>NW_008240784.1:0-212 GCF_000691975.1 Corvus brachyrhynchos
AATCCCCCCAAAACAGCCCCAAAATCCCCCAAAAATCTGCCCCGAAAATCCCCAAAAACCCCACCCAGAAATCCCCAAAACAGCCCCAAAATTCCCCCAAAAATCCACCAAAAATCCCCAAAAATCCGCTCAAGAAACCCTAAAAACCCAACCCCAAAATTCCCCCAAAAATCCCCCAAAAATCCCCCCAAAAGTCTCTAAAAACCTCATCC
>NW_008240785.1:0-212 GCF_000691975.1 Corvus brachyrhynchos
CAAATCATGCCTAGGACCCCCAAAACCCACCTGGGGACCACAAAACCCACACCTGGGACCCCCAAACCATACCTAGGACCCCTGAAAACCCACCTGGGACCCCCAGAACCCACCTAGGACCCCCAAAAACCACACCTGGGGACCCCCAAAACCCACCTGGGGACCCCCACGTCCATCCCATTTCGCTCATACGTCCACCCTGTGTCCACCCC
>NW_008240786.1:0-212 GCF_000691975.1 Corvus brachyrhynchos
TAATGATTCCCCTGCCTCGGGGTTCGTTCACCTCCTCCGCCTCTTGGGGCTGCCCGAATCCTTCCCAGACACCCCAACACTCACCTGGTGCATCAACCCAGCCTTCTGCCCCCCCCAAAAAAATGGGATGGGCTGGTTGGGAGTGGGGACTGGGTGTTTGAATCTAGGCTGGGTTTCTAGGATTCATCGTCAGCTCAGCAGGGCTTGAGCTC
>NW_008240787.1:0-212 GCF_000691975.1 Corvus brachyrhynchos
GGATGTGGGTGCTCTGGGAGGTGGCTGCTCCTGGGCACCCTTCTCTCCCAGCCTTTTCCTGTGACCTTGGCTGTCCCTCAGTGACAAGGCCCTCTGGCCCATGACCACTGACTGTGTGGGGCACCTCGGACACAGGGCACAAATGCCAGGGGCAGTTCAGGAGAAGGGAGTCTCACCTAGCCAGCAGACCCACTGCATAGTGCTGGGTGTCA
>NW_008240788.1:0-212 GCF_000691975.1 Corvus brachyrhynchos
TTAAAAGGAAAGGCTGAGGGAGCTGGGCCTGTTAAGCTTGAGAAACGATAGCTGAGAGGGGACCTCATTGATGTGTATAAATACCTAAAGGGGGGTACCAAGAAGAGGATGCCAGGGTCTTCTTGGTAGTGCCAAGCAACAGAAGCATGGAATGGTTTGGGTTGGGAGGTGACCTCGATGATCATCTTGTTCCACCCCCCTGCCATGGGCAG
>NW_008240789.1:0-212 GCF_000691975.1 Corvus brachyrhynchos
AACCCGAGAGCGCCCAACTGCGCCTTCCTTTCTGAGCCTCCGTACCGCCCACTCCGCGCCGCTCCCACGAGAAGTCCCCGGGCCGTGTGGGGCCGTGCCGGGCTCTCGTCCCCCCCTCTCCGCCGCCTCCCCGCGCTCCCTCCGGCTCGAGGAGATGCAGGGAGACAGAAAAGCATTGAGGAAGAGCAGGCACCGGAGCTGCCCGAGCCCTC
>NW_008240790.1:0-212 GCF_000691975.1 Corvus brachyrhynchos
AGGTCCGGGCGGCCCATGAAGTCCTCTCCTTGCTTGACCAGGGCTTGCCTGATGGTGTCCAGCCCGCTGAGCACCAGCACGGGCCGCGTGCCGATCCGCACCTCCATCACGTCCCCGTACTGCCGGCTCAGCCGCGTCAGCGCCAGGTGCGTGTCCTTGCGCAGCTCCAGCAAGTTCCCCACCATGGGATACCCTCGGGGGCCCGGCGGCCT
>NW_008240791.1:0-212 GCF_000691975.1 Corvus brachyrhynchos
CAAGGCTGACAAAGCAGAAGTTATGCAAAGCAACAATATTGCACTTACTCAAAATGGGGGTTGAGGAACAGCCACCTAAAAAGGACACAGGACATTGAAGACAAACACCAAAGAAACACATAAGGACTACCAATAAGGAGTGTGACTATGTAAAATAAAGTAATACACATACATTAAGTAAGCAGGGATAGCCAATGAATGTGTCATCAGTG
>NW_008240792.1:0-212 GCF_000691975.1 Corvus brachyrhynchos
GAGGAAAAAGGGGGAAAGGGAGGGGAAAATGGGGAAAAATGGTGGGAAACGAGGAAAAACGGGGGGAAAAATGGGGGTGGAGATGGGAAAATGGGAATTGTGGGTGGGGCAAATGGAGCAGGAGGTGGGAAAAAGGGCAGAGAGATGGGAAAGCGGGCGGAGAAGGGGGGAAAGATGGAAAAGGGGAGCAGAAATGGGGAGGGAGGAGGAGG
>NW_008240793.1:0-212 GCF_000691975.1 Corvus brachyrhynchos
CAAAAGAGCATTAGGGAAAGTGAAAGGGAAATAGACTGATGGAGTTTCACCCTTCCGTCCCTCAGAGAAGCCCACCAGGAGCCAGCGGACTCCCATGCCTCCAACCAGCAGGCAGAAGTAGGAGACCTATTAGATAAAGGAGTAGGGAAATGGGTCCCTAATCAGGGAGTTAATAAAAGTGACCCCCATCACCTACCCAGGTGCCACTTCAG
>NW_008240794.1:0-212 GCF_000691975.1 Corvus brachyrhynchos
GCAAATGCCCGCTTCTCTGACTCTGTCTCTGAAATGTCTCTAGGCTCGGTTTGGAGTGATTCAGCAGCAACAGCTGGGCTCCCGAAAGCAGCTGGGAGAGGCTCCCTCAGAGGGGGGAGTGGGGAAGAGTCCTGGGTTTTCCCCTTGGGCACCCGAATAGATGGTGAGAGTCCTTGAGTCAGTGAGGTCGGGTGTTAATAAGGTCCCAGTTC
>NW_008240795.1:0-212 GCF_000691975.1 Corvus brachyrhynchos
GCTGCTGGGCCCTGGGCAGGACTCAGGCTGTGGAGCAGATATGTGGCAAAGGTGTTCTTGGGCAGCTCCACGGGCTGCAGCTCCTAACACTGCCCCAGGCTCCTCTGCCCCTCACATGGACATTGGGCAGTGGGGATGAGCGCAGGCAAGGGCTTCTGCAGCACCAGGGCCCAATCCCTGGGGACACAGTCATAGAATCATAGAATGGTTTG
>NW_008240796.1:0-212 GCF_000691975.1 Corvus brachyrhynchos
TAAATTTATTATGGGGATTGTTGTACAAAATGGACAACTGCGGAATCTTCCAGAATATCTATAATGTAATTATAAGGAGAGGGTTTCAGACCTTATTTACATAAAGGGAGAAATAAAGGACTGTCTTTGGATGTTCACTGGACCAGTAAGAAGACCCTAGACAACGGCCAGATGTCAACGAGCCAGTAAGAAGATCCTAGACATCAGCGAGC
>NW_008240797.1:0-212 GCF_000691975.1 Corvus brachyrhynchos
GACCTGGGAACTCCAAAAATCAACTCGGGACCCCAAAAATCCACCCAGGACCCCCCAAAAAGCCCCAAAATCCCCCTGGGAACCCCAAAATCAACCCTGGGACCCCAAAATGTCCCCAAAGCAGCCGGGGAACCCCAAAAATTAACCCAGGACCCCCAAAACCACCCAAAATTAACCCAGGACCCCCAAAATCCACCTTGGGACCCCCAAAA
>NW_008240798.1:0-212 GCF_000691975.1 Corvus brachyrhynchos
CTGGGAGGGGACTGGGAGGGACTGGGAGGGGATCGGAATGGGATTCGGGGACACCGGGAGGTCACTGGTTGTTACTGGGAGGTCACTGGGACGGCATTGGTCATTACTGGGATGTCACTGGTGGTCACTGGTTGTTACTGGGAGGTCACTGGGAGGTCACTGGGGCTTTACTGGTCATTATGCAGTGGTCACTGGTGGGCACTGGTGGGGTC
>NW_008240799.1:0-212 GCF_000691975.1 Corvus brachyrhynchos
TACCTACCTACACAAAATAGGAAATAATTGATATTTAGTACCTGGAGACACTAGCCTGAAATTAATCTTTTGGAATGAGTTATGTCTTATAATCATTATAATTTTTATCATTATATGTCTTCATTGTAATCATTATCATTGGGGGTTGGAACTAGTTCTTTAAGGTCCCTCCAAGCTATTCTATGATTCTGTTTCCAACACATGAAGCAAAA
>NW_008240800.1:0-212 GCF_000691975.1 Corvus brachyrhynchos
TAGGTTGACTTGAAGCTGATTTAAGTCCTAAAGACAACTTTAAAAGGTTTTTATACTTTTGTGTTGAACTAAGAAGAAAATATTTTCATATTGTCTAAGGTGCAGTACTGTGCACAATTATTGTACGTTATTTCTCTTCAGTGCAGCTGTTCTGTTTATACAATTAATAGCACAGTTCAGCTTCTTGGTACTTTAATTCAGCAAGCTTAGAC
>NW_008240801.1:0-212 GCF_000691975.1 Corvus brachyrhynchos
GCTTCTAGCTTGCACGTCTCAGACAATAGACCCTGAACAGTACACGCCTGAATAGGACTGTCTGTTCCACCGGGGTTATGGATTTTTGTCACCGGACTGACCACAGCTGAATGCCCAGGGCTTCGAGTCTGACCCTCCTTTGTTAAACTGAGGGGGGCGGGAACTTGAGGTTCTGGCAGTATGTAATAATGCTCCATTATTTCTCCCAGAAG
>NW_008240802.1:0-212 GCF_000691975.1 Corvus brachyrhynchos
GATCCCTGCCCCGGATCCCTGCCCTGGATCAATCCCAGATCCCGGTCCTGGATCCCGATCCATCCTGGATCCCCATCCTGGATCTCCATCCTGGATCCCTGTCCTGGATCCCACACCCCCGCCCATCCCGGATCCTGATCCGTCCCTGATCCCGATCCATCTTGGATCCTGATCCATCTGGATCTCTGTCCTGGATCCATACCCTGGATCCC
>NW_008240803.1:0-213 GCF_000691975.1 Corvus brachyrhynchos
CAGCCAGCTGCACTCCTCCCCCTCCTCCTTGGCTACATCTTTTGTCTTTCTTAAGTATTGTCATTATCATCTCTTAGGTAACAAATGGGAGAAAACTCCCTGAGAGAAAGAAAAAATTCCTAATTTCCAACACACTGCCATCCCACATTTTTTCCTCTGTTTCTCCAGTGGTGATGCCAGAGGTAGGAGGGTACTGCTGCAAAGTGGTGAGGG
>NW_008240804.1:0-212 GCF_000691975.1 Corvus brachyrhynchos
CTCTGTGGGTGCTGGCAATAGTTCAGAAATGCTTACAGTGTGAGTAACAACATGATGGAATTGGGAACTGGTCTCCTCATTTTCAAGCCATTGGACAGGCTATTTGCTGGTGAGGCAACATGTAGGAGATGAGGGGCGATGTCTTTTCCCTGATGTGATGTGCTAAGGTGAAAATGGTCCATAGCACCATTTGATGCCTATTCCAGCCTTTG
>NW_008240805.1:0-213 GCF_000691975.1 Corvus brachyrhynchos
AAAATGCCCCCAAAATTCCCTCAAAATCCACCCCAAATCCCCCCCAAATCCCCCAAAATTCCTCCAAATCCCTCCAAAATCCCCCCAAATTCCCCAAAAATCCCCCCAAAATGCCCAAATTATCCCCAAAATCCCCCCAAATCCTCCCAAATTCTCCCAAATCCCCACAAAATTCCCCCCAAATCCCCTCAAAATCCCCTGAAATTCCCCAAA
>NW_008240806.1:0-213 GCF_000691975.1 Corvus brachyrhynchos
TTTTTTAGGATTTTTGAAGCACTTTTGAAGGGATTTTTGGGGGATTTTGGGCAGCTGGAAGCAGCCCAGCCCCCCCCGCAGAAACCCCGGCACCGGCGCCGCCGCCATCCCCTGCAGGGCCAGGAAGAACGACACGAAAAGGGGGGTCTGGGACCCCCCAAAAATTAGAGGGGATTTCGGAAAGTTTGGGGGAAAAAAAGGGAATTTGTGGGG
>NW_008240807.1:0-213 GCF_000691975.1 Corvus brachyrhynchos
CCAGAAGTGTCCCCAGATTATGGGAAGCCGCTTCAGCACAGGGCGCTAGGACGAAGGTGCAGCCACACACACTCTCGATGGAGCGGGGTGCACACACACACACATAGAAGCACAGTGACGGCTGGTTCATGGTGGCAAGAAGGGTCCTTCGTATGGGGTTCAGCTACGAGGTTTATTGAAGAGGGTCCAGGGATGAAGAACCAAGATGGAGGG
>NW_008240808.1:0-212 GCF_000691975.1 Corvus brachyrhynchos
GGGGCTGTTCAGCCTGGAGAAGAGAAGGCTGCATGGAAACCTCATAGCAACCTTCCAGCATCTGAAGAGGCCCTACAGGGAAGCCGTAGAGGAACTCCTCATCAGGAATCGTAGTGACAGGACAAGGAGTAAAATGGGTTCAAACTGAAACAGAGGAAATTTAGGTTAGATCAACAGAAGAAATTGTTTACTGTGAAGGTGGTGAGGCACTG
>NW_008240809.1:0-213 GCF_000691975.1 Corvus brachyrhynchos
CCAGGCAGAGCTGTTGCACAGACTGCTGACACCTCTGCTGGCTATGAAAACCTCACTGGAAAGTTCTGTGTGCAGACCTAGAACTGTTTTTACAATGTATACATTCCTTCTCATGTTCAAAAAATGAAATTTATCCACTTTCCAGACTCTAAGAAACAATTTCTGCAACATTTGTGACTAATAAAGAATTTTAACTTAATAACTAATATTAGA
>NW_008240810.1:0-213 GCF_000691975.1 Corvus brachyrhynchos
AATGCAAAGTGAAAAGGCACTGCTTGGTGGGGGCAGTCAGGAAGCCTGTCATGAAGTGAGGGCTTTAGGTCCATTGAACACTCACTGTCAGAGGTGTCAGCAAAAGCAGGTTTAATACCAATTTGCCAAAGCGTGGCACAGTCCAACAGCAACGCTGACTCTGCAGCTTTACTGCATGGATGAAACAGACACAGGAACATCGAACTGGAATTA
>NW_008240811.1:0-213 GCF_000691975.1 Corvus brachyrhynchos
GCGTGGCCGAGAGGCAAAGACGGCGGCTGCCCTTCTTTGTCTCTGGGAAGGGGGAGAAAAGGAGGAGTTCCCGCAGTAGCTGGGAACCTGTTGGGTTTCTGGCACGGGTCTCCTCCTCACAGCAGGCGAAGGTGGTGGAGTTTAATGTCCCTTCCATCGCTGGCTCGGTCTTTCCGGGGTCCGGACCGGCCGGGGCCGCCCCCAGAGGCTCCT
>NW_008240812.1:0-213 GCF_000691975.1 Corvus brachyrhynchos
CCAAAATCCTGACAATTCCCCCCAAAATTCCGACAACTTCCCCAAAATCGGGACAATTCCCTAAAAATTTGTGACAATTCCCTAAAAATCTGTGACAGTTTCCCCAAAATTCTGACAATTTCCCCAAATTTGGGACAATTCCCTAAAAATTGGGGACAATTCCCCCTAAAATTCTGACGATTTCCCCAAATTTCCCCCAAAATTCTGACAATT
>NW_008240813.1:0-213 GCF_000691975.1 Corvus brachyrhynchos
TGACCCCAACTGACCCATATCAGGAATATCCCATATCATATGGCATAATTCTCAGTGTATAAAGCTGGGGGAAGAGGAAGGAAATGGGGATGTTTGGGGTAATGGTGTTTGTCTTCCTAAGTCACTGTTCTGCACGATGGAGCCCTGCTTGTCCTGGGGATGGATAAAAACCTGCCTGTTGAAGCAGTGAATCAATTCCTTGGTTTGCTTTGC
>NW_008240814.1:0-212 GCF_000691975.1 Corvus brachyrhynchos
CAAGTGTCTGGGGAAAGGGAGAGCATGAGGTGCATGGGAACCTTCCTCAGTGCTTGAATGAAGAACTGGTTTGCCGAGTGTATTTCCCAAGTGTATCCAATTGCTGTAATGCTTCTGAATTGTAACGGCTGCCACCTGAGCTGCACAAAACAGCATCAGTGCCACTTAAGCAGGATGTGCCAGAGGAGGCAGGGAGCCAAGCATGATTACAT
>NW_008240815.1:0-213 GCF_000691975.1 Corvus brachyrhynchos
AGCTGGTGAAATAGTCTCCCCCCACTACCATTCATATTTACAATTTTGAATGAACGATTCTCATTGGGAAATCAGTTCCAGTATGTTTTACCATTCAAGCTCACAATTTTCTAGTGACATCTAAACCACTTAAAGCCACCCCCAACTTAAAAATACCCCTCCTCATGCTTACAATAAACACCATTGTTAGCAAGAGAATAAAGAAATGAAAGG
>NW_008240816.1:0-213 GCF_000691975.1 Corvus brachyrhynchos
CTATCCCTATCCCTATCCCTATCCCTATCCCTAACCCTACCTGGGCTGGGAACCCCTCGTTCCTTCTGTGTTGGACCGGGCTGGGGACCCCCATGATCCCACCTGGACTGGGACCCCCTAAACTCCTCCTGGGCTGGGCTGGAATCCCCATCTCACCCCTGGGCTGGGCCGGGCCCCCATCTCCTCCTGGGGCTGGGCCCCCCAACATCCCCT
>NW_008240817.1:0-212 GCF_000691975.1 Corvus brachyrhynchos
CTCTAGGGCAGCCTGGGGACTCCTGGATGTCACCATGGAACCCCTGGGAGTGTCCGTCACCTCACGGTTCTTTAGGAGCACGGGGATTTCACCACTGGACTCCTGCCACTGACTGTGACATCCCGGCTCCTTGTCAGCATACAGACACGTCTGTTGTCACCATGGAGCCCCTGTGAGTATGTGTGAGCTCATGGCCCTTTGGAAGAAGACAC
>NW_008240818.1:0-213 GCF_000691975.1 Corvus brachyrhynchos
TTCACCTCTGGAGAAAGGAAGAGGGACAGCTGGATCAGATGGAGCTGTTCCCAGTCAGGGAGGTGGCTTCTTCAGGAAGCAATACTTGTCAAAGATATGGATCAGGATCAGGAAAATGCCCAGGTCCTTGGGGCTGGCCAGGGCCATCCCTCCTCCAAGAAGCCATCCCTCATGATGTCCTGGGAGACCAGGAAATTGCAGGGGATCTCAGGG
>NW_008240819.1:0-213 GCF_000691975.1 Corvus brachyrhynchos
AAGGAACCCCTGGGCTTTTATACCCTCACAGTCAAAGTGCAGAGAAGTCTGGGGTCTTTGAGCTGAGTCCTCAGCTCCTGCCGTGTCTCTGAGTGTCCGGTCCCTGGCTGGCACCACAGGCCCCCGTGCCCTTTGCTGTGCAAGGGTTGGTTCCAGTTCATGGCCTCTTGTCTGGGGCTCTCACCACCCAGAGCTCAGCCTGGAGGTGGCACC
>NW_008240820.1:0-213 GCF_000691975.1 Corvus brachyrhynchos
CCCCAAACGTTCTCAAGCGTCCTCAAAATATCCTCAAATGGCCCCAAAATGTCCCCAAATGTCCTCAAAATCACCCCAGAATGTCCTCAAACATCCCAAAATATCCCCAAAATATCGCCGTAAGTCCCAAAATGTCCCCAAAGTATCTCCAAATGTCCCAAAATGTCCCAAAATAGCCCTAAATGTCCCCAAAAAATCCCCAAAATATCCCCA
>NW_008240821.1:0-213 GCF_000691975.1 Corvus brachyrhynchos
AGATGTCACCAACGTGGCCATAGGAGCTGTCACGCTGCTCATCAGCCTCTGTGGCCTGGCAGGGAATGGGGCTGTGCTCTGGCTCCTTGGTTTCCGCATTCCCAGGAGCCCCATCACCATCTACATCCTCAACCTGGCTGTTGCTGACTTCACCGTCCTCCTCTTTGCAGTCCCCTTTGCTGTGCTCTACCTGCTGGAGGATGTATCCTGCTC
>NW_008240822.1:0-213 GCF_000691975.1 Corvus brachyrhynchos
AAAAAGCATTTTTGGCTTAGGAACAGGCTGAGCAGTCTGTGGCTGAATAGCACCAGTGCCACAAGTTTTACTTTCATTACAATGTCTTGACAGCAGAAGCACTTCACTACAAATGGATAGAGAAACTAGCAAAGGACAGGACAGAAGTGTGTGCCAGAGTGTTGAAGCACCTGGCTACAGATCACTGCAGGATCTTTCCATTTTAATCAGTTT
>NW_008240823.1:0-213 GCF_000691975.1 Corvus brachyrhynchos
GGAGTCTTTTTTAATTGATCCAGGGGTTGCTTGAGGCCATTTGGGGTTACTTGAGGTCGTTGGGACACCTTTATCAACCTAGAAGTGAGACAACGCACACTTGGGAGCTAAGCTCAGCGTGGGAGGTGGTGGACAAGGGGACCTTTCTTTGGAGGCCCCGGGGGCAGTTCTGGGCAATGCCCCCGAAAGCCGCCCACGCGGGGTGGCTTGGGG
>NW_008240824.1:0-213 GCF_000691975.1 Corvus brachyrhynchos
GACATTGGGGACATCGGGGACACGTTGGGGACAGTGACACTCAAGGGGTCCCCAGGGGATTTTTGGGATTTTTTTTTTAGGGGGAATTTTTGGGGGGATTTTTCAGCAGAATTTGGGGTGATTTTTTGTTTTTTTTGTTTTTTTTTTTAAGGAATTTTTTGAGGGATTTGGGGGAATTTTTGGGGATTTTTGGGGGATTTTAGGGGATTTTTT
>NW_008240825.1:0-213 GCF_000691975.1 Corvus brachyrhynchos
CCTTTAATTTTATAAGGCCAAGTGATTTGGAGCATATGTTGGAGAATTATAGCAATGATTTCTAATTCTCCTTCTTTGTTACTGTCTCTCTTTTCTCCTTTTGTCACTTTCTCTTTTCTACTGTCCTCTGAAAGAGTATGTCTCTTCTGTAGGAAGACTTGGGGTAGTGGTCTCTTGAAAATGTGCTTTCTGTAATTTGTACTTTATATTTAC
>NW_008240826.1:0-213 GCF_000691975.1 Corvus brachyrhynchos
AGGACTTCGTATTCCCAATTAACAGGGACCCCTCCATCCCCTGGGAGAAGCACAGGATGTTCCTTCCACAAGGAAGAAGAGAATTATTCCCATTTCATATTCTATTAATTCTTCTCTCCCGTGGCCTGGGGCCCGCACCTGCTTTTACAACATCCTCAGACGGATTAAAAACGCAACACGAGCCCATTGCAGAGCTGCACAAGCAATCGGGGA
>NW_008240827.1:0-213 GCF_000691975.1 Corvus brachyrhynchos
TATTTGGAAACATCTTTGCCCAATGACATGAACAGGCACAGCAGAGACCACAGCTGATCATCATGAACTCTCGTTGTTTCCAGAACAAGATTTTTTAAGAAAATTTCCAGTTAGTAAAGATTCTTGGAGTTTTGTTGCTGCTGTATCATGCCCAGGAATTACAGAGGGACCTGGTGGTCAGCAGAGGCCAAAGCTGTGCCAGGGACTGACCTC
>NW_008240828.1:0-213 GCF_000691975.1 Corvus brachyrhynchos
ATTCAATCTCTTTATCAGTCCCTAGTTGCATTTTAACCAGCGGATCTGCTAGGGCAGTATCCGCCGGTCCCCGTCACTCACTGTTATCCACAGCTGCAGTAATAGCTTCTTGCACTTGATTGGCAAGGTCAGGGCACTGGCGCTTCCAGTGACCTTCTTTCTTACAAAATGCACACTGACTTGGTCCCAGTCTGGGTTGTGATGAATTTGAGC
>NW_008240829.1:0-213 GCF_000691975.1 Corvus brachyrhynchos
CAAAAAATTCCCCCAAAATTCCCCAAAAAATCCTCAAAAAATTCCCCAAAAAATCCCCCCAAAAAAGCCCTAAAAAATTGCCAAAAATTCCAAAAAAAATCTAACAAGATTTCCCCAAAAATCCCCCCAAAAATTCCCCAAAAATTTGCCAAAAATTCCAAAAAATTTCCCCCAAATGCTAAAAAAATTCCCAAAAAATCCCCCAAAAAATCC
>NW_008240830.1:0-213 GCF_000691975.1 Corvus brachyrhynchos
GGAATGCAAGACAGCAAAAATGGCCCTGTTGCTGAAGATTTTGTATCATAGAAGTAGTACCTGGAAGCATCCAGACAACCTTTTGCTCTTTCTCAGGTCAAGCCTTACTAAATTTGCTGCAGAGGAGCACAGCTGTGTGTATTCTGTCAGGAATTACTTCCTGAGAGAACATCTAATTGCAGATATTAAAATGGCATCATCTTAGAAGCAGTA
>NW_008240831.1:0-213 GCF_000691975.1 Corvus brachyrhynchos
AACAGTGTCCGAGGATGGGCTCCTCCTCCACTGAAGTCCAAGGCGTCAGATGAGTCCTCCTGACCTCCCTCTTGGTGCTTTTCAAATGACAACAGTGAGGAATCCTAGACTGGGCTGGGCTGGCAGGAACCTGTAAAGGTCATCTGGTCCAAGCACCCTGCAATGAGCAGGGACAACTTTAAAGAGATCAGGTTGCTCAGAGCCCCTTCCCAC
>NW_008240832.1:0-213 GCF_000691975.1 Corvus brachyrhynchos
TGATGTCCTTCAGATCTTGTGCCATGCGCTTCAGCTGAGCATCGATGTTTTCAGCCAGTTTGTAGCTGCAGAGCACACAAGAACCAAGATCAGAAGGTTTGAGGAGAACTTTGAAGACTTGCACCAGCTATGGGCAATCAGAATGAGCTTCCACATCTGCAGCCAAGGCTGGAAAAGACCCAGGAACAGCACCCAGAGAGGCTCCATCACCCA
>NW_008240833.1:0-214 GCF_000691975.1 Corvus brachyrhynchos
GGGGGCACCTGGGCACACCTGGGGACACTGGGGGACACCGGGGGGGTTTTGGGCTGGATTTGGGGCGTTTGGGGTTTCTGGGGTGGCTTTTGGGAGGGTTCGGAGGTTCCCAAGGTAGATTTGGGGGTCCCCGGGTGGGGATTTTTGGGGGTTTTGGGGGGTTTTGGGGGGTTCTGGTGGGGTTTTTGGGCTGGATTTGGGGGCTTTGGGGTCA
>NW_008240834.1:0-213 GCF_000691975.1 Corvus brachyrhynchos
TCAGGACTGGGGAGAAGTGTTGTGATGAGGCCATGGGAGGTGACTCTGGGTGTCTCCTGAACATTGGTGAGGTCCCACGTGAGGTGTTCTGAACAGTTCTGGGCTTGCCATGTGTAAATGAAGTAGATTTAGTGAAAGAAAAGCAGTTCAGGGCCAGTAAGATTCCAAAGGGTCTGGAGGATCATTCCTAGAGGAGAGACTGCGAGAGCTGAG
>NW_008240835.1:0-213 GCF_000691975.1 Corvus brachyrhynchos
TTTTTTTTTTGCAGCTTTTAGGAAGAGTTTGTTAAATAAAACTGCTTACGTTTGCTCTGTGCTCCTCTCTGCCTCACCCAACCAACTTTCTGATTGCAAAATACTCCTGGACAAGTAGGTTGCATATTGGTGTGCTCTTTCCTCTCAGGGTTCTCCCCTTGCTCCTCTACCTCCATGCCTCTCAGGGCAGTGAGGCAGGCTTGCCTACACACA
>NW_008240836.1:0-214 GCF_000691975.1 Corvus brachyrhynchos
TGGGGGGATTTTGGGGTTTTTTGGGGGATTTTGAGGGGATTTTGGGAGGATTTTGTGGGAATGTTGAGGATTTAGAGAATCCCCCCTGCATTTTTGGGGTTCCCCGGGTGATTTTTTGGGGAGGATTTTGGGGCTGATTTGGAGGATTTGGGGAGCTCTCCGAAATTCTGGGCTCCCCCCAGGTGATTTTGGGGGGATTTGGGGCGGTTTTGGG
>NW_008240837.1:0-213 GCF_000691975.1 Corvus brachyrhynchos
GAGCAGAGGAAATGACCTCAAGTTGCACCGCGGGAGCTTTAGATTGGATCTGTAGGAAATATTCCTTCAATAAAGAGGATCTCAAGCTTGCAAACAGGCTGCCCAGGGAAATGGCTGAGTCAGCACCTCAGAAAGGTTTAAACATCGTGTGGATGTGGCATTTGGGGAGCTGGCTGATTGGTGGAGTAGGCAGTGTTAAGTTTGCAGTTGGAC
>NW_008240838.1:0-214 GCF_000691975.1 Corvus brachyrhynchos
CCTTTCTTTCCCCCCTTCCCCCCCACCCAGACGCGTTCCCGGGCAGTGAACCCCGAGTGCTGGGGCTGGCCATGGTCCCCGGGCACCACATCGTGTCCATCGAGGTGGAGCCCCCCTACCCCTGAGGGACCCCCAACACCTGATGGACCCCAAAACCCTGATGGACCCCCTGGATGGACCCCAAAACCCTGAGGAACCTCCTGGATGGATCCCC
>NW_008240839.1:0-214 GCF_000691975.1 Corvus brachyrhynchos
AATCTGGGGCTTGGGACACCATGATACCACCACTGGATACCCAGAGGACAAGAGCTCTTGACAACCACCACTGGACCTCCAGAGAAGGACCCAAACTATACTAAACCATGACACCTTTCCACAGGATCACTGCTTCAACAAGACCACATCCATCATGCCAACAGGACTGTAGCCACTGTTAAACTGGACTGCTACCACCACCCTGACCAACAGG
>NW_008240840.1:0-214 GCF_000691975.1 Corvus brachyrhynchos
GTTAATCCCAGCATCCTACCTTGTTCCTGAGCTCCTCGATAGTCCTGTAGTAGGGGCTGTAGTCACGGTCAGGACCAGGTCCCTGCTTCTTGTACCACTCCCTGATCTTGACCTCCAGGTCGGTGTTGGCCTCCTCCAGGGCTCGCACCTTGTCCAGGTAGGCGGCCAGGCGGTCGTTGAGGTTCTGCATCGTCTCCTTCTCCCCCACCAGCAG
>NW_008240841.1:0-214 GCF_000691975.1 Corvus brachyrhynchos
CATTTTCCAATGCAGTTTTTGCTTTGGTACACACAGGAGAAACAGCAAGTCATGCATGTCAGCATTGTTTGCAGGCTTTTGCTTCACTAGGGGTACCTCAAGAAATAAAACCAGAAAATAATCCTGCTTATACAGCTCAAAAAATAGCCACATTTTTAATTAATTGGGGTGTTCGTCACAATTTTGGTATTCCTTATTCTCCCACGAGTCAGGC
>NW_008240842.1:0-213 GCF_000691975.1 Corvus brachyrhynchos
CTGAGGGATCCGGGCAGCAGCACAGCCACAGCCGCAGTGCCCGCAGCAGCCGCGCTGCCCGTGGTGCCCTCGGCCCTGGGGCTGATGTCACAGAGGGGTGGGTTCCGTGTCCTGGGCACTGCGGCCTGTGGCCCGGGGGCCACTGGGGGAGGGGCAACATCGAATGGAGGAGCCATAGAATGGTTTGGGCTGGAAGGCACCTTGGAAATCATC
>NW_008240843.1:0-214 GCF_000691975.1 Corvus brachyrhynchos
CCGGCACCTCCTTGGCTCTCCACCAATGGCCTCGTAGGAGATGGAATTTGGGACAGGAATTCCCATTTTTCCTGGGTTTTTTTCCATTTTCCCCCATTTTTTTCCTATTTTTTCCCATTTTTCCCCTTTTTTCCCAGATTTTTTCCAGTTTTTCCCAGATTTTGCCCCAAATCCCGGCACTTCCTTGGCTCTCCACCAACGGCCTCATAGGAGA
>NW_008240844.1:0-214 GCF_000691975.1 Corvus brachyrhynchos
GCACTGGCAGCCCAGAAAGCCAACGCTATCCTGGGCTGCAGCCAAAGCATCATGGCCAGCAGGTGGGTGGAGGTGACTCTCCCCCCTGCTCTGCTCTCACGAGACAATACACAGAGTGCTGTGTCCAGCTCTGGGGCCCCAGCATAAGAAAGACATGGACCTGTTGGAATGGGTCCTTTTGAGGGCAATGAAGATGATCAGAGGGCTGGAGCAC
>NW_008240845.1:0-214 GCF_000691975.1 Corvus brachyrhynchos
CCTGGTGGACAATGAGCTGTCCCTGAGCCAGCAGGGTGCCCTGGTGGCCAGGAAGGCCAATGGTGTCCTGGAAGCATTAGGAACAGCACTGCCAGCAGGTCAAGGGTGGTGATCCTACTCCTCTACTCAGCCCTAGTGAGGCACACCTGGGGTGCTGTGTCCAGTTCTGTGCTGTGTCCAGTTCTCAGTACAAGAGAGACATGGAGCTCCTGGA
>NW_008240846.1:0-214 GCF_000691975.1 Corvus brachyrhynchos
CTTCTTACTGGCCTTTTCCCTTATCTGGCTCAAACCCAGCTTGTTGCCAAACAAAGGTCAGTTTGTTGTGGCCATCCTCTGGTGGTGGGTGCACCCGGGCTGTTCTTATGCAGATGTTTCCCACCACACACCCAAACCTCTCCTCCTGCCCATCGGTGGTGGGGTGCAAACACAGCCTCAGTGAAGCCCCTGTAGCTTTTCCAAATGGGCAATT
>NW_008240847.1:0-214 GCF_000691975.1 Corvus brachyrhynchos
GTCAGCCTGATCTCAGTGCCTGGCAAGATTATGTAGAAGATCATCTTGAGAGTGACAACATGGAACATACAGGACAACCAAGTGATCAGACCCAGCCAGAATGGGTTTAGGAAAGGCAGGTCCAGCCTTACATGATCTCCTTTTATGACCCAATGATCCACCAGGTGGATGAGGGGAAGGCTGTGTCTACCTGGACTTCAGCAAAGCCTTTGAC
>NW_008240848.1:0-214 GCF_000691975.1 Corvus brachyrhynchos
AATTCTGATAACAGAGAACAACAGGCTATACACTTTTCCAGAAGCTCTTTCATGGTCATGGCTGCAGGAGCTTTTCCCGAGCACTCCCGAAAGAGGAGGGCCTGCAGCCCCCGGGATGCCCTGGAGCCCCACAGGAAGAGGACCTGCCGGCACCGCAGGTTCAGGAGAAGGACATGAGGCTCTTGCTCTGCCACGCTGTGGGAGCAAGCTCTGC
>NW_008240849.1:0-214 GCF_000691975.1 Corvus brachyrhynchos
AAAAATTCCTGGGTTGTCCCAAATTTCTGGGAGCGCCCCCAATTTGGGGAGGGCACCCCCCCAAAAAAAAATAAAAAAAATAAAAAAAATCCGGGATCTGGGGATCCCAAAAAACCCCAAATTCCACCCAAAAATCTGCCCCAATTCCTCCAAAATTCCTGGGATCTCCCCCCAAATAAAAAAAAATTCCTGGGTTGTCCCAAATTTCTGGGAG
>NW_008240850.1:0-214 GCF_000691975.1 Corvus brachyrhynchos
CTGGGTCACACCTGAGCAGGTCACACCTGACCTGAGCTCTCACCTGTGCCCAGGTAACGCCTCAATTCCCCCCTCACCTGCTCCAGGTGTGCCCTCCCCTGAGGGCATTCCCAGGAGCTCCCAGACCCCTCACCTGTGCCCAGGTGAGCTCTTACCTGTGCCCAGGTAGCCCCTCCTCACCTGCCCAGGTAACTGCCCCTCCCCCACCCCAGGT
>NW_008240851.1:0-214 GCF_000691975.1 Corvus brachyrhynchos
TACCAAAAACCAGCCTGTGAAAAACTAACACACTCCCTCATAAATGCTTTGTACCTTCTGCTGATTTGGGCACAGCCTAGTTTTTGCTAGCAGGGGAGGGCCACAGAAGTGGCTTCTGTGAGAAACTGCTGGAAGCTTCTACTATGTCCAGCAGAACCAATCTCTGAAGGCTCTGAAGGTAGACATGCTGCTGGCCCAATTAGAGAGGTTGCTA
>NW_008240852.1:0-214 GCF_000691975.1 Corvus brachyrhynchos
TGGTATTTTTCACTAAGAAACCTATCACACATTGCCATGTCAAGAGCACACTTTCTTAATATCCTGTTATGGGGGTGATCACACACTGTTCAGGTGTCTGGCCGCTTCTGGCAGGCTTCTCTCCTTAGTGCATCTGTAACGTGGCATTTCTTCCCCCAAGGTCAGGAAGAGAGAAGCTTCTTTGTGCTGTCATGGTGTTCTGCAGGCACGTCCC
>NW_008240853.1:0-214 GCF_000691975.1 Corvus brachyrhynchos
CTCTCAGCAATCTGCAAAGTGTTGGTGGAGGTGGTGGATGTGAATGACAATGCCCCAGAGCTGGTGGTCAGTTCCTTCAGCAGTCCCCTCCCCGAGAACACAGCGCCCGGCACGGTGGTTGCCCTCTTTACGGTCAGGGACCGGGATTCTGGTGCCAACGGGAAGATCTCCTGTGCCCTCGAGGATCAGCTCTTCTTCTCCCTGCGGCCAGCCT
>NW_008240854.1:0-214 GCF_000691975.1 Corvus brachyrhynchos
TCCCTTCCCTCTTCAGCCTCCAAGTAACTCCTAGAAGATTCAAATCTCTCACTTTCACTTCTCCGTTGAAGGCTCCATCATTCCTCTCATCCTCTCCTCGTGGTTTGCAATATTGAATCACATCATGGTTTACTTTGCAAGGGACCTCTTCTGGGCTCACTTGGTCCAAGCCCTTGCTCAGAAGGGCTTACATAGAGCAGTTTGCCCAGGCCAC
>NW_008240855.1:0-214 GCF_000691975.1 Corvus brachyrhynchos
AAATCCCCAAAATTCCCCAAAAAAACCTCAAAATTCCCAACCCCCCCAAAATTCCCAAAAAACCCCCAAATTCCCATAAAATTCCCAAAAAATACCCCAAAATTCCCAAAAAACCCCAAATTCCCAAAAAACCCAAGTTCCCTTAAAATTCCCAAAAAATCCCTCAAATTCCCTTAAAATTCCCAAAACCCCCCAATATTTCCCAAAAAACCCC
>NW_008240856.1:0-214 GCF_000691975.1 Corvus brachyrhynchos
GAAAAATGGGGGGAAATGGGGGAAAAATGGGGAAAAGAGAGAAAAAAGGAGGGAAAAAGGGAAAAAGAGGGGAAAAAGGGGGGAAAATTGGGGGGAAAAAGGAGTGAAAAAGAAGGAAAAAAGGAGGGGGAAAAGGAGGGAAAAAAGAGGGAAAAGAGTGGGAAAAAGGGGGAAAAAGGGGGGAAAAGGAAAAAGAGGGGGAAATGGGGGAAAA
>NW_008240857.1:0-214 GCF_000691975.1 Corvus brachyrhynchos
GGCCACTGTAGAGCACCCAACCCAAGCACTGAATTGGAAAACACATTCACCAGTGTGAGTAGATCAGTGGCCACTAAATGAAGAAAAATTAGAGGCACTCAACGCACTCATTGATGAGCAGTTGGCAAAAGGCAACATTGTACCAACCAACAGCCCCTGAAATTCCCCTGTGTTTGTCATCCCAAAGCCAGGGAAGAACAGGTGGCGGCTCCTC
>NW_008240858.1:0-214 GCF_000691975.1 Corvus brachyrhynchos
AGTCAGGTAGTCACCTGAAGCACTGTTTGTTCTTGTTTTATTGACATCAATGCCAGTGAGTTGGCGTACGATGATGGCGCACTCTGTACAAACTTCTACCACTTGGATTGTGTACACTGGACCTCATCAGGATCTACAGGGAACTGCTCATTATTTGAATCCCTGTAGATCACCTCCAGCTCAGCTAATTCTCTCAGGTACTGGATACCTTTCT
>NW_008240859.1:0-214 GCF_000691975.1 Corvus brachyrhynchos
AGGGGATTTAATGCCCGGAAATCGCCTCCCTCGCCATTTGCTCACTGCGAGCGCGGTGCGGGCGGGAATTCCCTGTCCGGGCTCCCCGGGTGAGGCGCGGGGGCTTCGGCCTCCCCTCCTGTCCCCCCTTCTCCCCTCCTTCTTTCTCCCCGTGTTCCCCTTCTTTCTTCCCCTTTTCCCCCTCTTCTCTCTCTCCCCCAAACTCTCCCCTCCT
>NW_008240860.1:0-214 GCF_000691975.1 Corvus brachyrhynchos
CCTGTGTGGAGAACAGGGATGAGTGGTGACCCACAGACTCATCCTGGAACCAGTATAACTTCCTGACTCTCATCATCTTCCAGGTCCATCTACAGATCCGCTCAAGCAGGTTCCATGTCTTCCTTGTCTTTGGGGGCTCAGAGTTCAACACAGAACTCTGATCTTAGTATAAGAGAGGAGATGGTGAGATTCCTCCTCTCTCTTGTCCTGCCCA
>NW_008240861.1:0-214 GCF_000691975.1 Corvus brachyrhynchos
TAAATAGGTGAGAACCTGGTCCTAAAAAAAATTATTTCAGATTTAGTACACAAAACATGCTTTTGTAAGTATTTGGAGAAGACTGAACAAAGCAGGCACCAGATCTGGCTAGTTCAGTAGTTTGACTTGAGTACTGGCTTTTGAGAGTAAGCATAAATAGTGCATACCAAACTGCAATATTTTATTTATTCTGGTTGACAAAACCCAAAATGGT
>NW_008240862.1:0-214 GCF_000691975.1 Corvus brachyrhynchos
GCGACTTGTAACTTTGGTAAACACTAGGTGCTCACGAGGTGGAAGGAGTAGGACCTTAGAGAAAATTTTTAATGGGTGTCCCTCGAGAGAGACTACTGCGGTGTTTGTAACTTTGTTTGGTTTGGTAGAAGAGGTACCTTCCCAGAGAGAGGGGTGAGACTTTTGTAAATTTGCTTTTACGCTGGGCACCCTCTGGGAAAGATCACCCCCAAAT
>NW_008240863.1:0-214 GCF_000691975.1 Corvus brachyrhynchos
GCGTCGAGCTACGTGTCGGTGGACGCGGAGAGCGGGCGTCTGTGGGCGCTGCAGCCCTTGGACTACGAGGAGCTGCAGGTGCTGCAGTTCGAGGTGCGTGCGGTGGACGCGGGCGAGCCGCCGCTGTGCGGCAACGCCACGGTGCAGCTGTTCGTGCTGGACGAGAACGACAACGCGCCGGCGCTGCTGCCGCCTGCGGGCTCGGCGCCGGAGG
>NW_008240864.1:0-214 GCF_000691975.1 Corvus brachyrhynchos
TCTATGTTTTTGCTTTGTTTTTTAGCTGCAATGAGAATGGGATCTTACATTAACAGGAATTGTCTGTCTTGGTAATAAGCAATTAAGTTCAGTACCTTCTTAATTCAGTTGCTTATTTGATTGTCTCTTCTGTGCAGTAAAGACTGTTTCTTCTAGACTAAGCATAAATTTACAATTTCTTGCCAAATTACAAAAAAGGGGAAAAAGAAAATTA
>NW_008240865.1:0-214 GCF_000691975.1 Corvus brachyrhynchos
CCAGCTGTAATTCCGGCTGTTTTCCCGCTGTTTCCCGGCTGTTTCCTGGCGGTAATTCCAGCTGTAATTCCGGCGGCAATTCCCACTGTTCCCGGCTGTTCCTGGCTGTTTTCCCACTGTAATTCCGGCTGTTCCTGGCTGTTCCCGGCTGTTTTCCTGCTGTTCCCACTGTAATTCAGGCTGTAATTCAGGCTGTAATTCCGGCTGTAATTCC
>NW_008240866.1:0-214 GCF_000691975.1 Corvus brachyrhynchos
GAGGTCACATCAATGACAAAAGCTGACAAAGATTGTGCATCTGGGGATAAGGTGGAAGCGTAGAGGGAAGGCAGAGTGGGACAACCTGTTTTGGGAGCAAGAAGCTGTTCAGTTAGCTTGGCTGTATTACTTGATAACACTCTTGATGTGAGAGGGTAATAAATGACAAGTGAAATTTAATATACAGACACACAAAGTGACACATCCATGAAAG
>NW_008240867.1:0-214 GCF_000691975.1 Corvus brachyrhynchos
TTGAAGCTAGTCTTCTTTCAAACAAATCCATAAGCATCCTACTTTGTTACACATCACTTTTTAATTTTTAGAGTTGTGGTAGTCTGTTTCTCATCTCCATAGAATTGTTATATCTGTGATGTTTACAAGCTATTCATTTCTCACATAGCAGAAATACAAAACGTATTTCAAAGTTCATCCAATCATGCATTGTTTGTAAGAGTGTAAGTCAGAC
>NW_008240868.1:0-214 GCF_000691975.1 Corvus brachyrhynchos
GGATGGCATTAATCTGATTTAGTATCAAATCTACACTTGAGCTAATCACACACAATTACCTTCAAGCGACAGCTCGTAGATGTAGTTAGAGGAGGGCAGGGCAAGAGTCGTGTCATCCTAATGCTGACATCTAACAAAGAACAAGGGAACCATGTGCTAGCTCTTTTAGACCACTGCAGAAAGAGAATAGTGTAAATATCTTAACCATTTACAA
>NW_008240869.1:0-215 GCF_000691975.1 Corvus brachyrhynchos
AAAAACCCCAAATTCCCCCAAATCCCCCAAAATTCCCCAGAATCCCCCAGAAATCCCCAAAATCCCCTCCGGACCCTCCAAAAAATCCCGAAAAAGCCCCAAAATTCCCCCCAAACCCCAAAATTCCCCCCAAAAATCCCCAAAAAACCCCAAATTCCCAACAAATTCCCCCAAACCCCCCCAATTCCCCCCAAAATTCCTCAGAATCCCCCCCA
>NW_008240870.1:0-214 GCF_000691975.1 Corvus brachyrhynchos
ACCCAAAGGTCATCCCAGGTCAACTGGAGTTAGCCAGGGTCAACCAGAGGTCAGCAAAGGTCATCCAAGGTCAAGCAAGAGTTGAGGTCAACGGGGTTGGTCAAAGTCAAGCAAGGATCAGCCAAGGGTCAACGGAAGTTGGTCAAGGTCAACCAAAGGTCAGCCAAGGTCAACCAGGGGTCAGCCAAGGGTCAGCCAAGGTCACTCAAGGTCA
>NW_008240871.1:0-215 GCF_000691975.1 Corvus brachyrhynchos
GAGAACATCTGGCTGCCAGATGTGGGGCTGGACAACAAGTGCGGCACTTCGGGGCGGATTTAGGGGATTTTGGGGAATCCTCGGCGATTTCGAGGAGTTTGGGGCGGTTTTGGGAGGATTTGAGGTGGTTTGAGGGGGTTTTGGGGGCAGTTCTGGTGTGTGTGGGGCTGGGAGACAAGGATGGGGATTTGGGGGATTTTGGGGGGGTTTTGGGG
>NW_008240872.1:0-215 GCF_000691975.1 Corvus brachyrhynchos
GGGGTCCCCGGGAGGTGTTTTTTGGGGATGTCGCGGTGGCGGCTGCCGGCAGAGCGCCGGCGGTGGGTGGCGGGTGCGGGGTCCCGGGAGCCACGTGGCGATCGCCCGGTACCGGCGGGGGAGGAGGGGAGGAGCCTTGAGAGGGGGGAGAGAGAAAAGCGGGGAGCCCCGGGAGTCCCGGACCCTGAAATGGGGGCCTGGAGAGGGGGGACCCC
>NW_008240873.1:0-215 GCF_000691975.1 Corvus brachyrhynchos
ATATATATATATATATATATAAAACAAGGCAAAGAAACAACAACAACAGCAGCAGCAACAACAAACAAGAAAAAAAACAGAGACCCAATAACAGCCTTTTCTTGGTGTCAAAAACATTCCCGTTGGTGTAATTATGGTCACAGCCGGCAGGGGCGCTCTTGGCTCCAGGCCAGGCAGGGAAGGTGTGATGATTCCCCCGCGGCTGCAGGGGGGGC
>NW_008240874.1:0-215 GCF_000691975.1 Corvus brachyrhynchos
CTAATTGTCATGAAGAATTGACAGTTTTAGTTCGAGCTACACAACCCCCATTGGTGATTCCTGCAGGGACGAAGATTGCCACAGCTGTTGCAGTACCCACCACAACTACACACCAGGCCATAAAAATGGAATGTCAGCAAGGTCTGCATTCAATAACAAATTCTACTCCATCACCTGAAGTTCATTGGACCGAGCTCATAGGCTGTAACTGGCCA
>NW_008240875.1:0-215 GCF_000691975.1 Corvus brachyrhynchos
AAAAACGGGTCAGAAACAACCCCCAAAAATGAAAGGATTCCGATCAGCCCCAGCTCGCCCAGCCCGAAATGGGGGAGGAGCCCCAAAAAGGCGTCGGGAAACGGTGGTGGGGTTATCCCCGAAGTGTCCCAAATCCCGCGGATTCCCTGCGAAATTCACCCCGACCGGCCCAAAATCGCCCGAATTCAGCCCAAATCCCGTGAATTCCCCATGAA
>NW_008240876.1:0-214 GCF_000691975.1 Corvus brachyrhynchos
GGGATTTGATTTATGGCACGGTTCAGTGTCATATATTCATGTCCCTTAATTTAATATGTATAAGTTCTAGAAGCTGCTGTGGTACTCGACACCCCATTGGTTCCTCCTCTAAGTCCCTCCCATGTGTTAATCCCATTGGTTTCCTCAGCCTCAACCCCGCCTCCTATCCCTTATCCCACTGGCTGTACCCCTTATCCCTGCCTTTCCTATCCCC
>NW_008240877.1:0-215 GCF_000691975.1 Corvus brachyrhynchos
CCTAACCCTAACCCCCTAAGCCCTTGACCCTGGTGACCCCTAACCCCTATGCCCCTGGCCCTACACCCCTGGCCCGTGGTCCCTAGGCCCCAGACCCCTGACCCCTACACCCCTGGTCCTACACCCGTGGCCCCTATGCCCCTGACCCCTACGCCCCTAGCCCCTGGCCCCTATGCCCAT
Organism: Corvus brachyrhynchos; assembly: GCF_000691975.1. Taxonomy (NCBI): domain Eukaryota; kingdom Metazoa; phylum Chordata; class Aves; order Passeriformes; family Corvidae; genus Corvus; species Corvus brachyrhynchos. The sequence goes on from NW_008240877.1 coordinate 181, forward strand.
GACCCCTGTGCCTGTGATCTCTGACCCCTACGCCC
>NW_008240878.1:0-215 GCF_000691975.1 Corvus brachyrhynchos
CTGCCATCACTACCATCATGATGCTGAAAGATGTATCTCAATGCAAATTCTGTAACAGTGAAGAACTAATTCTGTTACCATAAAAGCCGATTAAAAAATCAGCCAACTGAACTGTGTTGCTCCTAATAGCTATTTAAATGGGAAATCTAATTTTGGTTTAGATTAAACACTGTATTTCAAAAGAAAAACTTCATCTAAATATAATTGGATGAAAT
>NW_008240879.1:0-215 GCF_000691975.1 Corvus brachyrhynchos
CCCACAGCGCCCGGGGGCCGAGGACAAGGCGAAGATGGTGTCACCTCCCCCCGCGGAGCTCAGGGGACGCGTCCACCTGCGGGATGCCGGGGTCCTTATGGGCACCCCTGGGTGGGGCACAGAGGGGGCAGGGGCACCGCGGACACCCAGGGAGCCTCCCCAGGTGGGACCCCTCCCCAGGTCCTCCCCAGCTGGGACCCCTCCCCAGGTCCTTC
>NW_008240880.1:0-215 GCF_000691975.1 Corvus brachyrhynchos
CTCATGGAAAGAACTGAAACACCTGCTGTTACCCAGAGGAAGATGCACCCCCAAACCCAGAGCATTAAAATCTCATTCACACTCATTAACACGAATTCCAAGTTCAAGTGTACACTGGAACACCTTCCACACAGTGCACACCAAGCCTGGAAGAAGGAAATCACAACAGCTCCATACTCACACAAGGCCAGAAAGGTGTGTTTTGAATTCATCAA
>NW_008240881.1:0-215 GCF_000691975.1 Corvus brachyrhynchos
CTAAACACCAGCTAGTTCTCACTTTTCTTTGGGGTAAAGCTGGAACAGGGGAGGCACATCTGGAGAGGGAATTGAGGTGGCTGGGACAATGGGGAATGATGGTGGAGAACTGTCCCATGCCCCGTGCAGTGCCCAGCGCTCACCTCTGCCGTAGCGCACTACCAGGGGTGCGTCATGGTCACCGGTCCTCAGCGGCTGATATTTCACTGTCACCT
>NW_008240882.1:0-215 GCF_000691975.1 Corvus brachyrhynchos
AGGGTAGAGAAGAATAGTAATTACATGAATGGTATAACTCTGATTGGGACTTCTAATTCAGGCAGTATACATTATAAATAAAAATAAGAAAATTTAATAGACTCCTGGGTGGCATTAGGGTTACGTATGTGCCAGGCTTGCTCCTGTACAAGTTATTTGGTACCGGGGCCTGGGTAAAAGCACCCTGAAATGCAGATTTAAAACCTTAAAATGCT
>NW_008240883.1:0-215 GCF_000691975.1 Corvus brachyrhynchos
CCCTGGACCCTCAGATTAAAAGTCTGATGCTCTACCGACTGAGCTATCCGGGCTCCTGCCAAGGCTTGCCACAACGTGGAATTCATTGGGTTTTGGGGGAAAACCTGATGATTTTACGGAGAAACCCGAAGTTTTCGGTGATTTTAAGTGAAAAAGCCGCCCGGCTCGGGGCAGGGAGGAAGCAGAGCGGGGCGGGGCTGCCCCAGACAGGGCTG
>NW_008240884.1:0-215 GCF_000691975.1 Corvus brachyrhynchos
ACCCATGTAGGTGCTTCCCCAGCACAAAACTGGGGGGGAAAAGAGCAATTTTAGTCAAAACGATGGGGTGCATCAATTTATGGACGTCTCTTAGTGACCATCACCCACACAGGTGCTTTACTTGTAGGAAACTGGGGAGGGAAAGGAGCAATTTGGGGCAAAATTAAGGTAAGAACATCCTGTGGTGCTGGTGGCATGAGACAACCCTCTTACCT
>NW_008240885.1:0-215 GCF_000691975.1 Corvus brachyrhynchos
GTGCAATGCTCACCTCCAAGAACATTGGGACACCTCCAAATCCTCTTTCTGACAATCAGACCTCGCCCAGAGAAGTGACATCACACCTCAGTGCAAGTAAAGGCCCAAAATGCCCTGGATATCAAAACCTTCAAATCAAGAGGGGAACTAAGAAACCCAAAGAGCACAACCAGTGTGAAAGACAAGGTTTCATATCAGGCTTTGCCAGATAGGAG
>NW_008240886.1:0-215 GCF_000691975.1 Corvus brachyrhynchos
GGGTGGTTTGGGGAGATTTGGGGGTTTCCTGAGCTTAAACTCGATCCTAAACCAGCCTCACCTGGTCTGGGGTCACCTGAGGGGATTTCGGGGTGAATTTCGGGGGTTTTGGGGTGGATTTGGGAGGTTTTGGGGTTTCCGGAGCTTTAGGCTCAGCTTTGGGGCGATTTGGGGGGATTTTGGGGCTTCCCGAGTTTAAACTCGGTCCTAAGAAA
>NW_008240887.1:0-215 GCF_000691975.1 Corvus brachyrhynchos
CCCCTTCCTGGGGACAGGGCCCCAGCACAGCGCCACACACGTGTCCCCAGGGCTGCGGCATCCTCATGGCGACGGCCCCAGGGCGCTGCTGCCGACATCATCATAGTCTGTGTGCACCGGGGGCTGTTCCGAGGGGGTCCTGGTGGCTCCTGGGGCACTCGGAGGGGAGTAGATCCCACCTTGGGGACAGCACAGAAGGGTGCAGGGGGGCAGAC
>NW_008240888.1:0-215 GCF_000691975.1 Corvus brachyrhynchos
CTCCTCCCAGCTTTGTGTCATCAGCGCTGAGGAGGCATCTGCCCCTTCATCCAAGCTATTGATGAATAAGTTAAACAATACTGGGGCCACTGTTGATCCTTGGGGAACACCACTATTGACAGACCTCCAACTACACCCTCTGCCACATATTAGAATCTTCTGGAGTCTGCCACTGAGCCAGTTCTCAATCCACCTCACTGTTCACTCATCCAGTC
>NW_008240889.1:0-215 GCF_000691975.1 Corvus brachyrhynchos
CTGGCCTCAGATCCTTTGTATCCCCGACTCCAGGACCCCAGCAATTGTCCTCAGGTCTCCCAGGTCCCTTCTGCCAGAAGCTCCAGGAAGGACCATTCTCCTTGGCTGCAGTGTAGAACACATTTTTTACATCCTACCCTGTCCTGACTGGCCCAAGGGCTCCTGCATGGGCAATCTCATACTTAATTTGTTCAAAAGCTTGTTGTTGTTCAGGG
>NW_008240890.1:0-215 GCF_000691975.1 Corvus brachyrhynchos
GGAACCACGGAGAAAGGGCTGCAACACAAAGACAGGGATCAGGACTCGGGGGAACATCTGGGGACTCTATTCCGTCTGCAGTCCAGGTCACTTCTGCTCACTTGGGCAAACAGGGAGCAAACAAACCACAGTCAACAGAAGACAGACAGAACACACAGGATCACAAACAGCTGCTGACTCTCGTGGGAGGAGATCCAGCCCTCACAAGATCCTGT
>NW_008240891.1:0-215 GCF_000691975.1 Corvus brachyrhynchos
GATCTGGGGGGGGCTGGAGAGGTGTGGGGTGGTTTTGGGGAGGATTTGGGTTTTTTTGGGATGGTTTGGGGTTTTTTGGGATGGTTTGGGGCTGTTCTTTGGGGAGATTTCTGGGGCTCCCGGCAGAATTTCGGGGACATTCAGGATTTTTTTGGAGGAATCTTTGGTTTTCTGAGGGGATTCTGGAATTTTTTGGGGGGGATGGGGATGAGATG
>NW_008240892.1:0-215 GCF_000691975.1 Corvus brachyrhynchos
TAATCTAAACCTACTCTCTTTCAGTTTGAAGCTTGTCCTGTCCTGTTCGAAGCTTGTCCCCCTTATCCTGTTACTACATGTCCTTGTAAAAAGCCCCTTTCCGTCTTTTCTGTAGGCTCCCTTCGGGTACTGGAAGCTGACGATTAGGTCATCCCAATTCTCTCAGCCTTTTCTTATCGGAAAGGTGTTCCATCCTTCTGATCATCTTGGTGGCC
>NW_008240893.1:0-215 GCF_000691975.1 Corvus brachyrhynchos
GAGCGTGCTTCGGGCAGCGGGGAAGGAAACACGAAATTGCGGGATTTGTGCCTAAAACCCGTCAGGCACAGAGGTATTGTGGTTCTGCTTCACTGAGCCGTGAAAGAAATGGTGCTGACGCGCACAGTGCTGTTATAGAATCATAGAATGGTTTGGGTTGGAACGGATCTTAAAGATCCTTCAGTTCCCACCCCCCTGCCATGGGCAGGGACACC
>NW_008240894.1:0-215 GCF_000691975.1 Corvus brachyrhynchos
AATTAAAACACCAGAGATTAAAAAAGACATGCAGCATGCTTTAGGCCTGCTAATTTCTTGGAGGAAACACATTCCTGACTTTTCAATAATTGCAAGGCCCCTGTATGATTTGCTAGGAAAAAAAGCAAAGTGGGATTGGACTCCCTTGCACGATGAGGCCCTACAACTCCTAATTTTTGAAGCTAACACATACCAAACCCTAGGTCCTATACATC
>NW_008240895.1:0-215 GCF_000691975.1 Corvus brachyrhynchos
GCAATCCTGTACAATGTGCTCTGGGATGACCCTTGCTTGAGCAGGGAGGTTTGACCAGATTAACCACTGTGGTCCCTACCAAATTTAGAATCACAGAATGGGTAACTGCAGACACCAAAGAACAGAAGGAAGACAGAAGATGGACATGCACTTCTTTAAGAACCCACTTGCTACAGTGGGGAATACTGTAACATGATGTATCAAACAAGGAGTCC
>NW_008240896.1:0-215 GCF_000691975.1 Corvus brachyrhynchos
AGAATTTCTTCCTAATACCTAATCTAAACCCACTCTCTTTCACTTTGAAGCCATTTCCCCTTGTCATGTCTCTACATGCCCTTGTACAGTCCTCCTCCAGCTTTCCTGTAGGTTCACTTTAGGTACTGGAATGCCACAATTAGGTCACCTCTGAACCGTCTCTTTTCCAGGCTGAAAAATCACAATTCTCTCAGCCTTTCCTCATAGCAGAGGTG
>NW_008240897.1:0-215 GCF_000691975.1 Corvus brachyrhynchos
TGTTTGGGGGTGCAGAGCTCCGGGCACGGGAGTTCTCGGGGTGCCAGATCCTTTCCGCGACACTTTTGGGGGTGCAGAACCCTTCCCGGCGGGGGTTCGGAGGTTCGGGACGGCGTGAGAAGCACTTTTAGGGGTGCTGCATCCCATGGGGAGCACTTTTGGGGGGTGCAGGAGCCTTCGCAGGGCGGGTTTGGGGGTTCAGAGCCTCATGAGCG
>NW_008240898.1:0-215 GCF_000691975.1 Corvus brachyrhynchos
TCAAGTTGTGCCAGGGGAGGTTTAGATTGGAAAAACTTGAAGCCCTGGCACAGGCTGCCCAGGAGAGTGGTGGAGTCCCCATTCTTGAAGAGATTTAAAACATTTGTAGATGTGGTACGTGGGGACGTACTGATGGCCTTGGCAGTGCTGGGAGAATGGTTTGACTTGGTGATCTCAGAGAGCTTTTCCAACCTAAATGATTCTGTGATTCTGAA
>NW_008240899.1:0-215 GCF_000691975.1 Corvus brachyrhynchos
GAGCAAATTTCCTGGAATTTGAGGGAAAATTCCAGAATTTGAGGGGAAAATTCCTGGAAATTGAGGAGAAATTTCCCAAAGATTGAGGAGAAAATTTCTGGAATTTGAGGGAGAATTTCCTGGAATTTGAGGAGAAATTTCCAAGATTTTGAGAGAAAATTTCCAGCAATTTGAGGGGAGAATTCCTGGAATTTGAGGGAAAATTCCCAGATTTT
>NW_008240900.1:0-215 GCF_000691975.1 Corvus brachyrhynchos
GTATTACCAGCAATAAATATTTTTCCTTCTAAAATTGACTTTACAATGTAAACTGTTGTAAAACTACTTCTTCTTTTCTGCAAATACACTGCAGAGTCTTTGCTCCAGATAGGAGCAATCAAGTAGCCAGACCTGCTGAAGATCCTACTGTGTAAAAACCTGTACTGATGTGGTCTGACTCAACTCATGTGCCTTCACCAGTATTCACAAGCCAC
>NW_008240901.1:0-215 GCF_000691975.1 Corvus brachyrhynchos
GTGCTGACACTGAGGCAGGACCTTTTCTGCCTCCCACCCCAGCAGAGAGTGGGCTGGGGGTGCACAGGAAGTTTTGAGAGGGCACAGCGGAGACAGCTGACCCCAGCTGACCAAAGGAGTATCCTAGACCATATGGCATCATGCTCAGCTTATATAGCTGGGGGAAGGAGAGAGGGAGGGACATCTGGATTGATGGTGTTTGTCTTCCCAAGTCA
>NW_008240902.1:0-215 GCF_000691975.1 Corvus brachyrhynchos
CAACTGGGCTGATGCAAGAGGCAGCTGTGTTGCCTTTGAAGGTGTCAAAGCTTCCCAAAGTGTCCTCTGATCCACAACATTCCATCATCCAGGTGTCCCTGACCCACAAGTTTCCATCATCCAGTGGGAAACTCCCACCCCAGGGGAGGTACCTGGGTGATCCCACCTGAACCTGAGTGAATATAAACCCAGCAGAGGTTATGTTCTGGGGATTT
>NW_008240903.1:0-215 GCF_000691975.1 Corvus brachyrhynchos
GGTGGGCTAGCAATGGTCCAAACTGCCCGTATAATGAGAAGCAGACAAAATGAGGAGGCATTGTTGGAGGATTTCAGGTTTAGAGCAGTCATGATGGAAAAGCACTTTTGGAGCCTTTCAGGTGTTGAGCAGCCATAGTGACGAAGCACTTTTTGGAGCCTTTCTGTTATTGTTAGGCTCCTACAGCAGGCCTGCCAGAAGGACCTGGGGGTGCC
>NW_008240904.1:0-216 GCF_000691975.1 Corvus brachyrhynchos
GCTGCTGTGGCCCCTGCCACATGCACTGCAACATGGGGGTGCTGATCAACAGTGGCTGAACAGGAACCACTTTGTGTCCAGGAAGCCAAGAAGACCAGTGGCATCCGGGCTTGTAACAGAAGTAGTGTGGCTAGCAGGACCAGGGCAGTAATTATCCTTTCATGCTGGGCCGTGGTGGGACTGCACCTGGAATTCTGTGTTCAGTTTTGGGCCCTT
>NW_008240905.1:0-215 GCF_000691975.1 Corvus brachyrhynchos
CCTGGTAGGGGTTACTTGAGGTCATTTGGGGTTTGTCAAGGTCATTGGAGTCCCTGCTAGGGATTATTTGAGGTCACTGGAGTCCCTGACCAGGTTTACTTGAGGTCATTTGGGCTTACTTGTGATCATTGGTGTCCCTGACCGGGATTACTTTAGGTCATTTGGGGTTTCTCGAGGTCATCGGAGTCTTTTTTAATTGATCCAGGGGTTGCTTG
>NW_008240906.1:0-215 GCF_000691975.1 Corvus brachyrhynchos
TGGTTTTCCCATGTATAAAATGTCAGCTCTTCAGTGCCTGACCCAACTGCGTGGCCGTGCCCTGAGCTCTGATCCCTGAGCCTGCTGGGCTGGGTGTGGGATGGGGAAACCAACTGCACTTGGTGCCTGGATTCCTCCTGGGTTGCATTTGGTGCCTTTTCCCTTGGGAATTGTTGCAGGGGGACGCTGGCAGTGCTCTGGGGGTGTTGGCAGGG
>NW_008240907.1:0-216 GCF_000691975.1 Corvus brachyrhynchos
ACCATTAGAAATAAGAGACACAGGGAATCATACAGACTCCCTGAAAGTTATCTTCTTTAAAACTTGAGCAAATTGCTTCTTCTGAGCTTTTTCATTAAGAAAATAAAAATAATACCTTAATACACTTTATACAAGAATTAGAAGTATTTCACACATTGCACACTCTGCATTTTCCCTTATTGGTTCTTGCCATCAGAATTGCTTCCAATCCTTTTA
>NW_008240908.1:0-215 GCF_000691975.1 Corvus brachyrhynchos
CTGGCAGCTCAGGGCTGGGCGTGTGGCCATTTGCCAGAACATGGGAGCCTGGGGTACTCTGGCTGGGCATGGAGAGCTTCTGCTGCAGCCCATGGCTCTCATATGGCTCTGGCTTAGCTGTCCCCAGTGTCCATGTCTCTGCAGCAAAACACCTTGACCTGCTCTGGGAGTAGCACCAATGCTTATGGCTGGTTCCAGCAGAAGGTCCCTGGCAG
>NW_008240909.1:0-215 GCF_000691975.1 Corvus brachyrhynchos
GGTTTGGGAGGGGTCAGGGGTCAGCAAAGGGTCAGTGGTCACTGGGGTCTGGTAGGGTCACAGGGGCCACCAAAGGGTCACAGGGTCATTGGGGTCATTGAGGTCATGGGGGTCTGGGAGGGGTCAGGGGTCACTGATGGGTCAAGGGTCATTGGGGTCACCAGAGACTGGGGGGCCAGAGGTCACTGAGAGGTCAGGGGTGACCGGGGTCGTTG
>NW_008240910.1:0-216 GCF_000691975.1 Corvus brachyrhynchos
GGGATTTGGGGGATCCCAGAGGGGTTTTGGGGGAATTTGGAGGGTTTTGGGGAATCCAGAGGAATTTTGGGGGGAAATTGGGGATTTGGGGGACCCCAGAAGGATTTTGGGGGATTCCAGAGGGATTTTGGCGGGAAATTGAGGATTTTGGGGTATCCCAGAGGGGTTTTGGGGGGATATTGGGGATTTTGGGGGATTCCAGAGGGATTTTGGGGG
>NW_008240911.1:0-216 GCF_000691975.1 Corvus brachyrhynchos
GGTCCCACACTGGGGCACATGCGAGATCAGCCTCGTGTCCCTATTGATGATCAGCGGGGAGAGGAGCTTCCCTGAGCAGAGCCTGGACGTGTCTGTGAGCGCAGGGTCTGTGGAGAGCAGCTCTGCGTGCCAGGAGCTGGTGCTGGGAAGGAGAAGGAGTCAGCTGGGGCACAGACTCCAGTGTGGGCCTGGCTGTCCCCAGATGGTGCCCCTGGG
>NW_008240912.1:0-216 GCF_000691975.1 Corvus brachyrhynchos
AATCTAGTGTGCCCACTCTGCAGAAGAACAATAATGACTGTGCGATTTTCTGATCGTGGAGAAGACGACTATCTGGAGACATTCATCACAGTCCCTGAGGAGCTGCCAGATGCCAGCAGCCAGGCAGGGAGAGCTCCCGACAGCCTGGATGAGAACAGCTCCCATTCTCCTGTGGTGTCCCCTTCATCCTCTCCACAGGGGACAGTGTTTCCAGCA
>NW_008240913.1:0-216 GCF_000691975.1 Corvus brachyrhynchos
ACCGTCTGCCCCGAAACGGGGGAAAAAACGACAATTTAGGGAAAAAAAGGGAGTTTGGGAGAAAAAAGGGGATTTTATGGGAAAAAACGCGATTTTAAAGGAAAAAAATGGGGTTTTACGGGGAAAAAAACCTGGGGTTTTATGGGAAAAAATGGGATTTTAGGGCAAAAAAAGAGAACTTTACGGGAAAAAAATGGGATTTTATGGAGAAAAAAA
>NW_008240914.1:0-216 GCF_000691975.1 Corvus brachyrhynchos
GCAGGTGGTCATCGACAAACACCCCGTGAGGTTCTTCGTGCACAAACGGCCCCACGTGGATTTCTTCCTGGAGGTGGTGAGTGACCCCCAAAAAGCCCCAAATTCACCCCAAAACCCACCCAAATTTCCCAGCATTCTTTCCAATCCCCCCGAAATTCCCGGAATTCCGTGTTCCAGGTGAGCCAGGGGTACGAGCTGGGGACAGTCATGGCCAGC
>NW_008240915.1:0-216 GCF_000691975.1 Corvus brachyrhynchos
GTTGGAGCTGATTTCAGCACAGTTGCTGAGTTGTGTTTATTGGTTTCTTCCTTATCTTGGGAGCTCTGCCAGACGGTCTATAAATTCTGCATTCTTTGTGTCCACTTTCAGAGGGCATCCTACTTCCCAAGCCTTGTTAACCTCCCACTAGGTCTGAGATTGCTGAAGCATGTCCAGCTCTATACCTTAACAAGGCAATTCTACCAACAAGTAATT
>NW_008240916.1:0-216 GCF_000691975.1 Corvus brachyrhynchos
CTGTGATCAATCCCCCGAATGTCCCAAGTTATTCGGGTTTGACGTGTGGAATGGGGTTCTACCCCGTTTCCTTCGTTTCCCCCGCGACCAACCTCTTCCCTCATGGGAGAGAGGAACTGCGATCTTGGGGTGCCCACTCGCTTCGTAATAATATCACATCTCACACACGCTCGATCACCCTTCACCACGCAATACTTACGGTTCCTTTTCCTGCGT
>NW_008240917.1:0-216 GCF_000691975.1 Corvus brachyrhynchos
TAATTGAGTGCCCTGAGCATCAGGTGAACAGAGTTTTTATCATACGCACTGATTACATGTTCATTAGCTCTCCCTGCTTACTTGATGTGTATTTATTACTTTATTTTACAAATTTGCACCCTTTATTGGAGTCCCTATATGGTTCTTTGGGGTCTATCTTCAATGTCCAGTGTGCTTTTTAGGTGGCTGTTCCTCAACCCCGACTTTGGAGTAAGC
>NW_008240918.1:0-216 GCF_000691975.1 Corvus brachyrhynchos
CTTTACTTGCTGTCTGATCTCCAGTGGCTGCAGTTTTGGACCAAAATATGGTGAAAATGGCTGGATGTGACTCAGGTAAAATTATGTAAAGTAAACTCAGAGGGATTTCTCCCAGATTTTCAGGGCAATGCTAGAAGGGTACATTGCTGAATGGGTACTTTTCTGTGTGAGCGATTTGGTTGTTTTGGGGATTTTTTAAAACACTTTTAGGTAGCC
>NW_008240919.1:0-216 GCF_000691975.1 Corvus brachyrhynchos
TGACCTCAAATCCCGAATCCTGCATCCCAAACAATCCCAAATATTTTTGGGGATTATTCCCCCACTCTGACCCCTCCCCAATCCCAAATCCCGGCTTTTGGGGACGGCTGGAATTCCCACGGGAATTCCCGGGAATGGGGCCATAAATCCCAGACCTGTCTGTGACCTCGGGATCAGATAAGGGGGTGTCGCAATCCCCTTAATTATCCCATAAAA
>NW_008240920.1:0-216 GCF_000691975.1 Corvus brachyrhynchos
TTCCCAGGGAATTCCAGCATTTCCCAGGGAATTCCGGCCCGGGATTTCGGGAGGAGGGGTTGGAGAGCGGTGGGGAGGAGCTCTGGGGTGATTCCTGTGGGATTGGGGCTGTTCCTGGGACTGATTCCTTTGGGATTGGGGTGTCCCTGAAATCCTTTGGGATTGGGGTATCACTGCTATCCCTGGGGCCATTCCCTTTGGGATTGGGGCCATTCC
>NW_008240921.1:0-216 GCF_000691975.1 Corvus brachyrhynchos
GCAAGCAGGAGAAGAGCCAGCTTCCTCAGAAAGATCCAACCCCCTCACGGGAGCAGCCGGGAATTGCCAGCTCTCCCCCTTTGATCGCAAGTCCCAAACTGCCCCTACCCAGTTTGGGTAGAACAAAAATTCTGATTCACTCAGACCTCCCATTTCCAGTTCCTTTGCTCGAAGAGCACACGCAAAGATGCTGTGCAAAACCAGTTCCCTGCATGG
>NW_008240922.1:0-216 GCF_000691975.1 Corvus brachyrhynchos
ACAAAAACCCCACCCAACTTAACAGAACAACTCAATTTTATTTTGACGGCAAGTATTTTGAGCAGCTGTGCCCAAGTCCTCTTCACCTTACTGAGTGCAGTGTGTTTAAAGAGCTGGAAAGAATCCCTGCTTTGGGGATACTGAACCTCTTTGCCACCTAGACAAAAAAGTAAAAAAACATAAATAAAAAGCCACGTGCCAACCCATTTACAGCAG
>NW_008240923.1:0-216 GCF_000691975.1 Corvus brachyrhynchos
TTTGGGTCAATTCCGGGTGATTTTGGGTCAATTTCGTGTCCTTCTGACCGATTCCTGCCTCATTTTGGCTCGAATTCCCTGCTTTTTAGGTCAATTCTGGGTGTTCTTTGGTGGATTCCGGGCGATTTTGGGTCAATTCCGTGTCCTTTTGACCAATTCCTGCCTCGTTTTGCCTCTAATTCTCTGTTTTTGGGTGAATTCTGGGCAGTTTTGGGT
>NW_008240924.1:0-216 GCF_000691975.1 Corvus brachyrhynchos
CTCTTCCTCCTCCCTCTTCCTCCTCCTCCTCCTCCTCATTCCCGGCTCATCCCCGAGCTGGCACCCGGCGGGAACGCGCCGCAGAAGGAATTCGATGTCACTACTGCGTGTTTATAAAGACATTTGTCACCCGGAGTTGCGGACAGCAGGGGAAGGAAGGGCCCGGGGGGCGCGGGGAGGGCGAGCGGAGCTGGGTTTGAACGGCAGAACGCGGGT
>NW_008240925.1:0-216 GCF_000691975.1 Corvus brachyrhynchos
TCCCTGTTGTCTTTTCATGAGGGATGAGTAAAATAAGTGTCTTACACCATCTATGCTTTCTGTTTTCCTCTCTTCCCACCATTGCAATCAAAGCAACCTGCAATTCATATGCAGGGGAGATTTCATCAGATTTCTGGCAAAACTAAACCTATTATTCAAAAAAAAAAATGCAGATCTTAAGTTTTCCAGAAAGTCCCTCTCAAATAACACCACTTT
>NW_008240926.1:0-216 GCF_000691975.1 Corvus brachyrhynchos
CGGCCTCATCGCGCCGGCAGGGCTGCAGGGAACCCCAGCGCCCTCGGCCACTTACTCTTCCACTCCTGGGGCTTGGATTTCCAAATCAGGTTAAGGGACTCGTTAGTATTTTCAGGACTGGGGATTCAGCCCTGACATCTCTCAGGGTAACTGCAAAATCCCCATGCCCACCTCTGTCCCCATCTCTATCCCCATCCCCATCCCCAATACCATCTC
>NW_008240927.1:0-216 GCF_000691975.1 Corvus brachyrhynchos
GCCCCCGTAGATGACCAGGCGGGACCTCCTCCCGTCGCGCTCCGTGTACACCACGGCCGTGTGGGACTCGCGGGGCGGGGGCAGCACCCCGTAAGTGATGGGGATGTCCCAGGCCAGGACCCCCGAGCCCGGGCGCAGCTCCAGCACGTACAGATCGTTCAGGTACCTGCGTGAGGGGGAGCCCCCAAAAAAACAACCCCAAAAAAAGTCCTAAAA
>NW_008240928.1:0-216 GCF_000691975.1 Corvus brachyrhynchos
AAAACCCCCAAAAATCCCCAAAAAACCCCAAAACCCCCCCAAAAAACAAACAAAAAAACCAAACCAAAAAACCCCCAAAAAATCCCCCAAAAAACCCCAAAAAACCCCAACCCCCCCCCCAAAAAACACCAAAAAACCCCAAAAAAACCCCAAAAAAGGAAAAAAAATTCCAGGTTTTTCCCTTTTGTTTTGTTTTTCCCTTTTTTTTTTTTTTTG
>NW_008240929.1:0-216 GCF_000691975.1 Corvus brachyrhynchos
TTCTATTCTATTCTATTCTATTCTATGCCATTCTAATCTATTCTATGCAGCACTGCCAAGAAGGACTTGGGGGTGCCTGTGGGATGATAGGCTTGCCACGAACCAGAACTGTGCTCTGGCAGCCCAGAAAGCCAGCTGTGTCCTGAGCTACATCAAAACCATCTTGGGCAGCTGGAAAAGGGAGGGAATTCAGGGAAACTGAGAACCCAGAGGGTC
>NW_008240930.1:0-217 GCF_000691975.1 Corvus brachyrhynchos
ATTCAAGGGTGACGCAGGTGTCTGTAGTGTACCTAGACGTGACAGAGGTGCATCCAGGTGTGTCCAGCTGTGGCAGAGGTGCGAGGCAGGTGCATTTAGGACTTCCCAGGTGTGTTCAGGTGCAGCAGAGGTGTGTGCAGGTCTGATACGTGCGTGTCAGTGCGTCGCAGAGGTGTCACGGAGGTGTCACACAGGTGTCTGTAGTGGCCGTAAGTGT
>NW_008240931.1:0-217 GCF_000691975.1 Corvus brachyrhynchos
TCTGGAGGATTGGCAGAAGCATTCCTCAAGATGTCCTGCCTTGGGTCTTTGTGTTCTGGCAAAACAAGCTGTTGAAGGCTGCATGATTTGTGCCAAGCCAATGACCAGGTTACAAAGAAACTTGCCAGGGAGGGAGGCCTTGGGTTGTACGTCCTTTCCAACAATGCCAGGTGGATTTTACTGAAATGCCCGAGTGGGAAGGCTTAAATATCTTCTG
>NW_008240932.1:0-217 GCF_000691975.1 Corvus brachyrhynchos
CAAAAAACCTCCAAAAAATCCCGGAAAACCCCAAAAAATCCCCAAAAAATCCTCTCAAAAAACACAAAAAAACCTCAAAAAATCCCCAAAAATCCCAAAAAACCCTGTGAAATCCAGGAAAATCCTAGAAAATCCCCACAAAATCCCCGAAAATCTCAGAAAAATCTCCCAAAAAATTCCCAAAAAACCCTCAAAAAAATCCCCAAAAATCCCAAAA
>NW_008240933.1:0-216 GCF_000691975.1 Corvus brachyrhynchos
TTCCCAATGAGAGTAATCTGATTTGCTTGCTTAGCTTATGGTTCTTCCATGGCTAAAGACCCACAAGTAGTTTAAGCTTCATATGATGGGAATATATTTGCCTGCTACTGCTAACTTCTCCAAAAATGTGAGGCTCTGTGGTTTTTGGCAGAATTCTCTGTAATAAAAAACTTCTCACACTCTTTAGCAGAAAACAGTATCAGCTACAGCAAAGTT
>NW_008240934.1:0-217 GCF_000691975.1 Corvus brachyrhynchos
TCCATGTCCTCGATGTCATCCTCCATGTCAACCTCCATGTCCTCGATGTCGTCCTGCACATCCACCTCCATGTCCTCGATGTCATCCTCCTTGTCCACATCCATATCCTCAACAGACTCTTCCATATCCACCTCCATCCTTTCTTCTGTATCCACCACCACGTCCACTTCCATGTCCTCCACGGTGTCTCTGGCACGCTGCATCAGGGAGCACAACC
>NW_008240935.1:0-217 GCF_000691975.1 Corvus brachyrhynchos
CTCGCTGAGCACAGCAAGTGCTTCCCTATGCTGCACCTGGCCTGTGCTGGGAACAGCTCCTCTGCTTACTTCATCAGATTAACACAAAACATGCTATCAGCACATTGGCAGGCTCTTAATGTCTTTGCTGGCAGGCTTTAATGGCCTCAGGTCTTCTAAGGCATCCCATTCATCTGGTGACTGTCAGGCTGCAAGAGCACCAGGGTGCTCTCCCCCC
>NW_008240936.1:0-216 GCF_000691975.1 Corvus brachyrhynchos
AAAAAATCATGCCAAGAAAAAGTGCTCTCCAGTCCTGATCGAGTCTTGTTCTCCAGCTTCATTCCTTAAGGTTGGATTTGCAACAGGCCGGGGGGAATGGAGAGGGAGCAACGTGTCAAATGATGGGATTAAAACACCAGCACTCAAAGATTTGGGCTGTGGAGACGCAGTGGAATAAACGGGATTGGATTTTATTCCCAGTGTGTGCAGCAAACA
>NW_008240937.1:0-217 GCF_000691975.1 Corvus brachyrhynchos
TCCCTTCCCTTTTCCCTTCCCTTTTCCCTTTCTTTCCCTCTTTTCCTTTTCCATTCCCTTCCCTCTTCTCTCCTCCCCTTCCCTTTTCCCTTCTTTTCCCTTTTCCATTCCTTCCTTTTCCCTTCCCCCTTTCCCTTTTCCCTTCCCTTCCTTTTCCTTTCTCCTTTTCCCTTCCCATTTCCCATTTCCCTTTTCCCTTCCCTTCCTTTCCCTCCCC
>NW_008240938.1:0-216 GCF_000691975.1 Corvus brachyrhynchos
TCAGGAGCAGACACTCACTGTTTTGGAGTTTGCACTTCGTTGCAAAGGGAACCGCTATTTTAGCACTCAGTAAAGGGTCAAGTTAGTCAAATCTTTTAACGACAAAATTTAGAATAAAAGAAGCTTTCCCTGAATTCCAGGGAGAACCACAAAGTCTTTAGAAGGCCTTCTGAGAAGGTCTCCCAATCTGCCTTTTCAAAGTTGTCCTGCTTGACC
>NW_008240939.1:0-217 GCF_000691975.1 Corvus brachyrhynchos
GTCACCTTCTCCTCCTTGTGGTCACTTTCTCCTGGTCACTTCCTCCTCCTTGTGGTCACCTTTTCCTGGTCACTTTCTCATCCTCGTGGTCACTTTTTTGCTGGTCACTTCTCCTGCTGCTCCCCTTCTCCTCCTGGTCCACACCTGCTCCTCCCATTCCCCTTGTCCTGTCCCTGTCCAAGTTTCTCACCTGTCCCAGGTGTGTCCCAGGTGTGTC
>NW_008240940.1:0-217 GCF_000691975.1 Corvus brachyrhynchos
TCACTCACAGTATCCTTGAAGGCAATGTGGAAGCTCAAGCCCACTCACAGCCAGGAATGCAGAGTTCTTTCAAGGTGCAAGTTGACTTGAAGGAGCAATTTCTTTCTGACTAAGTTCAATTTAGCATCACTACCACAGAAGTTCCTACTTTTGTGGGATGCTAGCTGGTACCAGCATTGAAGATGCTGCTAGCATCCTCCACCTGATGACCAAGGTA
>NW_008240941.1:0-217 GCF_000691975.1 Corvus brachyrhynchos
CTTGAAGGACATGGGAGAAAAACCAGTTTATATCAAAGACAAATCAAGGCTAGATCAGAATTCAGTAATTCCTTGAACAACATCTAGAACAGATACTGACTAAACAATATCCTCATAGTACAAGGGTATTTTACTTGACCTATGTGTGATCAGAAAGGAAAAGGTTACAGAAAGGAGATCTCACTTTTCTCTATCATATGTTTTGTATGTAGCTTTT
>NW_008240942.1:0-217 GCF_000691975.1 Corvus brachyrhynchos
GGAAATTTGGGGAGATTTTGGGGATTTTTGGGGAATTTTGGGGTTTTTTCGGGGGATTTGGGGAGATTTTGGTGGAGTTTGGGGGATTTGGGGGATTTTAGGGGAGATTTGGGGGAGATTTTGGGGATTTTTGGGGAGATTTTGGGGTTTTTGGGGGAGATTTGGGGGGATTTTGGTGGAGTTTGGGGGATTTGGGGAGATTTTGGGGTTTTTTGGG
>NW_008240943.1:0-217 GCF_000691975.1 Corvus brachyrhynchos
TTCTCCCCCTCACATGAATTGGTGAGATAACCCGGGCTGGATGTGTCTGGTACTGAGATCTCTGGCTAGTGAGTTCTTTCTCTCTCTCCAGCACCAGAGGTGGAACTCCCAGTTGACAATAAACATCTGGCCTTGAGAACAAGACGTGGGGAAATAAGATGCTGCAATTTATGACTGACAGATGCTTCACTTTACAAACTATAAAAGCTACACAAAC
>NW_008240944.1:0-217 GCF_000691975.1 Corvus brachyrhynchos
CCCCGGTGTCCCCCGGTGTCCCCCCCCCCATGTTCCCTGTCCCCCTCCTTGTGTCCCACTGGAAGGAGATTGGGGACATTGAGGGGGATGGGGACACTGGGGGACACTGAAGGGACGCTGGGGACACTGTGGGGACATTGGGACACCGGGGATTTGGGGACACTGGGGGGCCCTGTGGGGTGCGGGGACCTCGGGGACACGGAGGGAGGGGGGGAAA
>NW_008240945.1:0-217 GCF_000691975.1 Corvus brachyrhynchos
GGGGGATTTGGGGGGATTTTGGTTTTTTGGGGGGATTTGGGGGGATTTTGGGATGATTTTGGGTTATTTTGGGTTAAATTTTGGGTTAATTTGGGGTGCTTTGGGGTGCTTTGGGGTGATTTTGGGGGTTTGGGTGTGATTTTGGGTTAATTTGGGGTGATTTGGGGTTATTTTGGGGTCTTCGGGTGATTTTGGGCCATTTTGGGGTGATTTGGGG
>NW_008240946.1:0-216 GCF_000691975.1 Corvus brachyrhynchos
TGTTTATGGTATAGTAGAAAATATTTTGACAATTTCCCCAACAATGGTTTGGTTTTTATCTCGGTTTTTTAAGAATATTTCGAACCTTCGAAGTTCTTTCAATTTTATTCATAGAGAGTTAGTTCTCTACTCCTCTGTGGTTAAACCAGATTGTAACAACATGTAAAAGGAAATTTAGTAAAGATATGGTAAATGTAATTGGTGCTACAGGAAAAA
>NW_008240947.1:0-217 GCF_000691975.1 Corvus brachyrhynchos
CCCCCCGCAGAATCCCAGGCCACCCTTCAGCCATTGTGATATTCCTGAGTTGGGTGGGGGGAGGACAGACAGTGACAACTCCAGACATGAAACAAAACCACAACCAAACTGGCTATGGGATAAGAACCATCCCCAAGACAGGACGCCAGCATCCTCCACAACTGTTTCCCGGGGCCCTCTGTAACTCACCCCTGAGCAGCCTGAAGTTGTAGATTTT
>NW_008240948.1:0-217 GCF_000691975.1 Corvus brachyrhynchos
AGAGAAGCCCTGCAACATCTGGAATATAAAGACTACCTCAAGCTGGAGTGTGCAGCACGGCACCCCTGGGAGAAAAAGGCACTCCAGAAACTCCTGAAAATAAAAGATGACAAAACAACCACTGAAGAGGTGCAGAAGGAGCACTTGGAGAAGACAAAGCAGAGACAAGAAATGGCCAAACAAGCCCTAAATGATCTGACAGAAATGCTCAAGAGCC
>NW_008240949.1:0-217 GCF_000691975.1 Corvus brachyrhynchos
GGGCCTGCCTGGCGATGTACTTGAAGAACTTCACCTCTGCCACAGCGTAGGTCTCAGGCCACGTTGTGCTTGGGGTGCAGGCCTGTCTAGGCTGGCTGCTCACAAAGATGTCCGAGTCGCCTTGCCGCACCCCGAACAGCACCTCAATGCGGAAGCTTTCTCTGCCCTTGGTCACCTGGAATTGGCAGGAGCGTTTGGAGGGCAGCAGCACTAAACG
>NW_008240950.1:0-217 GCF_000691975.1 Corvus brachyrhynchos
TGGAGTCATCATCCCTGCAGGGATTTAATATCCCTGTAGATGTGTCACTTGGGGACATGGGTAAGTGGTGGTCTTGGTAGTGTTGAGGGAAAGGTTAAACTTTATATTTTAAATTTAGATCTTTTTCAAGAAAAAGGTTTCTAAGATCTGGCTGTTTAGTGGTGGATTTCATAGTCCTGCATTAACAGTTGGACTCAATTTCAAGGGTCTTTTCCTG
>NW_008240951.1:0-217 GCF_000691975.1 Corvus brachyrhynchos
GTTTCCTCATGCTCCCATGGTCACCTGCCAAATAGTCTGGAAGTGTTTTGCTGAAACTTTGTAAATGTGATGCAAATCCTGCCATCAGTTGTTGTCCAGAGTTCTGGGCAGAAGGACCCTGTTGTGATCTTAGTTATGAATCCCCACACTCCCCAAAATAAGCTTTAGAACTCAAACATTAAGAGCACCTGTTTGCCCCATGATCACTCCCAGATGT
>NW_008240952.1:0-217 GCF_000691975.1 Corvus brachyrhynchos
CCTATTTGCTGTATTTTCCTTGGAAATAATCATGGTTTCTCTAAGACAACAGGAAAACAAGGCCATGAATCAGATTCCAGCATTATTCAGGAAAGAACAAGAAGGCCTTTTGATCCTCCTGCTCTTGCTGAAATAGTGATCAGTGGCAGTGCGTTATTGTTACATCAGGACTGGAGCTTTGGGACCCTTTCCAGCTGCAGTGGGAGTTTATTTACTT
>NW_008240953.1:0-217 GCF_000691975.1 Corvus brachyrhynchos
TTAAAAACTGGGTTGTTGAAACTAACTGGAACTAAAGGGAAGAGAAATTGGTATAATAAAACGATAATTTTAATGGTGCATGACAGATGCATAACAGGGAGGATTTTTCAAAAGGTAAAAAACCTGAACTTTCTTCAAACCTAAAGAATAAAAATAATTGGGTCCATGTTAGGGATGAATGCTATTTCATCTGAAGTCTGTTTAGCTTGATATAGCC
>NW_008240954.1:0-217 GCF_000691975.1 Corvus brachyrhynchos
ATAATTCATTTGCTCTACTTTGCCACTAGCTTGTGGCCTATAAGGAGTATGAAGATCTCAAGCTATTCCCAAGGCTTTCCAAGACTCTTGTACCCCTTCTGCAATAAAGTGGGAACCTCTGTCTGATGGCATTCCCAAAGGTACCCCTCATCTAGGTATTACTTGATTCAACAGTATTTTAGACACTTCCCTAGACTGGTTGGTGCGACAAGGGAAG
>NW_008240955.1:0-217 GCF_000691975.1 Corvus brachyrhynchos
CATTCAACTCCTGCATCCATACCTTTGATAAATACATTGAGCAGCCCCAGGATGGAGCCACGAGGACCCTAAGGACAGCACTGGTGAGTACTCACCAGCCAGACACAGCCCCACTCACTGCAACCCTGTGAGCCCTGCCCTTCAGCCAGCTCCTCACCCAGCACACCATGGACCCCCTCATCCCACAGCTGGACAACTTGTCCAGAAGGATGCTGTG
>NW_008240956.1:0-217 GCF_000691975.1 Corvus brachyrhynchos
CCCAAATCAAGGGTCGAATTCCCTGAGGTAAAAGGCGGGATTTAACAGGGACCATCCCAGAGCAGGGCTCACCTTCCCTGAGGGGAAAAAGGCGGGATTTAACAGGGACCATCCCAGACCAGGGCTTGCCTTCCCTGTGGGAAAAGGCAGGGAATGAACAGGGACCATCCCAAATCAGGGGTTGCATTCCCTGAGGTAAAAAGGCGGGATTTAAAAG
>NW_008240957.1:0-217 GCF_000691975.1 Corvus brachyrhynchos
TCGGCCAGCCCGTGCTCGGTGCCGCCGGAGCCGCGCAGATCCGCCAATCCCACGAGCGCCAGCCCCAGGATGGTGAGCAGAATTCCCAACCAGTGGCTCCGCTCCAGCTTCCGGCCCAGGAACGCCACGGAGAGGAGCCCGGTGAAGACGATGACGGAGCCGCGGAGCATCTGGAAGCTGGAGGCGCTGGTCATGTTCAAAGCTGTAGGAAAAGGGC
>NW_008240958.1:0-217 GCF_000691975.1 Corvus brachyrhynchos
TTTTCCTGCAGAAAGAGAGAATCCTAATTGCAAATTTAACCCTATTGATTTGATTTACTTTGCTGCTTTTCATGGACATTTTAGTAAGTGTAGTCTGTGTTCTCAGTGAATGCATTTATATTACAAAAGTGTGCACCCTAGTTTCTTGGCTGGGGGGCATGCCCCAGCCCAGATTTGGACATTGTCACCAGTGACATCCACAAACATATATCATTCC
>NW_008240959.1:0-217 GCF_000691975.1 Corvus brachyrhynchos
CCCGCCGACCCCAGCTCTGGACTTCCATATAGACCAGGTAAAACCAGGAAACTGGGTTCTAATGAAATTTTTTGGAAGGTAATACCTTAACACCATGATGGTAAGGCCCTCCAGGTACTGATAATGACAGGGACAGTCGCCAGGACTGCCGGGTGGGGATGGACCTATGTCAAAGGAATTGAACCCAGTTCGTGGACAATTAAATCATCACCTGGAC
>NW_008240960.1:0-217 GCF_000691975.1 Corvus brachyrhynchos
TTTTTTGCATGGGATGTTCCCCAATGCCCCTCCCCAGTCCTGTGCAATGACTGGTCATCTTGCTGTCTGGCTGGGGACATCCTTGTCCCTCTACACGGTGTTAGATAGGACTAAGCCATTCTGGTCATCTTCTCACTGATGCTGGTACAGTGAGTCTGGCAAGTTAGCATAGGAGATTAGTTCAAATAGGTTTTGGTTTGGTTTTTATTTTTCTTTT
>NW_008240961.1:0-217 GCF_000691975.1 Corvus brachyrhynchos
AAAGCTGTCCCTACAGGATTTTCTCCATGTGTGTTAGAGCATGAGCATTCCCATTTTTGCCCTTTCTCCTCCTCTCTGACCTGTACTGAGCATTGTTTCCCTGTTCCTCTAAAGAAGGACAGTCACCCCATCTATAACAGTTGGTTGTTTGAATGATGTCCGTGATGCATGGAATATTCAGAAAGCCTCCCTCCCGCTGTGTTGTGCTGAAGTTACA
>NW_008240962.1:0-217 GCF_000691975.1 Corvus brachyrhynchos
GGTAGACGATCAGCAGCCTGGGGAGAGACACAAACAGACACAGTCACATTGATGTTCCCATGACTGGAGTGGTTCCTCTCTCCAGGTGCAGCCGGGCAGGTTCCCAGGAGCTGGACCTACCTGGCCAGGGCCTCGCCACCGCACTCGGCGACGTTGACCTTGCCCCAGAGGCCGGTGATGAGCTGCTTCTCCTCGGCTGTCCACTGCACCATGGTGT
>NW_008240963.1:0-218 GCF_000691975.1 Corvus brachyrhynchos
CTTGGAATTCCCCTGGACCCCTCCCCAGACACTGCCAGGACCCCACTGGGACCCCCCCAAGACCTCCAGGATCCCCCAAAATTTCCCAGATCCCTGGAACCCTCCAGGACCCCTGAGGATTCCCCTGGACCCCTCCCCAGACGCTGCCAGGACCCCCTTGGGACCCACCCTGGGACTCCCCAAAACCTCCAGAACCTTCCAGGACCCCCCAAACCCCC
>NW_008240964.1:0-217 GCF_000691975.1 Corvus brachyrhynchos
TTTCCTCCCCAAAACCTGGAATTGCCCTCCTAAATTCCAGGTTTTCCCCCCAAAATCCAGGATTTCCCCCCCAAAACTCCAAATTTCTCCCCCAAATTCCAGAATTTCCCCCCCAAAACTTGGAATTTCTTCCCAAATTCCAGGTTTTTCCCCCAAAATTCCAGGATTTCCTCTCCAAAATCCAGCATTTCTCCCCCAAAACTCAGAATTTCCCCCC
>NW_008240965.1:0-217 GCF_000691975.1 Corvus brachyrhynchos
AGGTGCTATTTGCAGGCCCCGATCACTCAAGGCCTTATGCAGCATGTCTTTTTGCTGCATGGAGAATGGGGTGTCCTGGGCTAGCAGGATGTCGTCCATGTAGTGATAGATGACCATCTTGGGGAATGCCCTCCGGATAGGTTGTAGAGCAGAATCCACATAGAGTTGGCACAGCGTTGGTGAATTACGCATGCCCTGAGGAAGCACTGTCCATTCA
>NW_008240966.1:0-217 GCF_000691975.1 Corvus brachyrhynchos
AGGATTTATGATTTGGAAAGGAAAAACTTAACTTACCCCAAATTAGCGAGAACTAACAGGAGAGAGAGAGCACCTTGGATCTGCATTCTTGAGCAAGGCTGGTGCAGCCTGCAGGCCTCATGGGGAGATCTTTCCCTCCCAGCTCTTCCTGCCAGAGCTGATGGTCGAGTTGAAGCCGCTGTTGCTCACTGCAGAGGGCAGTTTGTAGGTCCCAGGT
>NW_008240967.1:0-217 GCF_000691975.1 Corvus brachyrhynchos
ACTGGAATTGCAGCCTGTTCAGTACAGCAGCACAGGTACAGCAGTGATGCACTGGCCACCTGCCAGCCCAGGCAAGTTGCCTGAGCTGTAGTCAGAACGTTCCCAGGCACAGCAGAGGGAGGTGATCAGCAGCACAGCACTGCAGTGAGTGGAGAAAGTAAAAAGCATCTGCTAACAAGCACGAGAGTCCAATGTACAACCAGGCAAGTGAGCCCCA
>NW_008240968.1:0-218 GCF_000691975.1 Corvus brachyrhynchos
CAGTATCCCACCGGATCTTGCGCAGGTGTCCCACGTCCGGGTTGACCTCGTGGAATTTCTGCACCAACTTCCAGAGGGTGACAACGAGGATGGCGGCGTTGGCCTGGGAGGGACAGACGGACGTCAGGGGGGACATCGGGGAGGACAGAGGGACAGACGGACATTGGGGGGACATGGGGGGGACAGAGGGACAGACGGACGTCAGGGGGGACATCGGG
>NW_008240969.1:0-217 GCF_000691975.1 Corvus brachyrhynchos
TTCAGCCCTTAGTAATTACATATTAAGAAGGGCTTTTTTTCTCCACTTCTACTTGAAAATAAAAAGGTGTTTCCATACTCTTTGAGTAAGGAAAGGCTTTGGAAAAAAGTATTAAAAGAAAGTTGCAACAAATTCATATAAACTCAGCTATATAAATGGCCATCGAGGTTTGCACATACAATCACTTAGAAGTGAATAGTGACCAAAGATGGACCAA
>NW_008240970.1:0-217 GCF_000691975.1 Corvus brachyrhynchos
AAACATGCCATCATAGGCTTTCACACATAATGCCGGCCAGGTGCAGAAGAAGAATTAGCAAGAAATATGCATGAGGAAAAAGGAGTCTCTTATTAGCAGTCCAAAAAAAGCACAGACTTACCTTTCCAGTTTCTTTGCTAGGCATCGTCTAGTTTTCACTTCCTCCAGGTACAGGTCCTTGTACTTTTCCACTTCTGCCTGTGCACATTCTTTTGGA
>NW_008240971.1:0-218 GCF_000691975.1 Corvus brachyrhynchos
TGGGTCTTTTCCCCAAAATCCCCATTTTCCCCAAAAACCCCCATTTTTCCCTCCCAAAATCCCCATTTTCTCCCAAAACCCCCCATTTTTTTCCCCAAATCTCCATTTCTTCCCCAAAAACCTCGTTTTTTTCCCAAAATCCCCATTTTCCCTCCCAAACTCCCCATTTTTCCCCAAATCCCCAATTCCCAAAATCCCCATTTTCCCCCCCAAAATCC
>NW_008240972.1:0-218 GCF_000691975.1 Corvus brachyrhynchos
CATCCCTGGATTTGTTCATTTCCAAATATTACCTCTTCTCAACAAAGCCCTGGGCATCCAAGGAATGTAGAAATGGATGTGCTAACCGCTGGTTGCACCTGTGGAATGTCAGAGCTTGGAAAAATGGGCAGTTTGGGCTTTTCCTGGTGGTACCTGTGAGGTGTGTTTTACCTAAGAGCTCTTCCCATGTCTTTCCCTGTACCCACCAAAAATCCACT
>NW_008240973.1:0-218 GCF_000691975.1 Corvus brachyrhynchos
TTGTTTCTGATTTCTTAAGTAATTTCTCCCTGCTTCCTCTTTAATAGCAGCAAGACAATAGCATCGCACAATCCAGTTTGACAAGTGAGGTTTGTGAACAAGTGAGTGCTTCCACTAAATTAAAAACCCAATGCGCCTGAAAGTTGACCTTCTGTTCGCTCAGGCTTCCTTACCTCTGTAGATGAGGTGACTTTATGGTGTAGGTATGTGGGTTTTAA
>NW_008240974.1:0-218 GCF_000691975.1 Corvus brachyrhynchos
TGAGTCAGTGACTCATTCTGTCTTTCCACAACAAAGCAAACTGAAGTCACAGCAAGGCATGGAAAAGAAATGTGATTCAGACTTCACTCCTGATTTTATGCTTGAACAATATTCTTGAGTACAAAGTAAATCGGTCAGCCCCTTGCCCATATAATGCTGGGACGAGTGAAGGCAAAATTGGAATTAACAAGGTCTATGACTTTGCAAACCTTTATATT
>NW_008240975.1:0-218 GCF_000691975.1 Corvus brachyrhynchos
TGTTGAAGCATCTTCAAAGTAGGAAGAAAAAGGATGTTTGGAAGAAACAGAAAATGCCGGGAGCAAAGTGGACCTTGGAACGAAAGGTGATGTGGACTCTAGTGATTCTGAAACAAAGCATAAAACCCAACTCGCAGGACGAGCTGGACAGAGCTGCGCTGAAGCTTGCCTTAAGGGAGGTAACATAAGCATCCTTTGAAGTAATCTAGATGGGGAAC
>NW_008240976.1:0-218 GCF_000691975.1 Corvus brachyrhynchos
CATGATATGATTGTGGCCATGAGTTGACCACAAAACAATCATGAGATGACCATGACCATGCAATGACCATGACTGTGACCATGACATGACCACGACCATGAGATGACCCTTACAATGAGATGACCATGACTGAGATTACTATGAGCATGTGATGTTTGTGACCTGAGATGATCATGACTGTGACCATGACACAACCATGACCATGAGATGACCATTAC
>NW_008240977.1:0-218 GCF_000691975.1 Corvus brachyrhynchos
AAACCACCCCAAAAATCAGCCCCAAATCAGCCCAAACCAGTCCAGAATCCCAAAATCACCCCAAATCAGCCCAAAACCACCCCCAAACCACCCCAAAATGCCCCAAACCATCCCCAAATCACCCAAAAACCACCCCAGAATCTCAAAATCCCCCCAAAACCCACAAATCAGCCCCAAAATCCCCTCCTGAAACCACCAGATTCCCCCCAGACCTCCCC
>NW_008240978.1:0-218 GCF_000691975.1 Corvus brachyrhynchos
AAAAGCAGATTTCATGCACATCTCACTCTTAAATACTGCAGATTTTCTGACACCAAACTCTAGGAGTGCCAGGTATTTCAAGGATGAGAGAATAAAAGTAACTGTGCTCTGTTGTATCCATAATTCTCAATGGATGCCAGGTTTTCAACCCCTGATGCATATTCTTATATTCTTCCTGGTGCTTCCAGAAAAGCAGATTTCATGCACATCTCACTCTT
>NW_008240979.1:0-218 GCF_000691975.1 Corvus brachyrhynchos
AAAGGGGGAAAAAGAGGGAAAAGGGAAAATGGTGGAAAAAGAGGGAAAAGGGGAAGAAGGGGAAAAGGTGAAAAAGGGGAAAAGGTGTAAAGGAGGAACAAGGTGAAAAAGGTGAAAAAGGGGGAAGAAAGGAGGAAAAAAAGGTGCTAAAAGGAGAAAAGGGGGAAAAGGGGGGAAAAAGGGGAAAAAAGGGGAAAAAAGGGTGAAAAAGGGGGAAA
>NW_008240980.1:0-218 GCF_000691975.1 Corvus brachyrhynchos
TGATTTCTTTTGAATCACAAATACAGGAGTATTCCAAGGGCTGACAGATCGCTCTATGTGCCCTTGCGATACCTGCTCATCAACTAAATTTTTCGGGGTGGCGAGTTTCTGTTGTGTTAGAGGCCACTGTCCTTGCTGCACGTGATGGTCAGTTAACCATCGTAGAGGTGTTACTGGCTGGCAACCGCCCTTCTGCACAATGACCCCTATTAAAAATT
>NW_008240981.1:0-218 GCF_000691975.1 Corvus brachyrhynchos
AGGCCTTGCAGAGAGACCTCAACAAATTAGAGAGCTGGGCAATCAAGTTCAGTAAGGGAAAATGCATTTGATTCTGCACCTGGGATAGGGCAACTGTAAATGTATGGACGAACTGGGGAATGAGAAGCTGGAAAACAGCTCCTTGGAAAGGGACCTGGAGGTCCTGGTCAGTGGCAAATTGAATCTGAGTCAGCAATGCCCTGGCAGCCAGGAGGGCC
>NW_008240982.1:0-218 GCF_000691975.1 Corvus brachyrhynchos
GGGGGGGAATTTTTGGGAAGGGTTGTTGGAAAAGTTTGAGGGGTTTTTGGGGGAGTTTTGGAATGGAGTTTTTGGGGTTTTTTTTGGGATTTTTAATGGGTTTTTTGGGGATTTTTTTGGGGATTTTTATGGGGTTTTTGGGATTTTTTTTGGGGATTTTTATGGGGTTTTTGGGAATTTTTTTGGGGATTTTTTATGGGGTTTTTGGGAAATGTTTT
>NW_008240983.1:0-218 GCF_000691975.1 Corvus brachyrhynchos
GTCCCCCTCCCACATCCCCATCCCCGTTCCCATTCCCTCTCCCATTCCCATTCCCGCTCTGGTTCCCACTCCTATCCCCGTTTCCATTTCCGTTCCCGTTCCCACTCTGCTTCCTATCCCTGTTCCTGTTCCCATCCCCATCCCCGTCCCGTTCCCGTTCCTGTTCCCATCCCCATCCCCATCCTCCTCCCCATCTCCATTCCCATCCCCGTTCCCGT
>NW_008240984.1:0-218 GCF_000691975.1 Corvus brachyrhynchos
TCTGCCCCAAATCCGCCCCTGGAACCCCAAAAAACCCAAATCCGCCCCAAATCCGCCCCAAATCTGCCCTGGAACCCCAAAAACCCCAAACAGCCCCAAATCCACCCCAAATCCGCCCCAAATCTGCCCCAAATCCGCCCCAAATTCGCCCCTGGAACCCCAAAAACCACAAACAACCCCAAACAGCCCCAAATCTGCCCCAAATCTGCCCCAAATCC
>NW_008240985.1:0-218 GCF_000691975.1 Corvus brachyrhynchos
TCAGAGCTCCTTCTTTATATCACTATGGATTATCATTGAGATATTTCCTCACCTTCCCGGGTGATTGATTTTTGGGGCTCCATGGTCTACACATGATACACCATGCAGTCAATGCTCCCACAGCTCATAGTGCACCCAGTTCTGACAGCTAAAGGTAAAATACTTGTAGCAGTAAGAGTACATGTTCCTGGTAGCTCTCCCTGGTGTTCCCAGCCAGC
>NW_008240986.1:0-218 GCF_000691975.1 Corvus brachyrhynchos
ACTTTTCCTACAGTTTTCTCCTTCAAAAAAGTCTTTTGACTTTTCTTAATGAAATGATTTCAGGTCTTCACTTGGAACTGACTTGTAAGATCAAGGTCTCAGCAACAATCCTCCATGAATAAACTTGACTCATACCAACAATAAAACAATACTCCAAGAGAATACAAAGACCAGAAAATCACTGCCATTTGATGAATACCTGTGAAGTAAAAAAAAAA
>NW_008240987.1:0-218 GCF_000691975.1 Corvus brachyrhynchos
GAAAATCGCCCCAAAATTCCCTTTTTTTTTTTTGGGTAATAAATGGCGTTTATCGCGACAAAGGTGACAGAGGTGACAAAGGTGACAGGCGGGGTCACTCCTGCTCCTCCTCCTCCCCTTTGTGCTTCTTCTTCTTCTTCTTCTTCCTCTTGGCCACCTCGGCCACCTCCAGGGCCACCTGGGGGGGTCCCGGCCCCTCCCCGGGCTCTGTCCCCGCG
>NW_008240988.1:0-218 GCF_000691975.1 Corvus brachyrhynchos
TCATTTGAACTGAACTGGTTGTGATGGACCAGGCTAAGCAGAAATGTCCACACTTTTCATGTGGGCATTGGTAATAGGGTCACCAATTGACAGCTCACTGTCCATGCTGCGCACTGTTAGATTCTTTTGTTACAGAATTAAGTCTCTAACTTTGAACTCCTGCAACTTCAACACCTGCAGGCCTGGCAATACTGAAATGTCACAAGAGCTCAAATAAG
>NW_008240989.1:0-218 GCF_000691975.1 Corvus brachyrhynchos
GGGGGCACTGGGAGCACTGGGAGCACTGGGGGGTTACTGGGGACAATGGGAGGAAGGAACTGAGGCCGTCCCAGGGGTCAGTGAGGGGTTTGAAGGGGTCACTGGGGACAATGGGAGGTCAGAGGGGGTCCCCAGGGGTCAAGGAGGGGTCCTGGGGAGGGGTCCCTGGGGACAATGGGAGGTCAAAGGGGGGTTCCTGGGGAAAACTGGGCGGTCCC
>NW_008240990.1:0-218 GCF_000691975.1 Corvus brachyrhynchos
TGGAATAAATCATGGAATAAACCATGGAATAAATCATGGATGTCCTCTCCCCATGGGGCCTTTGTTTATTAAAACTTATGTGGTTCAGTATAAAATTGAAATATAAAATAAAATAAATACAAAATAAAATAGAATAGAATAGAATAAATGTAAAATAAATGTAAAATAAATGTAAAATAAAATAACAAAATAAAAAAGAAAAGAAAACAGCATTAAAT
>NW_008240991.1:0-218 GCF_000691975.1 Corvus brachyrhynchos
ACAAATAAAATTGTTGCCTGGAAACATATTGCTTTCTATTGAAATGCTGTCAAATAGTAAGGTTAACACCCTGATAGCACCAATCACATCCAAAGTGACAAATATCCACCAGCAAGCCTCCTCCTCCAGACAGGTGCTTCCAACTCACTTGCTGTGATGGACAGATAGAGTATGGAGCTGCATTGCTGACTGGGAGTCTTGTGAAAATTTTTAAGCTT
>NW_008240992.1:0-218 GCF_000691975.1 Corvus brachyrhynchos
ATAGGATCCACCCAAGGGCACCGAGGGAGCTGGTGGAAGAGTTTTCCAAGCCACTTCCAATTATTTGTCGGCTGTCCTGGTGAACCAGGGAGGTCCCAGCTGACTGAAGTCAGCAATTATAATGCCCATCTACAGGAAGGGTTGGAAGGAGGATCCCAGGAACTACAGACCTGTCCTGACCTTGCTGCCAGGGAAGGTCACAGAGCAGATTGTCTTGA
>NW_008240993.1:0-218 GCF_000691975.1 Corvus brachyrhynchos
AGCATGGAGAGGAGCCCCCGCGGGATGCGCATCCGGGGTGAGCCCCAAATCCCGGGAAAACCTGGGAAAACCCCCCAAAAATCCCCCTGGGAAATGGGGCTGGAGGCGGAGGAGTCGGCCCGAGTTCTCTCCTGCTTTTTGCCCGTTTTTCCCCTTTTTTCTGCGTCTTTTTCCCTTTTTTAATCCCCTTTTTTATCCTGTTTTTGATCCCTTTTTTA
>NW_008240994.1:0-218 GCF_000691975.1 Corvus brachyrhynchos
AAGGCCTTGGACCACATGAGCTATGTGGAAAGGCTGAGAGAGCTGTGACTGTTTCTCTCCTGGAGCAGACAAAGCTCAGGCGACCTTGTCTGTGTGTATTAACTACCTGATGGGTGGAGTAAAAGAGATGGAGCCAAGCTCTTCCCAGTGGTGCCAAAAGAACAAATGCCCCCAAGCCTCAAGGGTTTTTGAAGCGTGGACAGGCAGCAGTAAAATCC
>NW_008240995.1:0-218 GCF_000691975.1 Corvus brachyrhynchos
GTGTCTTAAATTCTTCCTGCCTGCAACAGTCCTACCTTCTGTGCTTCCCCCACCATATGCTGGATGAAGTCTAAAGGAGATGGACTTGAGATGAAAAATATATTTTTCTGAAGATTTAACTACTTTATTCACTAGCATTATTCATAATTTTATTTGATCATTTGTTTTCCTCTAGAGAGTTCCTCTTCAGCAATTTATTTCATCCCGTATTCCATACT
>NW_008240996.1:0-218 GCF_000691975.1 Corvus brachyrhynchos
TATGTCCTGATTCAAGTCTGAGGTTAAGACCATTGCACTTAAGTCATTTGGAATGACTTGTGCTGTCAAATACAACACAGCTCTGGCCAGGAAGGAGTGACTTAGCAAACTATTTCTTATTATATTCCTGTTGAATGTAATTACCTCTTGCTTTTCTCTTACTGAAACATCAATACTTAAAGTATTGACTGGGACCAAGGCCAGGAACAAATTAGTGG
>NW_008240997.1:0-218 GCF_000691975.1 Corvus brachyrhynchos
ATGAGCCCAGGTGGCCAAAAAGGCCAATGGCACGTGGCCTGTATCAGCCACAGTGTGGCCAGCAGGATCGGGGCAGTGACTGTCCTCCTGTGCTGGGCACTGGTGAGGCCCCACCTCAAGTCCTGGGTTCAGTTTTTGGCCCTTCGCTCCAAGAAAGACATTAAAGGGGCTGTAGCATGTCCAGTGAAGGGAACAGAGCTGGGGAAGGGTCTGGAGCA
>NW_008240998.1:0-218 GCF_000691975.1 Corvus brachyrhynchos
CCCCTTTGCAGCCACGAGGCTCCCCCACTTTGCTCTGACAGGGGCCCAGTTTTTACACTGCTCAACAAACAAGCTGACATAATTTCTAATTTCATTTTCCTGCTAGACTTTTCCCAAAGCCTGGCCAGGGCTCAAGGAAGATCCAAGGGAGTTGTCCTTGATCCTACACCCCCCTAATTAGGCCAGATGTGGCCTTATCCTGTTTCTAGATATGGAAA
>NW_008240999.1:0-218 GCF_000691975.1 Corvus brachyrhynchos
TCATTAGCTATCCCCACTTCCTTGGCTTTATTTTACACCGTCCCACCCCTTGTCAGAAGTCCTTATATGGTTCTTTGGGGTCCATCTTCAACGTCTGGTGTCCATTTCAGGTGGCTGTTCCTCGAGCCCCGCTTTTGAATAAGCACAATATCGTTGTTTTGCATAACTTCTGCTTTGTCACCCTTGCAGAACTGAGCTGGCATCCTGCTTGTGTTTTG
>NW_008241000.1:0-219 GCF_000691975.1 Corvus brachyrhynchos
CTGGTGAGCGCGACAAACATCCCAGAGGGGGAAAGCCCCCGCTCCACAGCTGTCAGACGTCTTTTGGTGGCCTTAAACCCCCCAGTTTGTCCTGTGGTGTGTCTGGTGCTGCTGTGCCTTCTCCAGGGAGAACTGTCCGAGCTCTCTCAGCTTTCCCTCATAGGACAGACACTCCAGTTCCTTCACCGTGTTTGTGGCCCTTCCCTGGGCTCTCTCCAG
>NW_008241001.1:0-218 GCF_000691975.1 Corvus brachyrhynchos
TTCACACCTTCCTACAGCATCAGAGAAAGTTGAGAGAGCTGACTCAAGTGTTTCAAGGGGACTGACATTTATTTTTGTAATAATTCTTTTTCTATCACTAAGTGGGTATGTTAAACTCTTCATATGTGGTTTTCTTTCTCCTTGCCTCTTTGGATCACAAAAGCGTGTTTCTCTGCAGAATTTCTTAGTCTTGTGTGTAGTTCTTGTTAAGAATGGTA
>NW_008241002.1:0-218 GCF_000691975.1 Corvus brachyrhynchos
CGTAGAAGTTTGGTAATTTTCCCAGGAGTTGCCAGTGAACAGATAAAACTCATGTGATTGCTGAGTATTGCCTGAACAGTGCACACATACCAGAACCCAGGCCTAACCTGAACCGTGACATTAAAAAACTCCCTGGGCAAGTTTAACTGTGCCATCAGGCTTACATTTATAACTATGTAACAGCTAAATTGTCAACATATTTTCTTTCACAGTTGCAA
>NW_008241003.1:0-218 GCF_000691975.1 Corvus brachyrhynchos
AAAGCCGACGAGGAGACTGGCTCCTGCTCCAGCGGGCCCAGGAACGGGGCTTGTTTCTGTATTTTGAATGTTTGGAGTCCACGATGTGGGGTAGAAAGTCTCAGCATTTGTTACGGTTTCCATCCTGACTTCATCCCAATGTTAACAGTTGGAAAATGTAAATGTTGAGTGCTCGATGACTTGATTTTACAGGGCGTCATTGCAACCAAAGTCACGCA
>NW_008241004.1:0-219 GCF_000691975.1 Corvus brachyrhynchos
ATTGTAAAAATCTTCTGAAATGTGTATGATACTTGTGACAGTAAGGTCTTCTCTGTGCTAGGTGTTGATTTTTTCCTTATGAACTGTAGGCATTTACTATTGCTGAGACAGCTTGTCCTCCTTGTTAGCAACGTTACAGCCTCAAAGAAGACTTCAGGTTCTCAGATCCACTTCCTCGCGCTTGGAAAAATTACACACGTGCTTGACTCTTTCCATTAT
>NW_008241005.1:0-219 GCF_000691975.1 Corvus brachyrhynchos
AAATCCACCCAAAAATCAGCCCAAACTCAGCCCAGATCCCCCCCCAAACTGCCATCCCATTCTAGGGACCCCCAAGGCCCAAAATCCCTGAAAATCCCCCCAAAAATCAGCCCAAACTCAGCCCCTCCCCTCACAAAAAGCGCCGAGAGGCCCCAAATTTCGGGATCCGCCCCCAGTCCGAGCGAGGCCTTCGGGGCTGGGAGGGGATTGGGGCGTTTT
>NW_008241006.1:0-219 GCF_000691975.1 Corvus brachyrhynchos
TGGGGGACTGTCACCGTCACAGCCTGTCCTGCACAGCTTCAGCAAGCTCGGGTGGAAAATCTACACAACCAGCAAGCAGGAGCGTTATCTCCAAAACGGAAACCTCCAGGCATCACAGGACAGCTCCCATGGCAACCAGCAGTGATTTCATTCTAGGGCGGAACAATTCACATCCACACCAGCAAATCTCAGGGGTCTACACAAAGAGGTTACCGCACT
>NW_008241007.1:0-218 GCF_000691975.1 Corvus brachyrhynchos
CTCCAGACAATACTCTTTTATTTTCCTGTTTCCTGAGTGGTCACACATGTTGGCTTCTGAAACTGGAAGGCATCTGACACATGAACTTCAGCAGTAATAGGAGATCCCTGTATAACAAAGGACTGAATTTCATTTCCACAAGCAACATCTCAGCATCTCTGTTTAACCCACCCTATATAAGACAGGTGAGAAAAACAAATTATTTGTGTTCTTTTTTT
>NW_008241008.1:0-219 GCF_000691975.1 Corvus brachyrhynchos
TCATTTTTCAAGGGAAGATTTAATGCGTTTTCTTACTTGGTTACTTAACCACTTTAGAGGGAATTTAAAACGGCTCGTTCCTTGGCTGTTTGTGTTGAAAAAAATTTATCTGTTCTACCAGCTAGTTATAATGCTGTTGAAAATGTTGGGAACAGTTTGGAAAAAAACCCCCTGCCTGCTTCCCTATCCCTGCATCCCTGATCCCTCTGCCCTGCTTCA
>NW_008241009.1:0-219 GCF_000691975.1 Corvus brachyrhynchos
GCGCACGGCCTCCGTCCCGCACAGCACCAGCACCGGCCGGGGGCCCAGCCACACCGTGAACACTGGGCCATACTGGTCACTCAGCTGGGAGCGGGCAGCGGGGTCAGGGACACCGAAAACCCCACCAAAATCCCATCAATATCCCAAAAATTCCCACTAAAATCCACTAAAATCCCATCAAAATCCCAAAAATTCCCACTAAAATCCACAAAAATCCCT
>NW_008241010.1:0-219 GCF_000691975.1 Corvus brachyrhynchos
ACTTCTGTCCTTTCTTGGTTATCAGAAGGCTCACCTTTCTGTACTGAGACATACATAAATTCCCAAAACAACAAAATGCAGAATGATTTTCACAACAAAAGCTGGAATGATTTTCACTCTCCTTACAAATGAACCTAACAACATGCAAGTAGGTTGAAGGAAACCTCAAATTTTACCACTAACTTAGGACCTGAAGCACCAGAACAAATGCAGATTTCT
>NW_008241011.1:0-219 GCF_000691975.1 Corvus brachyrhynchos
TCTTTCCTCCTTGTTGCTTTCTTTCTTTTCTTTTTTTTCTTGTTGATTTCTTATTTCTTTATCTCTTTCTTTCTTTCTTTTTTCTTTTTTCTTGTAGGTTTTATGGTATTGAGTCTTTCTTCATTTTTTTAATCTTTTTTAAAATTTGTTTTGTTTTTTGTTGCTTTCTGTCTTCTTTTTTTTTCTTTCTTTTTTTCATTTATTTTTTCTTGTGTCTTT
>NW_008241012.1:0-219 GCF_000691975.1 Corvus brachyrhynchos
ACACCTTCCTCCAGACCAGGCTTCTCCAAGCCCCATCCAACCCGGCCTTGGACAGTGCCAGGGATTTCTGACAACTTTAATTAGTTTTTTATATATCAGAATCTCTCAGTCTCCAAGCTCCTGCTATGCTGGGATATCCATTTATATGGGAAGAAATCACTTTTTGTTGGGAACACCCCTCCCAGGCTGAAACAGAGCTTAGGGCTCTACTGAGCCAAC
>NW_008241013.1:0-219 GCF_000691975.1 Corvus brachyrhynchos
CTTTTCCCCATTTTTGGGGTGGATTTTCCTGCCTCTTTTCCCAGTTTCCTGCGTGGATTTTCCCATCCCAAGGATCCGGTACCTTCTCGGTGGCCACGGCCACGGGCGCTGGGGGGAGGCTGCTGGGGGACTCCGGCCGCTTTTTGTGCTTCTGTTTTGGCCTCTCCTTGTCCTTGCGGCTCTGGAAAAAAACAACCGGGAAGCTCTGGAATGCTGCAA
>NW_008241014.1:0-219 GCF_000691975.1 Corvus brachyrhynchos
ACAGCACTACTTAGAGCAGAAGGTACCAGCTACTCGTAATCTAAGTTGACCCACACAAAGTCTTTTCAAAGATGACTATCCATCCAGGCTGATAAGGTATCAGTAAATCTTCAGAAAGTAGGAACAGCTATGAACTCATACCCCAGTATTTCAGACTGGGCTTTGCATGTATGTCTTTTGTTGAAAGAGCTCTTTCTGTGATAGCAAGGAGAGAGAAAA
>NW_008241015.1:0-219 GCF_000691975.1 Corvus brachyrhynchos
CCCGGAACCCCTGGGAGTGGGCCAGGAGTGGGCCCCCACACCTGGCAGGGTTCTGCAGCTCCCCCACCAGCAGCTCCGTGGGTCAGGCTGGCTCCCCTTGGACCCCACAGCCCCCAGCCCACCTGGAGCAGGGCATGGCTTGGACCTCCCATTCCTGGTGCTGGAAACCCCCCACCCTCACAGCGGGGTCTGCACCACCCGCACCACTTGCCTTATCCC
>NW_008241016.1:0-219 GCF_000691975.1 Corvus brachyrhynchos
TAGATCAAATTTGTTTCCAACCCACTCTGGGCATATCTGTTGCTATCTCAACCCTTCCTGCCACACATTGGGCACTAAATAAGGCTGTCATGGTTTAGGAATAGTATTGTCCAGTTTCGTGCTCCCGCTGAAATCACTCCAAACCACATGCTGCTCTCACACTCCCCCCTCCCCCTCCTCTGCTGAGGTCTGGAGAAGAGAATTGGTGAAACAAAAGGT
>NW_008241017.1:0-219 GCF_000691975.1 Corvus brachyrhynchos
AGAGCACCCCCGTCCCACAGGGACCCCCGGGGGGGCTGAGCCCCACTCAGGGGTCCCCCCAAACTCCTCCCGCCCTCCAGGGAGATATCGGGGCGTCTTCCCCGAACTTGTGGGTGCCCCCCAGATCCTCTGTAGCGCCCAGATCCCCTGAAACGCCCCCAAATCCCCCTTCCAGACCCATCGGAGCACCCCCATCCCACAGGGGTGGCTGATCCCTGC
>NW_008241018.1:0-219 GCF_000691975.1 Corvus brachyrhynchos
CAAGGTGATGGTCAAGGTGATGGTCATGGTAATGGTCAAGTGATGGTCAAGGTGATGATGACAGTCAAGCTCATGGTGATGATGGGATGGGGACATTGACAGGATGGGAAATATCAACGGGATGGGGACATTGGTGGGATGGGGACATCAATGGTGACATTGATGGGACGTTGATGGGACATTGATGGGATGGAGACACTGATGGGACATTGATGGGAT
>NW_008241019.1:0-219 GCF_000691975.1 Corvus brachyrhynchos
CATCTTTACAACTTAATTGTGTGCATTTAGAGAACTCTTACATCTTGAGGTGGATACAATCCCAGGGACATAAACATGTGTTCCTCGAAGTACTGCATATCCACACTGGGCTCCAACTATGACTTCAGATGCATGTTTTTTTAAATCTCACCTAGAAATACAAAATGTAGTTGAGTTAAAAATAAAAGTATACTGAAATAAAAGCCAAATACTTCCCAA
>NW_008241020.1:0-219 GCF_000691975.1 Corvus brachyrhynchos
TGTTGGGTTAAAGAAAGTGTTACAGAAAGAACAACAGCAACATCGTGTGCCTGAACAAACTGAACAAGAAGCCACAACGACCAGAACATGAAGGATCTGAAACAGGAACAGTTTTCCTGCTCTACTGCCTCGTGACCCTGGAAAGAATAATAGAAATGTCAAGACAACAGATTTATTGTGGAACTGTAATCAACTTTAAGCTTGCAGTTAAAAATAGCT
>NW_008241021.1:0-219 GCF_000691975.1 Corvus brachyrhynchos
AGGACACCAAGAATCCGTGCCTTCCAAATGCAAGCGTTCCAGGAAATGAGGAATGGAAAGGATGGGGAAGGACAGGTGGGGAAGGAAAGGGACTGGGAATAAAGGGTGGGAATGAAGGATGGGAAAAAGGAGGATGGGGAAGGAAAAGGAACGGAGAGGAAGGATGGGGAATAAAGGATGGGAAAAGAAGGATTGGGAATGAAGGATTGGGAATGAAGG
>NW_008241022.1:0-219 GCF_000691975.1 Corvus brachyrhynchos
CACCTGCCTGGTGGGGATCCCCCTCCAGCCCAACGACTACCCCTTTGCCGGTAAGAGGCCCAACCCGGTGGACACCTAGGACCAGTGGATGAAGATACTGCTGCATGCACCAGAGGAGCCCCAAGAATTGGCCTTGCTGGGGTCCTCCAAAGCCATCTATTGTGTCTGATTCGGATACAAATTAACCAACTCCGAGTGGCTCAAATTGGCACATCACAA
>NW_008241023.1:0-219 GCF_000691975.1 Corvus brachyrhynchos
TCCCGCTGGTTGTTTTGGACTGGGGGGCTTTTATGTGGAAATGGGGTTAGGAATGGGTCAAAATCAGGGATAAAACATGGGAATGCCACGAAAATCCATCCAATTGTTTGGGATTGGGAATGGGGCAAACTCGGGGGAAAGGGCACAGGGAAGGGATTCCAGGGTTCCATGAGCTGGCTCAGATTGGATTTCAGGGATAAATCCTTCCCTGGCCCAGGT
>NW_008241024.1:0-219 GCF_000691975.1 Corvus brachyrhynchos
TTATTGTTTAACCCGCTGTAAAAGACCTTGTGACATGCAGAAGTCAGCCTCCAAACTCCACTGAGGCTGCAAGAAAGGCAAAAAAATTGTTGGCCACAAGGATGAGCGAAGGGAAGTCCAAGGAAGCAGGGCAAGAAGGAACAGGAAAACCAAGCAACTGGCCCGTATGAAACAAAAAAACCCTCTATGAATAAACCCAGAAGCAAGACAAACAGGATG
>NW_008241025.1:0-219 GCF_000691975.1 Corvus brachyrhynchos
GATGGAATTGCAGTGCTGGCTGGAGGTGTCGTGTGTACCGACTGTGCCGGCGTACTAGCTGAGGCGTCCGTGCCTAGCTGCCGTGGGGTGGGGCCGGGCTGGCCTGAGAAGCACTGGTGCCGGGGAGCGGTGGCGTGGCTTGGCTGGAACTGGGGGCGTGGCTAATGCCCCGGCCAGGGCTGGGGCCCGGGCTAGGAGCGGCTCGAGTTGCAAGCGGCG
>NW_008241026.1:0-218 GCF_000691975.1 Corvus brachyrhynchos
GGTAATAGAATACACTGCAACCCAGGACACTTAGTAACATTTCAAATCATGTTATGCTATAACTTGCTACCTTTTCTATTAAGTAGCCTAAATTTTTGTGAAATAATTTATCAAATTATGTATAAACGATATTTATTTTCACCCCCTCTAAAATTATATGCATTGATTTCCTTGATGTTAGAATATATTTAGTCATCAAAATTAGTAATTACAAGTAG
>NW_008241027.1:0-219 GCF_000691975.1 Corvus brachyrhynchos
AGCCGGGCTGGGAACCGGGAGAGCCCGGGATCAGGGCGTCCTGCAGCCAGGCCAGGGCCGGGCGCGGGTCAGCGCGTTTCGGGGGAGCGCGGCTGCGGGGACGGGTCCGGAGCCGGCGGCACGTGGAAAGCACTGCTGGGCAGCACCGGCGGCGGTGAGAGCACAGCCCTGCCCGGGGATGGGCACCGTTCGGGCTCCCAACGAGGCGATGGCACCGCC
>NW_008241028.1:0-219 GCF_000691975.1 Corvus brachyrhynchos
CAAGGTGGTGCCACAGAGATCAAGATTAAAGGTCTTGGAGCTGTTTAGTTTGGCTGGGATTCATTGCCAACATGAATGAATACTTCTGTTTATTTTACCAGTTCTAGCTATGCTCTGTTTATGGCTCTAATATTTCACTAACATTATTTCCTCCCTTCTCTTCAACTCCCCTTCCCATCCTCTTCTTTTACCTCCTTTCTCTTTAACAGCTCACAGGGC
>NW_008241029.1:0-219 GCF_000691975.1 Corvus brachyrhynchos
TTGGCCTTATAATTCTTCTGTACTTGCAATTTTATTTTTTTTTTTTTTTCTGGTTGCTCTTTTCATAAATTGTTCTTAATTATTGTAATTAAGAACCAAGGGTTGTCTCATTCCTCGCACTAAGCATTCAGAAAAACACCAGGTACAAGTTTGTTGCCATTCTCTCCCTGCATTGTTTAGATTTCTTGCTTTTGTTTCTCACGGGTACAAACGGATTGT
>NW_008241030.1:0-219 GCF_000691975.1 Corvus brachyrhynchos
TCCCTCCCAAAATCCCCCCAAATCCCCCCAAAATTCCCCCAAAAATTCCCAAAAATAAACGGGACCACCCCAATCCCAAAAAACCTCCCCAGGGCTGGTTTTTGAGGCAAAAAAATTGGATTTTTCTGCTTTTCCAAAGGGGTTTTTTTGGGGGAAAAATCGGGTTTTGGGAACCCCAAAATTCCTGGAACCACCCCCCAAATTTTCCAGGATTCCCCT
>NW_008241031.1:0-219 GCF_000691975.1 Corvus brachyrhynchos
GCTTTAAGGCTGCTCCTCTGAAGCCTCTGCTCTGCCCAGGGGAGCGAAGGCCCCAGGCACGTGGCAGTCAGCAGCCCTCGACCCAGGGAAAGATAAAAAGTACCAGGGAGGCTTGCCACTGGGACCTAATCCAAGTTTATTGAAGGGGATCCACGGTGAGCAAGCAACAGTTGCACTGTTCCTACACTTTATAAAGGGGGATTGAACAAGGGGAGTAAC
>NW_008241032.1:0-219 GCF_000691975.1 Corvus brachyrhynchos
CTGGAGAAAAGGCCCGTGATGTCATTTTGCACTAGCAGCAAGCCTTTGCTGCTTTAGGCATACTTACCTGTGTGAAAACTAACAATAGGCCAGCCTACGCCTCTCAGAAACGTAAGGATTTTTTATGTCTGTGGGGTATCTCTCACAAATTTAGTATTCCTCCTTCTCCCACTGGTCAAGCTGTTCTTGAATGTGCTCATCACACACTTAAAACTGTTT
>NW_008241033.1:0-219 GCF_000691975.1 Corvus brachyrhynchos
TCCACTCCCAGTTCCTTTGGACTAGACCACCATGTTTAACACTGCAATGAACTCCTCTCTGTACCCCCGCTCTGGCTTGGACTTACCTGGAGACTGCAGTCCCTCAGGGTTGTACCTTCCCCAAGAGCAGCCATTTCTGTGAGCCACAGGCTCTTCAGGGCACACCTGCTGCTGGATTTATCCACAGCCACAGTGGCTCTGAGGGGCAGCTGTTCCAGC
>NW_008241034.1:0-219 GCF_000691975.1 Corvus brachyrhynchos
AATCCCTTTTCCCCTCTCTTTTGTCCTCCAGGACCCCTCAAACTCCTCCCGCGAGCCCCCCAAACTCCCCATTTCCCACCCTTCCTCCCCAATCCCTCTTTTCCCACCCCAAATCCCCTTTTTCCCTCCCTTTTTCCCCCAAATCCCCTTTTTTCCACCCTTTACCCCCAAAGACTCCCCAAAAAGCCGCCCCTCACCCCGCTCCTGGCTCCCCGTGGC
>NW_008241035.1:0-219 GCF_000691975.1 Corvus brachyrhynchos
ATTCTGTGAGGCCCCAGTCCAGCTGTCAGCCTCATCAGCCCAGCAGTGAGATTTGTGTCCCCTGGCTGTGGCTGCTGTCCCTCGCACTGAGGCCCATGAGCAGACAGCAGTTCCTGCCAGCCCCAGGGCTTGTGGCCTCCTCCCGCAGCCCACAGAGCTTTGGAGGGCTCCTGCTGCTCTCCTGCCCTCCCCATCCCACACCCCACATCCCACTGCTGC
>NW_008241036.1:0-219 GCF_000691975.1 Corvus brachyrhynchos
AAATGGGGAAAAACGGGGAAAAACGGGGGGAAAAAATGGGGAGAAATGGGGGAGATATGGGAAACCTGGGGAAAAAATGGGGAAAATGGGGAAAAACAGGGAAAAATGGGGAAAAGTCCAGGAAAAAAATGGGGAAAAACAGGGAAAAAGTGGGAAAATAGGGAAAAAATGGGAAAAATGGGAAAAACAGGAAAAAATTGGGAAAAATGGGGAAAAAAA
>NW_008241037.1:0-219 GCF_000691975.1 Corvus brachyrhynchos
GTGAGAAAGCCCAGTGAGGAGCAGAGGGCCAGGGACTTACGCTGCAGGTTCTTGTTCTCCCGCTTCATTGTTTCCAGGTGGTCCAAGGACTCCTCATAGGCATTCTTCATCTTGAACAGCTCCGTGCTCAGAGAGCGCGACTCCTTCTGCGAGGCCTCCAGCTCAGCCTGCGTTTCCTCATACTTCTGCTTCCATTCTGCCAGGATCTGAAGAGAAACG
>NW_008241038.1:0-219 GCF_000691975.1 Corvus brachyrhynchos
CGCCGTCCGTGTCCCTCTCGGGTCTTTTTGCGGTCTGGGCTTGCTGTCCCTCCCCCAGCCAGGAAGCCCTTACCCCAAAAAGCATCCGCGGGGGGTCGAGCCAGCAGGGACCCCCGGGGACCCCAGGTAAGTGAGGGGGACCCCAAACCCCCCTGGCCTCAGGGCTTTGGGGACAGCGAGGGGACAGTGGGGACAGTGTGGGGACAGTGGGATGGGGAC
>NW_008241039.1:0-219 GCF_000691975.1 Corvus brachyrhynchos
AAAAGTCATTTGTCTTATCAGAAATATTTAAAACCTCCAAATATTTGAATTATAAAAACTACTTGAAGAAGTTATTTATTAATTCAGAAGAATTGTCATATTTTACATTTGAATATCATGAAAATTCCATTCCATGAATGCTGGGATGAATGCCATCTGGTCTGTTGGATCATCCCAGCTGAAAAGAATGCGTACTTCTTGCCATCAGTCAAAACCTCA
>NW_008241040.1:0-220 GCF_000691975.1 Corvus brachyrhynchos
CCGCGCTCCCCCCGCTCCCGG
The DNA here is from genome assembly GCF_000691975.1 of Corvus brachyrhynchos. Classification (NCBI taxonomy): domain Eukaryota; kingdom Metazoa; phylum Chordata; class Aves; order Passeriformes; family Corvidae; genus Corvus; species Corvus brachyrhynchos. The sequence continues at coordinate 22 of NW_008241040.1, forward strand.
TCCAGCCCCGTTCCCAGTCCCGGTCCCTTTTCTAGTCCCGTTCCCTTCTCCATTCCCGGTCCTGTTCCCGTTCCCAGCCCCGTTCCCTTTTCCCAGTTCCGTTCCAGTTCCCAGCCCCGTTCCCGCTCCCAGCCCCGGTCCCAGCCCCGTTCCCGGTCCCGTTCCCTTTCCCAGCCCCGTTCCCTTTTCCCAGCCCCGT
>NW_008241041.1:0-219 GCF_000691975.1 Corvus brachyrhynchos
TGCACAGCTGGGAAGCAGTTTGTCAGGAAAGGCCCTGGGGCTCCTGGTGAGCACCAAGGGTTGAACATGCATCAGCAATGAGCTCTTCCAGCAAAGAATGCTAATGGCAGATTGGGCTGCACTAGAAGGAATGTTGCAGCAGTTTGAGGGAGATCATCTGCCTCCTCTGTTCAGTATTGGCTGAGGCACATCTGGAGTGCTGGGTCCAGTTCTGGGCTC
>NW_008241042.1:0-219 GCF_000691975.1 Corvus brachyrhynchos
TGAAGCTGACAACCATCTTAATGACAGTGGGGTTTCCAGTAACAATATCCTGAATCTGGTCTACTTTCGAGCTGTATCAGAAACAGAAGAGTTCTGATTTATATATGCAGTTATCCATATTTTCAAATCCCACACTTTTAAAATTACCCTATTTCTATGTTGAAACCTCTTTATATAGTCTATTTCTTAAGGCTTTTATATAAAACAAGGTGATATATA
>NW_008241043.1:0-220 GCF_000691975.1 Corvus brachyrhynchos
CCATTTTTCCCATCCCTTTTCCCATTTTTCCCAGATCGGCGCCGTCCGGGCCGTGGTTCCGAACCGCAGCAACACCGAGATCGTGCTGGTGCTGCAGCACTTCGACAACTCCGTGCCCCGCGCCGTGCAGGCCTTCATGGAGGGTGGGAGCCCGGAATTCCGGGCATTTCCGGGAATTCTGGGCCTTTTCTGGGAATTTTGGGGGGTTTGGAGGGAATTT
>NW_008241044.1:0-220 GCF_000691975.1 Corvus brachyrhynchos
CTCCCGGAATTCCCGGCAGCTCCGCAGCGAGTGGGAAACGCTGGGAAGAGGAATAAAGGAAAAGAGGGGGAAAAAGAAGGAGAAAAGCTGGAGAAAAGTGGGAGAAAAGCGGGAGAAAAGAGGAAGGAAAGAGGGAGAAAAGCGGGAAGAAAGCGGGGGAAAAGCGGGGGAAAAGTGGGAGAAATGCGGGAGAAAAGTGGGAGAAAAGTGGGAGAAAAGT
>NW_008241045.1:0-219 GCF_000691975.1 Corvus brachyrhynchos
CCTCAGGGCTTGAAGGGCTGGAAGAGACAGGAATAGAGCCACGGTCAGAGCCTGGATGTACGGGAATCCAAGGAGACCTTCCTGCCAGGGCCATCTCACCCAGCTCTTGCCATGGCTGGAAGACAGCAGGGGCCAAGAGGATCAGCTGGTCCAGGAAGGTGCTGGCCACGAACCCCCTCCCCTGCCCCGTGTCCCTGAAATCTCTCTGTGCTCTGCCCA
>NW_008241046.1:0-220 GCF_000691975.1 Corvus brachyrhynchos
CTTTACCCATAGATGACTGCTGTGTTCTGCCAGCCAAAGTCTATTGGTCCTCTTTCTTCCAGGGGGAAAGTATGTGGCACTAGAAAGAAAAGAGCTTCTGACTGCAGAGGAAACAAAACACTGGCAGAAGTAATCTGCCAGGCTAGGAGCTACCAATGACAAGTTCATCCTTAGACGAGGGAAATATCATGACAGCCATAAAAATGGAGTGGTAATGTTG
>NW_008241047.1:0-220 GCF_000691975.1 Corvus brachyrhynchos
AAGATCCGGCCCCGGGGGTCTTTATCCATACGGGAAATCCCGGGAATGGGGGAGTCCTGAGGGCGTCTCCTCCCCGCAGGCCAAGCTGGCGAACATGGAATCTTCCCTGCGGGATAAGGCCAAGGATTTCGGGACCGTGCGCCGCTCCTACGAATCCATCTCCCGGCACAATGAGGTGCGTGTTCCCTCCCGGAGCTGGGGTTGATCCCGATCCCGATCC
>NW_008241048.1:0-219 GCF_000691975.1 Corvus brachyrhynchos
CTCAATGATCTTGGAGGTCTTTTCCAACCTTCACATGCTTCTGCTATCTTATTTTTGTCGCTGGGGACACTGGTCTGAGTCCTGGACTTGGTCCTTTGACTGATGTGGACATGTCTCCCTCTGGACGTCCACAAGGGGCTCAATATTCCAGTGAAAGGAATGTACAGGTTCTGCTGTAAATGTAAATGAAACACAAAGGATCTGAGGCAGGTATCAGGA
>NW_008241049.1:0-220 GCF_000691975.1 Corvus brachyrhynchos
ATATGGAAAGCCCCTCCCCTGTTACCCCCACCCCCAACTGCGTCCTCGTCCCCGTGGACTTGCAGCCTCCGAATGGGATGACGCTGACGCGAGGAGCGGACCCTGCACTGGCCATACGCGGAGAGATTTCCGTGGCTCTGCAGGCACCACTGCTCACCCTTGTCGGAGAGAATGCCTATGGCGGCGGGGCGAGCGGCCAATCCAAATGGGGCTAGGATGA
>NW_008241050.1:0-220 GCF_000691975.1 Corvus brachyrhynchos
CAGCCTCACCTTGAGTGCTGGGGGCAGTTTTGGTGTAAGTATAAGAAGGACATTGAGCTTTTAGAGAGAGTCCAAAGGAGGGCAATGAAGACGGTGAAGGGTCTTGAGGGGAAGACATATGTGGAGTAGCTGAGGTCACTTGGTCTGTTCATCCAGGAGGAGACTGAGGGAAGGCCTCGTAGCTGTCTCCAGCTTCCTCATGAGGGGAAGAGGAGGGGCA
>NW_008241051.1:0-219 GCF_000691975.1 Corvus brachyrhynchos
AAAAAAAAAAAAAAAAGACCAAAAGCATTTCCTGTGCAGATAGAGATCCTTCAATACAGAGAGGCAGCACAACCAGTTTATTCCAGGCAGGAGTCATAGTGACTGTGTGGTGATGAAGAAGGAGGCGGGATCTACCTGAAGCAGATCATGCAGTGGGTGCTCACCTGCGATGTGTATCCCTCAGGGTACCTATTTATTTAGAACATTATGAAAACTATA
>NW_008241052.1:0-220 GCF_000691975.1 Corvus brachyrhynchos
ATCCTAAAAAAAGCCTAAAAAAATCCCTAAAAACCCCCCAAAAAACCCTTAAAAAACCCTAAAAAAACCACCTAAAAAAACTGGGAAAAAAAACGTAATAAAAACCTAGAAAAATCCCTTAAAAATACCTAAAAACCCCAGAAAAAATCCTAAAAAAAAGCCAAAAAAAATTCCTAAAAAACCCCAAAAAAAACCCTAAAAAATCCCTAAAAAAAAACCC
>NW_008241053.1:0-220 GCF_000691975.1 Corvus brachyrhynchos
GGCGCCATCTTGAGAATTTTTGGTGTCATTTTGGGGGGTTTTTTTGGGGTCTGCGGGAGTTTTTCGGGGTCCCGTAGGGGGTTTTTGGGGTCATTTTTGGGGGGTTTTTGGGTCTTCTCATGAGTTTTTTGGGGTAATTTTTGGGGTTTTTTTGGGGGTCTTTTCAGGAGATTTTGGGTGCTTTTAGGATCATTTTTTGGGGTCATTTTTGGGGTCTTTT
>NW_008241054.1:0-220 GCF_000691975.1 Corvus brachyrhynchos
TCCCTTAAGTCCCCAAATTCTCCCTCAAATCCCTCCCCAACTCCCCAAGAATTTCCCCTAAATCCCCACTCCAAATCCCTGAATTTCCCCCCAAATCACCAAATTTCCCCCAAAGTCCCTGAATTTTCTGCAAACATCCTCCCAAATACCCACATTTTCCCTCAAATCCCCCCCAAATCCCCAAATTCCACCCCCAAATCCCCAAATTCCCTCCCAAATC
>NW_008241055.1:0-220 GCF_000691975.1 Corvus brachyrhynchos
GGGAGACACCAGGGACCAATGAAGGACTCAGGGCGGAAGAGGACGATCAGGGAGGGGTGGCGGGATCCCAGTGAGGAAGAAGGGGGCCAAGAAATGAGGGGGAGGCTTGGAAGGGGTTGAGGGACCCCAGGGATGTTCAAGGAGGGGAGATCTGGAGCAGATTGGAGGGAACCACAGGGAAGGTTTAGGGGAGCCAGACATGGATGGGACCTGTGGACCA
>NW_008241056.1:0-220 GCF_000691975.1 Corvus brachyrhynchos
ATCAAACCAAAAAGTTCTCAAAAATCCCTCAAAAAATCCCCCCAAAATCCCTCAAAATTCCTCAAAAAATCCCTCCAAAAATCCCTTAAAATCCCTCAAAAAATCCCCCCAAAATCCCCCCAAAAATCCCTCAAAAATCCCTAAAAAAATCCCTCAAAAAAAAAAATCCCCCCCAAATCCCTCAAAATCCCTCGAAAAAACCCCAAAATACCCCCAAAAA
>NW_008241057.1:0-220 GCF_000691975.1 Corvus brachyrhynchos
TCCAACTGAGACGGACAAAAACTCTCTCACAGTGCACGTTAGAAAGTGTCCGTTCTATTCTGGCGCCGAGCAGCCACGTGGGATCCTTCCCTAATACACAGTGCTGAATCACAGACTAGCACAAAGTCTATTTATCCACAAAAACCAGGAATATCCGGAATACAAATGCATATTCATAACATTGATGCCTCCCATTCCCCACTTCATATGGAAATGAGCT
>NW_008241058.1:0-220 GCF_000691975.1 Corvus brachyrhynchos
GGGTGGAAAAAACTCAAAAATCGCTTTGTCATCTTCCTGTTTCGGACCAATCAAAAGCTTTAACTTTGGGTCCGGCAAAAAACATTTTTCTGGCTTCGCAATGGTCGCGGGGTTTGAGGTGCTCGCAGGGACGAATAATCGCCTTTGCTAAGAATCTCGGAGAGTTTTGCGTGAATATCGGGTCTTGTGCCCGTCCCTGGGGCTGCCGAGGCTGCAAGCG
>NW_008241059.1:0-220 GCF_000691975.1 Corvus brachyrhynchos
ACTCCTTCATCCCCAGCTCCTCCACCTCCTCCCCCACAGCAGCACAAGGGGGTGCAGTCAGTTCATAATGAGTTGTCTCCTCCACTCCGTTTTCATGCTGTTCCCCTGATCCAGAACAAAATATGGGGTTTACTGAGCCAGAGTCCACTGGGAAAGCCAATCTCATCACCAAGTCAAAGCAGGCCAGCAGGGCAGTCACACAGAGCAGGGAATCCTGTCC
>NW_008241060.1:0-220 GCF_000691975.1 Corvus brachyrhynchos
GAGCCAAGAAGGGCCAGGGCAACATTGGACTCACGGTGGGCTGGTACCGAAGTGTAGAATCTCTCCCTGGGTTATGGAGAGTTCCCACAGTCCTTTACTGTGGTATGTAAATTGTTTTATGGTTGGCCAGTTGGCCCTCCGCCTAGTTCTGTGTAGATCCCATTGAATATGTGTGCCCCCTAGTTAATATGTATAATGTTCTGGAAGTTTCTCTGCTCCT
>NW_008241061.1:0-220 GCF_000691975.1 Corvus brachyrhynchos
AACATTTGGCCCAAAAATCCTGAAATTTGCCCTGAAATCGACTCCAAGAAGCCCCAAATTGGCACTGAAACACCCCAAAAACGGCCCCAAATCCCGACAGGGTCCCGGGATCTTTTTGGGAAAAGATTCCCAAAAAATCCTGGGAAAAAAAATCCCGCGAAAAATCCCTGGAAAAAGCTCCAAAATTTGGCTCAAAAAATCCTGAAATTTGCCCTAAAAT
>NW_008241062.1:0-220 GCF_000691975.1 Corvus brachyrhynchos
TCTGATGTTTGAGAGCTGTCCTGAGTGCACAGGAGGAGACAGCCCAAGTTGGCCATGGAATGTCCCTGGTGACCAGGGCAAGGACTGGGAGGAAGAAGTCTGAGTGAACTCTTCAGCAGGGGTCGTTGGTGTTTGCCAGCATCTTGTCTGGCCCATCCACTACATCCCCTGCTGCTTGCTGCAAGACACAAGGGCTGCCCTGACTTGCTTATTCCTCTTT
>NW_008241063.1:0-220 GCF_000691975.1 Corvus brachyrhynchos
AGCAGGAGGAGGACATGGTCATCAGTAGCAAGAAGTGATGAGTTTGGGAATGAAGCCACACTGATCTTTGTAGGGATAAGGACAATGACCTTCAGACATGAGGGAGAGCAAGAGAGCCTCCAGTTCTGTGGGATAAGGAAAGAAGGACATTTGCAGCCATTTCTGTACCGAGGGGACAGGGACCTGCCCCATAGCCAGCCAGGAGGGAGGAGGGCTGAAC
>NW_008241064.1:0-220 GCF_000691975.1 Corvus brachyrhynchos
TGCCACTGTCCCTATTAAGGACAGCTCATCCCGGGGCAGTGGCACTGGGGACAGGCCGGTCACTAGGAGTGCTGGTGGCAGTGGCACTGTCCCTGTCAAGGACAGCCCATCCCGGGGCAGTGCCACCACTGGGGACAGGCCAGTCAGTGGTGCCACCATCCCTGTCAAGGACAGCTCACCCAGGGGAAGTGGCACTGGGGACAGGCCGGTCACTGGCAGT
>NW_008241065.1:0-220 GCF_000691975.1 Corvus brachyrhynchos
TCCCCCTGTCCCACCCACAGCCACCGTGCCCACACAGAGCACCTGGCTCCAGCTCTGCACAGCTGCTCCACATGCAGGGTGCCAGGGACCCCATCCCCAGTAAGGCTCAAACTCCAGCACTGTGCCTGGATGCAATTTGCTGCAGCTCCCCAAAGGCCCTTGTCCCCACAGAGAGTCTCTGCAGTTCCCTGGCCCTGGGCCCAGGCCAGCGCTGGACCTG
>NW_008241066.1:0-220 GCF_000691975.1 Corvus brachyrhynchos
TTTTTTTTCTTATTTAAATGGAGTGCTGTAGGAATGGAAGCAAAAATAACTGCTGCTAGTTCTCATAGGTTGAATCAAACTAAAAGTCCAACTTATTTGTGAAGCTTTTCTGTCTTGCTTTTAAACTGTTGACCTTAGAATAGTGTTCATGCTGATTGAATTGCACTCTAGGAAATAAGGATTCCTAATTAATAGCCATACGTATCTATAATTTTTTTTT
>NW_008241067.1:0-220 GCF_000691975.1 Corvus brachyrhynchos
ATTTCCGCGTTTTTCGGGACGTTCCCGGGATTCCTGTGCCCGGGAGTGGGGGACGACGGATTAAATTCTTCTGGAAATGAATTCCCGGGGAAAAACAACGGAGTCTCTGGAAGCCTGGAATGTTGGGATTTGGGGCAAATCCGCAGGGATTTGGGGCTTCTGGGGAGGACTGAAGGAGGGGAGGGGGCGGGATTTGGGGATCGGGTCCTGGGATGGGGGA
>NW_008241068.1:0-220 GCF_000691975.1 Corvus brachyrhynchos
CTAAATTCTCAAAAGCTGTTTTAACAGGTCTGAAGGAGAAAAAGGAGGTGAAAAGCTGGGGAAAGTCATCCCCCCTGTTCTTCCCACAGACTGGGTTTGATTGTTAATGGACTCCCAGAGCTAGTGCCTGAGTAAGGATAGGAGAGCAATGCTGAATACACATCCCAAATTACCCTCATTGCCCTTTATCTTACCATGTCATGAACTGATACCCCATAGC
>NW_008241069.1:0-220 GCF_000691975.1 Corvus brachyrhynchos
CCACTTTCCATCATTTACCAGCAGTCCTGGCCAACTGAGGAGGTCCCAGGTGACTGGAAATTGGCAAATGTGACAGCCATCTATAACAAGGGTCAGAAGGAGGATTCATGAAACTACAGACCTGTCAGCCTGACCTCAGTACCTGGGAAGGTTATGAAATGGATCATTTTGAGTGCAATCATGTGTTATGTGCAGGACAACCAGGGGATCAGGCCCAGCC
>NW_008241070.1:0-220 GCF_000691975.1 Corvus brachyrhynchos
GGGGCCGCCGGAGCCACAGCGCGCTGCTCCGGCCGTCCTCCGACACCAACAGCTGTCCTGCAATATCCGGCAGATCCTTGGACCTTCTAGAAGTGCCCGCGAGATGTTCGGGTCCTCGGCCCGGGAGCTGACGGTAGAAGTGGATGAAATCCTCGACCTGTTTTTTTGGGTGTGAGCAGCTGATGTTGATGCCGGTGTTCTCGGTGGTCTCCAGCCGTGG
>NW_008241071.1:0-220 GCF_000691975.1 Corvus brachyrhynchos
CCCTGGCTAGCTGTGCCCACACAGGCTGGGCCGACGAGCAAAAGCCCAGCCTCTGCTCACAGCCCTTCTCTCATCAGCACTTCCAAGCTGCTCTGCAGGGGGACAGAACAGACTCTCGTCCTGGCTCACCCCTGACTTGTTAACTCTCTTCATCATGGACATAAAGGTACATAATTTTCCAGACACCCTGTATTTAAGAGACTTCAAGAACTACTTTGCA
>NW_008241072.1:0-220 GCF_000691975.1 Corvus brachyrhynchos
AGGTGAGACCCCCACCCACTCCTGAAGCCCCTTGGGGAGGGGTCCCTGAGCCCCCCCTCACCCCTGTGCCTCCCCCCTGCCCAGGGCTGCCTGCCGAGCGTCGAGGCGTGGGTGAAGAAGAGCATCGTGCTGCTGGCTGCCGTGGCGCTGGGCATCGGCTTCTTCGAGGTGAGAGACCCCCAAAATGGGGGGTGAGACCCTCTGAATGGGGGGTGAGACT
>NW_008241073.1:0-220 GCF_000691975.1 Corvus brachyrhynchos
TAAAATATCTAGTTTTTGCATTTTCTTAGTGTCCTGGTCCTATAGGAGGAAATGTTTTATCCAGCAGCAAAGAACAGCCATAATTTTATCTCAAAAGTTATCTATGGTTTTACCCTGTCAAAGAGGACATGTCCATTAAATTCACTGGTATTTTAGTGAGGTTTATAGACACAGTAATATCTTCCCACCAATTCCTGTGTCTTAAAACCTTTTCCCAGCT
>NW_008241074.1:0-220 GCF_000691975.1 Corvus brachyrhynchos
ATTTTCTTTCTACCATGCCCAAGTGTCTCTTTGCAGGTACATATTTACCTCATGTGGCTTCTTCTACCTGATGAATCCACTTGGAAAAAAACAAACAAACAAAAAAACCTGGAAAAAAAAATTGCATGCAGAAGGTGGATGGGAAGGTGCAAAGAATGGAAGACTTTCACTACCACAGCCTCAATATGGATGAATACAAAATGGATGTTAAACCACCACA
>NW_008241075.1:0-220 GCF_000691975.1 Corvus brachyrhynchos
GAGGAAAATAAAGAACAAATGAAAACCAGAGAGGCTTTTGTGCAACACAAACAGGGGTTTATTGTCAGAGAGAAGAGCAGCAGTGGAGCACAGGGAATCCAGGCAATCACAGGGGCAGCAGGGGATGCAGGATTCGTGCTCTGGGAGCAGGGCCTCGCTCAGGACCAGGATACAGCAAGGGGATGGAGGGCTCAGGGTATCCCGAGGGGATGGGGAGCTC
>NW_008241076.1:0-220 GCF_000691975.1 Corvus brachyrhynchos
GCTCCAGGGAGGCAGCAGACTTCCCTGTGGGATAGGTCCAGTCAGCATACAGAGCCCTCAGTTCCCCTCAGCAGGGAGTCACCTACTACAATTACCCTTCTTTCTTATCAACTGTAGTTGTGATGCATCTGGTTGAATGACTTGCTCTGGCCAACCCCCGGGATAGACCTTTGTTGTAATTGCTAAATTTAGTTTAGCAGGCTGTAGCTTCCTGAGAGCT
>NW_008241077.1:0-220 GCF_000691975.1 Corvus brachyrhynchos
CCGCCGCCGCCGCCGCCGCCGCCGGCCGCGGACGACGGGCCTGCGAGGCAACCCCAGCCGCGCCGCCGGGGTGGCCCCCGGACGGCGATTGATCGTCAAGCGACGCTCAGACAGGCGTAGCCCCGGGAGGAACCCGGGGCCGCAAGTGCGTTCGAAGTGTCGATGATCAATGTGTCCTGCAATTCACATTAATTCTCGCAGCTAGCTGCGTTCTTCATCG
>NW_008241078.1:0-220 GCF_000691975.1 Corvus brachyrhynchos
AAGGGCGCCCAGCAGGCACTAGTTTGTTCAGTGTCAGCCACTTAGTTTTGCCCTCATCGATTCATCCTGAGAGTATAAACACTGGCTGGTGATACTGATTTCGACGACCGAAGATTTTGTTCTCTTCGAGGTCCTTGCTAAGGAAGTTCCTCCTCTATACCTGCACAGGTACCCGGCTTGTGAAGAGGGATGATCTTCTCTGCCTGTGTCTGTAGCCCTT
>NW_008241079.1:0-220 GCF_000691975.1 Corvus brachyrhynchos
CCGCGGGACAAAGAGCGCAGCCAGCAGCCCCCGCACCCAGCTGCGACACGGGAAGCGGTGGCGGGCTTGGGCGGGCTGAGAGGTCAGGAGCTCCAGAACAAAGGGTTGTGCTCAAGGAATTATTCTGAGCTAAGTTTGCCAAATTTGCAGTTCGAATGCCTCACGGGAGCAGTTCCAAGGCCAGATGAAATGCCGGCATTACTCACAGCTGAAAGATCAC
>NW_008241080.1:0-220 GCF_000691975.1 Corvus brachyrhynchos
CCTAAACTGTTGGTCAAGTCTGGGGCTCAGTTTGGCAATGGGGTCCACTCTGAACCTTGTGCCTCAACCAGGGGGTCTCTTATATTCCTTTTTACCTGCACCCTACCTATCCTCATCCTTCAGCTCCCTGCCCCCACCTTCCACCCCCCTCAACCTTCATGAAGACAATTTTTGGGTTGATTCTGATTTTAGATTGATTGATTTTAGATTTTAGTTTGCT
>NW_008241081.1:0-220 GCF_000691975.1 Corvus brachyrhynchos
CAGGGAGGGATTTGAGGGAATTTCGGGAATTTTAAACGGGAACTTCCAGCCGAGCTGGGAAAGTTTCCCTCTCCAGCGCTTCCCGAGCATTCCCGGCGCTCCGCAAAGAGCTGGAATGCCGGCGATTCGCCAGGAAAATCCCAGTTTTTCCTCCTTTCCCACCCTCGGGAATCCAAGGAATCTCCTTACCTGCATTCCCGCTGGGATCGGGAGGCGGGAT
>NW_008241082.1:0-220 GCF_000691975.1 Corvus brachyrhynchos
AAAAAAAAGGGACCATTTGTATTACAGTTATTTGCAATCTAATTTGCCACGCCAAAGGATAGTCCGAATGATCTAATTCTCAATATACTACAGGAGCGAGGTGAAGTACAAATCATCTTAGAGGAGCCAATAATTTTGTTTCAATTGATCAGCTTTTTAGGCAGTATCCTTCGGTTGAGACTTTTCAGATAAGTAAAGTAAATTAGGTTGAAAAAAAAAA
>NW_008241083.1:0-220 GCF_000691975.1 Corvus brachyrhynchos
ATGTCCCCATGCCATCCCTGCCATCTTATCCACAGGAGACATTTTCCCCAGCTGAGCAGGGGACCATGAGGCCAGAAGCTGTGGGGGGCCTCCTGCCTGAGGTGTGGGCAGAACTTTTCCAAGGTCAAAAGCATCTCCTAGACCCCATGCTGCCCTGGCTGTGTCAAAGACTGGAAGCAATATATGGGTCCCAGTGGTGGCTGGCAAAGAATGCAGAGGG
>NW_008241084.1:0-220 GCF_000691975.1 Corvus brachyrhynchos
AGCTGGGCTGTGCTGGGGAAGGTGCATCCCTACAGCAGATGGGAGCATTGAAGAGTCCTGAAGCTACAGTTCCTCCCAGTGTAGGGCAAACCAGAGAGGTCTTCTCCATGGAAATTCATCTCCCTTGTTCCCTATCCCTTCTTCCCTGCCACCAGCAGGGAGATTAATTTCTTCCTTCTCCTCAAGGATTCCTGCCTGGATTTCAGGGCTGGTTGGAGTT
>NW_008241085.1:0-220 GCF_000691975.1 Corvus brachyrhynchos
CAGTTGTTTGCTAACCCTCAGATACAGGCTCACCAGGATCCCCTTGTGCTGGAGCAGTGCCAGAGAGTTGGCATGACAGCACTGATAAAATGTCACAATATGGCAAGGGATAAGGGAACTTTTTTTACAGCTCATGGAAAAGATTGCTGCTGCTCTCGAGAAGCAAGTGGAAGATGAGAATTTGCAGCAAGTTGTTCCGGTTTGGCCAAATTTAGAAATA
>NW_008241086.1:0-221 GCF_000691975.1 Corvus brachyrhynchos
GCCCCTCAGTCGGGGGGCGGTGGCGGCGGCGGCAGGAGCTCCGCGGGCTGGCCCGGGTGCGGGGACGCCGCCCTGTGCGGCCGAAGGCGCCGGCCCTGAGGCGCGGGGAAAGCGGCGTGGCAGCCGCGCATCGGCTCCGTCATCGGCAGCGCCGCTTCGTGCCGGTAGGGAGCGGGAGAACGCGGCGGCGGGCGGTGGGTGGTGAGTGCCGTCGGCGAGAC
>NW_008241087.1:0-221 GCF_000691975.1 Corvus brachyrhynchos
GCGGGTGCGATGGTTCCCCCGCGCCTGCAGGGGCGCTCCGGAGCGAGCTCGGCCATGTCTCCCTCACACGGTGAAGGCAGATGGGCTGGATGGCAAAAATGGGCTGCAGCGGGAATCTCAGAGTGGCAGCTGGAACGGCAGGGTGGGCTCACCCGGGGTAGCAAGCAAGAGGCAGCAGAAACTCTGCAACTGTAGCAGGTGCTGTGGGGTGTCCTGGTTGG
>NW_008241088.1:0-221 GCF_000691975.1 Corvus brachyrhynchos
CTCTCAGCTCTCTGCAGCAGGGCAGAGAGTTGCATTCTCTAGTTTTTAGCTAGCTTCTTGTCCGTTACCTGAAGCAAGGAGTTTTCCCAGGACTGTGGCTTGTTCTTCACCTGGAACTGTTCAGCTTTGCTCCAGTTTGGAACACCATCACCCAGAGGCTCCACACCATGGCCCGGAGGGGCCCATGTCACACCCCAGCTCCAGAGAGAGCAGAGCCACAC
>NW_008241089.1:0-220 GCF_000691975.1 Corvus brachyrhynchos
CCTCGGCCCTGTGCTCTTCAACATCTTCATTAACGACCTGGATGCAGGACTGGAAGGGATGCTGAGAAAGTTCACAGATGATACAAAGCTGGGAGGAGCTGATGACTGCCTCAAAGGCAGGGACGCCCTGCAGAGAGACCTCGACAAGTCAGAGGACTGGGCAATCACGAACCATATGAAGTTCAATAAGGGAAAGTGCTGGATTCTGCACCTGGGATGT
>NW_008241090.1:0-220 GCF_000691975.1 Corvus brachyrhynchos
GCGATTGAATTTCAGACCCAGCCTTGCAGGGAGTCTGAATTGTTTATTCAAAGCAGTGAGTTGGTTTTATGCCCTTTTCTAAGGCACAGTATTTCCTTTGTTGGTGTGACCTATCCCGTGTTGCCACATCAGGAACACACTTCCTAGGGCTCTGCAGCATGACACCTCCTCCTCCCAGGGCCCGGTGGAGACAAGCCCCTCTGTGCCACCATGTGCTCCT
>NW_008241091.1:0-221 GCF_000691975.1 Corvus brachyrhynchos
GGCCCAGGATAGTGTTCTGGGCAGTGGCATGGGACACAGGATCTCTATCTGGCCATCCAGTGGCTGCTTCCATCACTGCAAGCACATGGCCCTGGCCCTGGTGGGTTTTAGGAGTGTGTTATGGCCAATCTGCCAGGCCCTCCCAGGTTTTACCACAGACACCATCCTCCACACAAGCTTGTCCTGCTTCATTGCAGCTCATGTTTCACATCCATGGATAA
>NW_008241092.1:0-221 GCF_000691975.1 Corvus brachyrhynchos
CCTCCCCAAATCCATTAGGATTCACCCCAAATCCGTCGGGAACTCCCTCAAATCCATCGGGGCCCGTCCCAAATCCCAATTTCCACCCCCCAAAATCCCGATTTTCCCCCCTAATTTCCCCACTTTACCCCCATTCCAGGGCCATGGAGCTGGGCCGCGAATGCCTCAACCTCTGGGGGTGAGTTTTGGGGTAACTCCCGACCCCTAAAACCCCCACGAAA
>NW_008241093.1:0-221 GCF_000691975.1 Corvus brachyrhynchos
CCCAAAACCACCCCAAAAATCACCCCAAAATACCCCAGAATCGCCCCCAAAAATCCACCCCATAAAACCCCAAACCAGCCCAAAACATCCCAAAAACACCCCAAAAACACCCACAAAATCCCCCAAAAATCCACCCCAAAATCATCCCCGAAAGGACCCCAAAAACACCCCAAACACCCCAAAAGCCACCCCAAAAACACACCAAAAATCCACCCCAAAAC
>NW_008241094.1:0-221 GCF_000691975.1 Corvus brachyrhynchos
ACCCCATCATAGAAGGCCACTAGATTGGTCAGGCAGGACTTGTCCTCGGCAAAGCCATGCTGGTTATCTCAAATCACCTCCCTGTCCCCCATGTGCCCAAGTAGGAGGATCTGTTCCATGATCTTCCCATGCACAGAGATGAGGCCAACAGGTTGGGAGTTCCCAGGGTCCTCCTTTCTACACTTTTTTAAGATGGGTGCAACATTTCCCTTTTTCCAGTC
>NW_008241095.1:0-221 GCF_000691975.1 Corvus brachyrhynchos
CAGAGTGTAGTGAAACACCCAAGTCTCCCAAGGATTGGATGCATATGGGATGGTTTGGTGGTGGACTGAAGGAGTTTAATTTCATCCACAAAGGCACTGTTTAGTTATATTCTGAACTGGGACAGTTCTTCATGTATCTTTACTAACATTACTCTCAGCTGTTCTTTTTTGTAATCTTCAAATTATGTTTCTCAGAGTTCCTACTCATGTTTGAAAAGAAA
>NW_008241096.1:0-221 GCF_000691975.1 Corvus brachyrhynchos
GGGCTATTATACCCTTACGGTCTAAGTTTCCCAACTCTCACATGATTGGTCCAGTAATATAATATTTAGGTCTGGGGTCTTCTTCATTGGTTCTCTTAATTGTCTCTAGGCAGGCCATCTCTTATCTGTGAGGTTGCAGCTTCTGCTGAAGGGGGAGTGGCCTTCCTTGCTTCCTTATCTTTCATCGTGAACTGGCTCTGTGGCCTCCTTTTACTAAACTA
>NW_008241097.1:0-221 GCF_000691975.1 Corvus brachyrhynchos
ATTTGGTGCCATCCCAGAATTTTTAAGGGATTTTGTCCCATTGCAAATTTTGAGGGATTTGGTCCCACCCCAAACTCAAATTTTTGGTTTCGCTCCAAACCCGTTTTTGAGGGATTTGGTCCCATTGCAAATTTTGAGGGATTTGGTCCCATCCCAGAATTTTTGAGGGATTTGGTTCTACCTCAAAGTTTGAGGGATTTGCTTCCAGTTTTTTTGGTTTC
>NW_008241098.1:0-221 GCF_000691975.1 Corvus brachyrhynchos
TTACCACCAACCCTTATGATTATCACTTTGTGAGTCAAGGGGAGGTCACTGTTCCCAGCATTGATGACCAGGAGGAGCTCATGGCTACAGATGTAAGTAACACAGCAAAAAGTTACCTACTGGGCATGTTTCAAGGGTGATATCTCTGACACACTAAGGACACATTTGTGAATTCATTATTTTGATTGCAGAGTGCCATTGACATCCTGGGCTTCACTCCA
>NW_008241099.1:0-221 GCF_000691975.1 Corvus brachyrhynchos
AAGAGGGGGAAAGGGGGAGAAAGGGGGAAAAAAGAGGGGGAAAAAAGGGGGAAAGGGGAAAAAAGAGGGGAAAAAAAGGGGGAAAGGGGGAAAAAAAGAGGGGAAAAAAAGGGGGTGAAGGGAAAAACAAAGAGGGAAGAAAAGGGGGGAAAGGAAAAAAGCAAGGAAAAAAGAAAAAAAACAAGAAAAAAGGGGGGAAAGGGGGAAAAAAAGAGGGGGAA
>NW_008241100.1:0-221 GCF_000691975.1 Corvus brachyrhynchos
TTTTTTTTGTGATATAATTATAAACATTAGTATATTGTTTTTAAATGTCATAACCAAGATATAAAATTACTCTGTAATGTTAAGGGCTCTTAAAAAAGAATTGGGAATAGTTAAAGCTTGAGAATTTATTATTATTTGTATTCCAGTCCAGACCACTGTTTTTTCCAGATGTCTGTCAAGTAGTTGTTCTGGCAGTGGCTGGCATGGGCCAAATGGAGAAA
>NW_008241101.1:0-221 GCF_000691975.1 Corvus brachyrhynchos
TGAAGTTTCTTTTCAAAGGACTGTTTCACCAGGAGAGGACTGATGAGATTAACATCTCAACACACTGGGAGCAGCACAGGAGATAAACAAAAGATAACCACCATTAACAAACATCACCTCCAAGCATCACCCCTGGCATGGTCAGAGACACCTGGCCTGGGAGAAGATCAATAAGAGAACAAAGAATGAGAACGTAATTAACATCGAAGGTGAAGGCATCA
>NW_008241102.1:0-221 GCF_000691975.1 Corvus brachyrhynchos
GCAGACCCCACACAGGAGGTGGCCCAGCGCATGGGGCTGGACACAGGGACAAGCTCATCCCTCTGGAAGGACCGGGCAGCCGTGGAGGTGAACGTGGCCGTGCTGCACAGCTTCCAGGTGGGACCCCTTCTGGGCCCCCCAGTGCTGGGAGCCCCACACTGCTGGGCCATAGGAACCCCACATCCCTGCACCCCCCATCCCCATAAATGGTCCAAGTACCC
>NW_008241103.1:0-221 GCF_000691975.1 Corvus brachyrhynchos
ATTCTGGTCCATTTTGGTATCAAGATGCAGAATTGAAGAGCTGGGCAGAGCAGGGATGTAGAGGCATTCCTTGTGGAACAGGGACATATGATAGCCCAGGACAGTCTGGGCAGTTTAGGCAATCCAGCATTGTTGCAGAAGTGCCCCTGACGGGGCCCCAGGCAAAAATAGGCTTGCATGACATCTGCCAGCTGGCAGCCATGAACAGCCTTGGGAAAAGG
>NW_008241104.1:0-221 GCF_000691975.1 Corvus brachyrhynchos
CCCTGAGCCAATCCCAGGATTTCAGGGTTGTTTCCCCCACACTGATGGGTGATTCCAAAAAATGGGCTGAGGATTTGTTGGGAGACTCTGCTGGGTGCAGGAATGGGAAAATGCCATTTCTGAGGAAGTTTTGAGTATTCCTAACCTGGAATGGGCTAAAAACTGAATTTCCAGGCTCTGGGATAAATGAAGTGATCCCAACATCCCAAAGGAGGTTAAAA
>NW_008241105.1:0-221 GCF_000691975.1 Corvus brachyrhynchos
CAGCCCATGGAGGAGGTGGATGTCCAAAAGAAGGTTGTGACCCCATGGGAAGCCCACCCTGGAGCAGGCTCCTGGCAGGGCCTGTAGACCTATGAAGAGAGAAGCCCACTCTAGAGCAGGTTTGCTGGCTGGACTTGTGACCCCGTGGGGGACCCATGGTGAAGCAGCCTGTGCCTGAAGGACTGCATCCTATGGAAGGGACCCACACTGGAGCAGTTCAT
>NW_008241106.1:0-221 GCF_000691975.1 Corvus brachyrhynchos
CACCTGGACAGGTGTGCACACACACACACACACCTGGACAGGTGTGCACACACCTGAACTCTGCACACACACACCTGGACAGGAGCTGCTCACACACAGGCACAGGTGTGCACACACCTGAACTGCTCACACTCACACCTGTGCTGGACAGGAGCTGCTCACACACCTGGACAGGTGCACAGACACACACACACACACACCTGCACAGGTGTGCACACACA
>NW_008241107.1:0-221 GCF_000691975.1 Corvus brachyrhynchos
GAGCTGTTTGGACACTGCGGCAGGACAGAGACCGGCTCTGGAATAAGGTGTGTGGTGGCGAGAGTGAGCACAAGGGAGGGAAGGAAGGGGTTACAGCCCGTCATTGAGTCCCTGCTAAAGGAAGGGCTTTTGGAGCCACGTGTATCTCCCTATAACACCCCTATCCTGCCGTTAAGAAACCAGATGGCACCGACAGAATGGTGCAGGATTTAAGAATAATA
>NW_008241108.1:0-221 GCF_000691975.1 Corvus brachyrhynchos
AAAAATCCCCAAAAAAATCCCCAAAAATCCCCCTGAAATCCTTGGAATTCCCAAAAAACCCCAGGAATCCCCAAAAAATTCCCAAACCCCCCAGGAATCCCCCCCAAAATTCCCGGAAAAATCCCTGAAATCCCCTAAAAATCCCTGGAATCCCCAAAAAATTCCCAGAAAATCCTTGAAATGCCCAGAAATCCCCTGGAATTCCCCCAAAAATTCCCAAA
>NW_008241109.1:0-221 GCF_000691975.1 Corvus brachyrhynchos
ATGTTAAGATTTTGGATTTCCAACCTTCCAGGGTATGGGAGGATGCAGAGGGTCAGGCCATGGCAGAGCTGCTGTTTGGGGCAGTTGTGGAGAGCCACGAACCATTGTCTGCCCAAAGAACTGAGCGTGCCTGGAACAGCTCCAGGGTCCTCAGCACAGGAAGGAATCGTTGGAGCAACTCCAGAGCTGCTCCCAGGGCTGGAGCCACGCTGGGAGAGCTG
>NW_008241110.1:0-221 GCF_000691975.1 Corvus brachyrhynchos
CTTACATTTGTCTTGAACAATACAGTCTTTAGCCCCTTTTTGGTATGTACTTCTCCAAAATGAAAATTTCCTGTGAAGCATTTCATCGAAGAAGGGCTTCCAATTTGAGCTCATCAGAGACATTTTCTTCCTGTGCTTCAAACGTTCCAGTAAATTAACGGCCCACGTGCCAAAGGTAAGAGGAAGTCATGGCATATTGGGGAGTACTCTGAGCATGTAAT
>NW_008241111.1:0-221 GCF_000691975.1 Corvus brachyrhynchos
CAGTTCCTGGCCTCCCGGCTCCTCTCCCAGGGCCCCTCCCGGGGTTTTTCCCTCTCCTTTGTCTGGGCCCGTTCCGGGGGGGCCCTTTCGGAGCTGCCGCCCCCCCTGCGCCTCGGGGACCTGGCCCAGCTGCCCGCCACGTGAGTGCCCCAAAACACCCCAAAATACCCCCAAACTGCCCCGAAATACCCAAAAATACCCCAAAACACCCCAAAATACCC
>NW_008241112.1:0-221 GCF_000691975.1 Corvus brachyrhynchos
CTTTAATAATACTGATAGACCTTGGGCTGCCCGGCCCTCTGAGTTGGAGGACCACGACTACAAGGACGGTGACTTTCCATTTGCGGACACTGAAATTGTAAGGGACCAGTTGCATCAGCTGTACGATCATAAGTCCATGGGGCCTGATGGGATTCATCCAAAAGCACTGAGACTCTGGGAGATGCCCCCTGGCTGGAAGCTAGCCAACATTATTCCAATTT
>NW_008241113.1:0-221 GCF_000691975.1 Corvus brachyrhynchos
GCCCACTGGCTTCTGTTCCCAGCGTTCCTAAGGACACCCACAGCCCTGGACAGTGGAGCCTTGCTAAAGCCTCCCACCAGCCCCATGGCACAAGAGCTCCAGGCTGGAAGGTCACATATTCCTTCCCTCCTGTTCATTCCCACTTTGGGGAAGCCCTGCCCTGCGAGGACACTCAGCTGCCTGCACTGTCCCTCCAGGGATGGGCACTCCAAACCTCCCTG
>NW_008241114.1:0-221 GCF_000691975.1 Corvus brachyrhynchos
CTGCTCAAGAGAAGAAATGGAGTGTAATTCTGCAGTATGAGCCACCAATCTCCCTGTTGTAACTGAGGCTCCCTGGGCAATCTCTTCAGTGATGAGTCAGAGATATGCCTCACATGCCAGCACTTCCTCGTGCACACTCTGTCCCACTCTGAAGATTTGCAGCTCTGTGAGCCTCATCCACAGCTCTTGTCTTGCAGACATGCAGCAGCCTGGAATGATAA
>NW_008241115.1:0-221 GCF_000691975.1 Corvus brachyrhynchos
AATTTTAATTTTCAACCTTTTCATTTTAATTTATTCAGCTGAAAAATGAAGTAATGTGTGCTGGAGTTTCAGGTCTTTAAATCGTCTCAGACTGTAAGTTCAATTTGAAATCTAGAGTCAAAAACCTGCTTATAGAAAAGTAAAATAGAAGCTGACCCAGCAAAGGATTTCTCAAGAAAATTTCAACTACTCCAATTCAACTTTTGGACTCATTTACCTAC
>NW_008241116.1:0-221 GCF_000691975.1 Corvus brachyrhynchos
AAAATCTAAACACAAGACTGTCCAGAAAAGGCCTGGCAACTGTGAACACCACAGCCGGCATGTCTTTGCGCTCATGAAATAAGGTCCAGTGAAAATGCTACCCATCAGAGAGCATGCGCATGTTCTGCAAAGCTGACACCTCAGGGCACCTCTAATCGCAATGCACAATGATTTCACTCTAAGGGAAAATTCACACCTACAACAGAAAACCACACCTACAA
>NW_008241117.1:0-221 GCF_000691975.1 Corvus brachyrhynchos
CCCCAAAATTGAGGAGTTTTCCCCCAAGATTGATGGTTTTTTCCCCAAAATTGAGGTTTTCTCCCCAGAATTGAGGTTTTCTCCCCCAAAATTAAGGTCTGTCCCCCAAAGTTGAGGAGTTTTCCCCCCAAATTAAGGTGTTTTCCCCAGAATTGAGAGTTTTTCCCCCAAATTGGGGTTTTTTTCCTCAAAATTGAAGGAAAATTCCCCCAAAATTGCAA
>NW_008241118.1:0-221 GCF_000691975.1 Corvus brachyrhynchos
CTGGAAGCAGGGACAGCCGTGTGCACCCCATGGACCTGCAGATGGCCATTTTCCATTGTGCTGATGACTTCCTGAGACAGTCCCTTGCAACCAAGCTGGCGTTCTGCCAACTGGCGCTGCCTCTGCTGGTGCCCAACCCGTGCACTTCACAGATCGAGTTCCCGCTCTACGCCCTCAGCCAAATCCAAAGGAGCTGGAAAGAGGCAGACAAGTCAGGAAAG
>NW_008241119.1:0-222 GCF_000691975.1 Corvus brachyrhynchos
CCCCCAAACCCAGCACAGGGACCCCTGAGCCCCTGACATCGCCCACCCTGTCCTGTATCCCCTCCCTTCCCTTCCTGTGCCCCTTCCCTTCCCCATCCACGGGTTCCTGTTGTGTATCCCATCCTATTCCTGCCCTTCCACGTCCATGGATCCCTGTCCCAGTGTCCCCTTGTCCCCAGGGCCTGGCGCTGTGCCCACACAGCCCACCCAGTGCTCCCAGTA
>NW_008241120.1:0-222 GCF_000691975.1 Corvus brachyrhynchos
AGTGTGAGACATCTCTCAAGCCATTAAGCAGGCTGAGAGCATGAAGCCTCTGTGGAATGGCGGAATAAGTACGGGTATGGAGAAGTCTGGCAGCTTGATTACATCACACTGCCGCAAACCTGCCAAGGTGTTATGGATAGAGATGAAAGTTTAGATAAATCCTTGCCTTTTGTCCAGGCCTCTGGCAGCGGCCAGCACCCCAAAACCCACTCTTGTTCACAA
>NW_008241121.1:0-222 GCF_000691975.1 Corvus brachyrhynchos
AATGACCCCAAAATCCCCCAAAATGACCCCAAAGCTCTTCTAGGACCCTCCCCCAGCACTGTCTGCGGAGCGAGACCCCAAAACAACCCAAAATCCTCCCGAAAGAACCCAAAAAACCTCCCAAAAACCCCTTTCCTGAGACCCCCACCCCTTCCCGCGGCCCTTTAGGATCCCAAAAGCCTCAAAATCACCCCAAAATCCCCCAAAACGACCCCAAAATCC
>NW_008241122.1:0-222 GCF_000691975.1 Corvus brachyrhynchos
GAGAGAAGGAGGGCAAGAAGGTGAGCAGTGACGCCTCTGCAGCTCAGCTGGGGGAGCAGTGCTCAGGCACAGAACCCAGAGCAGAGAGACACTCACTGCACGGCAGCAGCTCAACTCCTTCTCCAGGGCTTTGATGGATGGCACATGGGTCACTCGGGCCCTCTGGGTCCTGGGCAGTGGCAAAAGGGACGGGCAGAGAGCTGGGTGAGCCCCAGGCCGCCT
>NW_008241123.1:0-222 GCF_000691975.1 Corvus brachyrhynchos
TCTTGCCATTGCATTAATGCCCTAATTGGTGTCATGCCATAAAGTTTGCCAAGATGATGAGAGCTGAAACCAAGTCTCAGCTGTATTGCTACACACTTATGCCCCAAATTTCAGTAGTATAAAATTAAACAAATTAAGGAAAGAGTCGAGAGGATGCTCAAATCTGGAAATTACATTTTGCAATGAAATGGAAAACTCATTGGGGAGGGTTGAGAAATGCCT
>NW_008241124.1:0-222 GCF_000691975.1 Corvus brachyrhynchos
GACTGGGAAAAGAGTAAACTTCAGTGGTCTGACAGAGTTACCAGCCCACATCCTAACACTGACTCTCACTTGGAGGCCTCTGTGAGCAGATTACCAGCCACAGGCTGATTCTTAGCAGGTGCCCACTTTTTAACAGTCAGCATCAATAAGCCAAAGCCTTAACATGTTCTGGAAATCGGTAGTGACTTCCTCCCTTCCAAGTTTGTTGTACTAGACAGAAAA
>NW_008241125.1:0-221 GCF_000691975.1 Corvus brachyrhynchos
TGAGGGACAGAAATCCAGGATCTGAGAAACAGAGGGACAGATTAATATTTTAAGATTAAATGCTTTAAATCCTGTAGTGAGGAAGAACAGAGAGGCATTGCTGTGTCATTACAAGCAGGAGGTGCTGTGGCAGGAGGATGCTGTGTGACCCTGTGCCATTCTCCTCAGAGGTGCAGGAGACTGGGACCTTATAGGAGAAAGTTTCACAAAGGATGTCTGGA
>NW_008241126.1:0-222 GCF_000691975.1 Corvus brachyrhynchos
GTCCCTGGGCTGGAAGCAGCTGCTGGACAGGTGATTAACGGGGTTCATTAGTGCGTGGCTCTGTGGGCAGTGGTGTGTAGCCTGGCCCTGTCCCCCCAGGTGTCCCTGTCCCCACCTGTCCCTCTGCCACTGCCTCTCCCTGTCCCTGGGGGTGTTTGTGGGGACTCTGGGGGGTACCTGGGTGGGGCTTAGGGAGGCTGAGGGGTTTTGGGGGTGCTCCCA
>NW_008241127.1:0-222 GCF_000691975.1 Corvus brachyrhynchos
GAGATTGGGGGGTTTGGGGGGCTGGGGGGGCTCTCACCGGACACGCAGTCGTGCATGCTCTCAGCGTCCAGGACCTTGCACTCCTCGGTCCAGCGGGTCAGCGCCGTGGGGATGCTGGACAGGGTCCCTGGGGGGGCACAGGAGCTTTGGAGGCTGCAGAGGCCCCGCCCACCACCGGAACCACGCCCCCTTTGCGTGAGACCACGCCCACCACCGGAGCCA
>NW_008241128.1:0-222 GCF_000691975.1 Corvus brachyrhynchos
GTCCCCCCTGTACCCCACCCTGTGCTCCCCCAGCCCCCCGTACCCATGTCCCAGCTGCAGAGGACGCTTCGGCACAGCAGGCGCAGGCAGAGCCCTCCCAGCTCCTCCTGGCACTCAGGGGGCACACGGGCTGTGGGCACACATGGGGGGTCAGGGCAGGGCAGGGACACCCTGAGACAGCCCCGCACTCCCCCTGTATCCCCACGTACCAACAGTGAGTGC
>NW_008241129.1:0-222 GCF_000691975.1 Corvus brachyrhynchos
GGGAGCGGCTCTGGTGTACGGTGTGTGGTGAGGAGGAGGAAGGAATATCTGGGAAATGCGGATTATATGTGGAAGAATTAGGATCTTCTTTTACCGATTTTGTTTGGGTCACTGGAGAAATGAGTGATTTTGAGCTGTGGGAGAATGAGTATCTACAGGCCATAGCAGGGGTGGCTAGAGGAAGGGCAGAATAAATCCCGGGATGAACTGGTTAGAAAGATA
>NW_008241130.1:0-222 GCF_000691975.1 Corvus brachyrhynchos
TGGGTGTCCCCTGGGTGTCCCCCGGTGTCCCCTCAGTGTCCCCAAGGGGGGTGGGAATGGCCTGGGTGAGGGGTGGCACCATCCCGGTGTCCCCCCGGTGTCCCTGAGGGGGTGGGGATGGCCCGGGTGAGGGGTGGCACTGTCCCTGTGGTGTCCCCCGGTGTCCCCTCGGTGTTCCCAAGGGGGGTGGGGACAGCCCGGGTGAGGGGTGGCACCTGAGGG
>NW_008241131.1:0-222 GCF_000691975.1 Corvus brachyrhynchos
TCATGTCTTTTGCCTTAGCCCTTTGAGGTGCCTGCGGTCATTCTTGGTGAGAGTTTTCTCTCCTTGTTGCACCCCCTCGTTTGTCATATCCCGTGTCACGGCTGCCTGCACCTATTTGGCCCGGAGCTGCTCTGCACTGCTGCATAGACTGGTGTACAGGTGCAATAGGACAAAGCCCAGGGACTTGACATTTGTAATGTGGGGTGTAGTTTGGCCTCTCGG
>NW_008241132.1:0-222 GCF_000691975.1 Corvus brachyrhynchos
GGGCCTTCTGCTGAGCATAAGCCTCAACCACTTTGACAAATGTAATGCCATGTTCCACATCTCCCCCTTCTTTTGTTTAAGTGAGGAAAACCTACTAAGAAAAACTTTAACAACTTCTAAAAGATTAAGATCAGTAACAACAATAATAACTGCAACAACTTTTCAAAAACTGTGACATACACCTGTAACATAGCAACGATTTACACATGGGATCAGGACGGT
>NW_008241133.1:0-222 GCF_000691975.1 Corvus brachyrhynchos
GAAAAGGAGGCTCAGGGGGGACGTTGTGGCTCTCCACAGCTCCCTGACAGGAGGTTGCAATTACGTGGGTGTTCATTTCTTGTCCAAAGCAGTAAGTGATAGGACAAGAGGAAATGGACACAAGTTGTGCTAGGGGAGGTGGTTTAGGTTGGATATTAGGAGAAATTTCTTCCCCCAGAGGGTTGTTAAGCTCTGGCACAGGCTGCCCAGGGCAGTGGTAGA
>NW_008241134.1:0-222 GCF_000691975.1 Corvus brachyrhynchos
AGATTCCCCCCTTTGCTGGCAGAGGGGGAAGAGGGAGGGAGCGAGGGGAAATCCTTCTGCAGCCGGCTGCAGCCAAGTTGCTTTCCGGCGGGGCAGGGGCTGCCTGTTGTGGAACGAGAGCTGGCTGGGAGGGAGCAGCACTCATCAGGGCCTGATGAGCTGCGCCCGTATCCCGTAGGCACGCCGGAGTACAGCCCGCCGGAGTGGATCCTCTTTGGCTGC
>NW_008241135.1:0-222 GCF_000691975.1 Corvus brachyrhynchos
CCAAGGCCACCACGATGTCCCCAAGTGCCACATCAGGGCTGTTAAACCCTTCAGGGATGGTGATTCAACAAATTGCATCAGTGTGAGAGCCTGGAGCAGCAGATCAAACTGGAATACTGCATTTTCCTCCCTAAATCCCGCACCTGGCACTTCCAGCAGTCACTGCCCCGTTTCACCCCTCCTGCCAACCTGGATTTAAATCCCCAACCTGGGACTCATGAT
>NW_008241136.1:0-222 GCF_000691975.1 Corvus brachyrhynchos
TCACCTTGGAGCCTTTGTTAATTTAGGCGTATGATAATAAATTGCACCAATGGTTGTTTTTTGAAACATCCAATATTGCTATTTCATTAGAGGTGGTTTCCGAGATTTTCTAGTTTAGTACTTCATGGCACTAAGAACTTTAAAGTGTATAGATATACTAGAATAGCTAAATATTATCTTCCAGAAAAGCAAAAATCTCTAACAACAACTGGATTTTAATTT
>NW_008241137.1:0-222 GCF_000691975.1 Corvus brachyrhynchos
GAAGACACAGGGCTTCCCCCTTACCATCATTTTCACCTCTGAGTGGGCGAACTTGGGGAAAACTTAAGGCTAGGTCAGTTACTCCTGAAAATCAGGTGACTTCTCGGGAGGTTTTTCAGGCCCCTCTGAGGGAGGCTGCTGGGCCCACAGGGCAGATATGGCTAAAAGTAAATTTTTCAATGGGAGATTTGGATAGCTGGAAAGAGACAGCTAGGAGGTATC
>NW_008241138.1:0-222 GCF_000691975.1 Corvus brachyrhynchos
TGGCTGTGAGGGCACACTCCTCTCCCGTGCCTGGGCAGGATGGTGTCCCTGGGCTCCTGGGCCACAGCCGGCTCACTCGGTGGCCCTGGGTGGGGACCTGTGCTGCCAGGTAGGCTAGTGCTGCACGAGTGGGCTGAGCTCTCCCTCCTGTCTCCTCCAACAGGCAGAGAAGTTCACCTGTGTCTGCTACAGCTTCTCTGTTGGTAAGTGTCTCCTTGCTCG
>NW_008241139.1:0-222 GCF_000691975.1 Corvus brachyrhynchos
AGAATTCCCCAAATCCCCCAAAATTCCCGAAATTCCCCTACACTTGCTCTCGATGAAGTGGTGCAGCAGGCAGGACTTGCCGGTGCCGGCGCTGCCGATCACCAGGAACTTGAAGAGGAAATCTGGGAAAAGAATTCCCCAAAATCCCCACGTTTGGACCCCAAAATTCCCAATAATTCCCCAAAATTGCCTTTAAGGACCCCAAATTCCCAAAAATTCCCT
>NW_008241140.1:0-222 GCF_000691975.1 Corvus brachyrhynchos
TTCTTGCCTCAGCTAGCAGACTAGCTAAAAAGCTAAGGAGTTTAACTCTCTTTCTCTCTCCTGAGAAAAGGCACCGAGAGCTTGGAAAAGCAGGAAAAGTTCTTCTCCCTGCCACAGCAGTGAGAGAATGCAGGGAAGTCTATATGTCCTTGAGATACAAACTGCTCAGCTTTATTTTCTCCCTTACTGTTGGACCCAGCTTAAAGGCACAGAAAGGCACAG
>NW_008241141.1:0-222 GCF_000691975.1 Corvus brachyrhynchos
ATTTAATACAACATCCAATTAACATAAAACACTTATCATAGCATTAACTCAGCCCATTTAGCTAAGCAAACTTTTAACCCATTCAGTGTTATGTTACCCAAATTGTTTCAAGAGATGGGGATTAGGAGAAGGAGAAAGATAGACAAAGACAAAAAATATATAGAAAAACACACATATCTACCAACTCCTGGGTTCCAGCATGGACTCCAAGAGGGGGCAGGG
>NW_008241142.1:0-222 GCF_000691975.1 Corvus brachyrhynchos
CCCCCCCAAAAGCTCCCTGGGAGCCCCTCCTGGGGCAGCGGGGACCCCTCCCCGAATTCCCAGCGGGAATTCCCTGGGAATTCCCTGGGGAATCTCCCCGGAACGCCCCCGCAGGACGCCATGAGGCTGTACTACGTGTGCACCGCGCCCCACTGCGGCCACCGCTGGACAGAGTGACCCCACTCTGAGCCCGGAGGGAGCCCGAAAAGGACCCCGAAAAGG
>NW_008241143.1:0-222 GCF_000691975.1 Corvus brachyrhynchos
CCAAGCCAGACATTAAACTTGCCAACTCCACCAATGTCCTCCCGTCTCAGCAAGGTGACATCAGCACAACTGCCTCCCTTTCTGCCCTTTTCTCTTTTCTCCCAGAAAGTGCTTATCTCTTCCAGATGGAAAACAACTACATTTAAAAAAAAAATAAGACTTTGTGAAGAGATCTAATTGTATCTAAAAGTCATATCCAAAGTAAACAACAGGCACATAGAT
>NW_008241144.1:0-222 GCF_000691975.1 Corvus brachyrhynchos
TTGACACTGGCCAAACACCAGGCACCCACGAAAAACCATTCACTCGTTGTCCTCTGATACAGCTGAGCAGGGAAGGGGAAAAAAACGAAGGGCTTATGGGTTGAGATAAGGATTAAGAAAAAACACTCTAAGGGCTAAACAGGCTCAAACTTAAAGGGATAAAGTAAATTTATTATTAGCAGTCAGAGAAGGATAATGAGGAATAAAATAAGCCTTTAAAAC
>NW_008241145.1:0-222 GCF_000691975.1 Corvus brachyrhynchos
ACCCCCGGGACCCCCAAAATTCCCAAAATTCCCCCCAAAATCCCCAGGATCTCCCCCAAATCCATCCCCGGAGCGACCTCAACAGTGACCCGAAAATCCCCAAAATCCCCCCAAAATCGTGGTCAGGGGACCCCAAAAATCGCCCTCGGGACGTTTCCCAAAATTCCAGGACCCCCCCAAAAATTCCCAAAATCCCCGAAATCCCCCAAAATCCATCGGGGA
>NW_008241146.1:0-222 GCF_000691975.1 Corvus brachyrhynchos
GCAGATGAAGGTATCCAGTACCTGAGAGAATTATTGGTGCTGGAAATTGTCTATAGTGATCTAGAAAGTGACAGGGTCCCTAAAGATTCTGAGGATGCCCCTTGCACACTGGCCATGTGGAGGAAGGTGATTCAAGGCACCCCTGCATTATATTCCAGCAGCTTGGTAGCACTGTATTACCCACGAACAGATACACCAACCATAGAGATGGCGTCCTCCTGG
>NW_008241147.1:0-222 GCF_000691975.1 Corvus brachyrhynchos
GGGCTGGATGGTGAAATGGGCTGCAGCAGGAACGTCAGAGCAGCAGCTGGGACCGCAGGGGTGAGCAGACTCTGGAGTAGCAAACTAAATGGATCAGAAACTCTGCAGCTGTACCAGGAGCCGCAGGGCATCCAGGCAGGCAGGGACTCTGGGGCTACAGTGTAGCAAAAGAAAACCATAGAGCAGTGGCTGGGAAAAGGCGGGGGGGGGGGGGGGGGGGGG
>NW_008241148.1:0-222 GCF_000691975.1 Corvus brachyrhynchos
GTAGGAAGGAAGCTTACAGTGAGGTTTTAAAAAATTTACAACTGTTCTATAGCTTAAGGGCACTTTGTCTTAATTCTTTATGGTTAGAATTATATTCCAAACCTTTTATTGTTTCTACAACTGAGAATGTAGACAACAAAAAGAATTAATACAATTCCTGGCATATTTCATTTTAATAGTAACTTCTGTCTGTTGTCCATGAGATGCTTGATTTTTTTTTTT
>NW_008241149.1:0-222 GCF_000691975.1 Corvus brachyrhynchos
GATGGATGGATGGATGGATGGTGCCCAAGGCAACCAGTTGCCAACGGTAGGTCCTGCTGCTGGCCCCAGTCCCTCACACCCATGCCAACTGCCAGGCAGCCTGGTCAGGGAGAGCTGCCTGCGGAAGGATTACTGTGCTGCCTTGGCAAATCCCACAGAAGCTGACTTTTGGCCCAGGCTTTATTGTGGGGGTTCATCCCCCCCCTGCCCCCAGGCTGCATT
>NW_008241150.1:0-222 GCF_000691975.1 Corvus brachyrhynchos
GGCACCAAGGTCAGGGTGACAGCCCTGTAGCTCCCTGGATCCTCCTTCCAGCCCCTCTTATGGACGGGTGCCACGTTGACCAACCTCAACTCATCTGGGAGCTCCGCGGTGAGCCGGGACTGATGGTAAATGATGGAGAGCAACTTGGAGAGTTCTTCCACCAGCTCCCTCATCTTCTGGGATGGCTCCCATCTGGTCCCATGGATTTGTGAGCATCTAAGT
>NW_008241151.1:0-222 GCF_000691975.1 Corvus brachyrhynchos
TTTCCCATGCTCTGCCAGGGAGCAGGTGCACAATAAGTTGAGGCAGCATCATGAGGACAGCTGACCCGAGCTGGCCAACAGGATATTCCATACCACAGAACACCAAGGTCAGTATAGAAACCGGGGCAGTTGGTCAAGAGGGCCCGATCGCTGTTCGGGGGGCTGAGCATCGGTCAGCGGGTGGTGAGCAATTGCATTGTGCATCACTTGTATTTCTTGGGT
>NW_008241152.1:0-222 GCF_000691975.1 Corvus brachyrhynchos
TTCCCAGTATCCCCAGTTATTCCCAGTATCCCATCCCACGTTGCCGATCCCGGCAGGAGCTCCCGGCCTTCAGCCCCCCCAGAATTCCCAGGAGTTCCCCCCGGAATTCCCAGAAGTCCCCAGAATTCCCAGAAGTTCCCGGAATTCCGGGAGTTTCCCGGGCTCACTCAAAGGCGGCTCCGTCTCCCCCGGCAGGGCCCGGACGCGGAGGCGGCTCCGGAG
>NW_008241153.1:0-222 GCF_000691975.1 Corvus brachyrhynchos
GTGATGAGGGGTAGAGGCCAACAGCCAACCGGGAAAGTCAACCTGGGGTAGATTAACGTAACAGAACCATGCATCCTGGGACAAGCCTTTTTGGTCACCCTAGCATAAAAAGGCTCTTATGGTACCAGGGACTTGGCTTACTGAGAACTCTCTGTCCCCTGTAATGTACGTTCACCGGCCACCACAGGTGGGAGCAGCGGGATGAGCTTGGCTGAATCTGCC
>NW_008241154.1:0-223 GCF_000691975.1 Corvus brachyrhynchos
TCGTTCCCTGGTCCGAGCTAGAAGCGCTCTGGAGGGAAGCACGCTCAGGCGTAATGGAGAACAAATGTCTCCCATTAATTATTTGACTAAGCCGAAAGTATCAAAGAAGAACTGTAAAGTCCATCCAACTAAATTCTCCTTTTCCAGAGATACACAGGCAGTAAGAAGAGGCTGTTGTGACAAGAACTCAGACAAACCAGAGGCAAGAGAGATGTATTTCATA
>NW_008241155.1:0-223 GCF_000691975.1 Corvus brachyrhynchos
TGTACTGTTGGTCTTTGTGCAATTCCCTCTGGCAGAGCACTGCCCTTTTTAATGCTAGCTAACAGATTGAAAGGTTCTTGGATTTTCACAGGCTGATACTGTTGAGTTTTTTCTACTTGTTTTAGAGCTCGGGTCAGAGATAATAACCCCTTTTCCCAGTCAGTGTATCGCTTTTCAGTATCTTTTAATGCTGTGGAACTGAACCCTAATGGTTGTTTGGGTC
>NW_008241156.1:0-223 GCF_000691975.1 Corvus brachyrhynchos
AGCTCCATAGGGGTTCCGGTGGGTCACCAAGCTCTGGGGGAGGGGAGGATCCGGATTGGGGGGTCCCCAAGTCCCCGGCGCATCCAGGAGGAGGCTCAGGAAGGCTCGTCCGAGAACCGCGCGAAAAGCGCTGTTATTTGCATAACCCCGCCCACACCCCACAACAAGCACAGGTACCGCCTTCTTATTTGCATAACCCCGCCCACACCCCCCCACACAACCA
>NW_008241157.1:0-223 GCF_000691975.1 Corvus brachyrhynchos
CAGCTGGATGTAACTCCATTCACCACCACTCTCAGGGCCCAGCCATTCAGAGTTTTTAAGCCATGAACTGTGCACCCAGCCAAGCCATGAGTGGCCAGTTTCTCTGCGTGAATTCTGTGGGAGAGAGTGTCAAAGGCTTTAGTAAAGTCCAAGCAGACAACATCCACAGGCTTTTCTCATCCACTAAGAGTGGCACACTGCCATAGAAAGAGATCAGGTTGGT
>NW_008241158.1:0-223 GCF_000691975.1 Corvus brachyrhynchos
TTTCCAGGATTTTTCCCAAGGATTTTCTGTGATTCTCCCAAAGGATTTATTTGGGATTTTCCCCAAGGATTTTTGGGATTTTCCCAGGGATTTATTTGGGATTTTTTTCTCAGGAATTTTCCAGGATTTTTCCCGAATTTTTTTGGGATTTTCCCCCAGGATTTTGGCGATTTTTCCCAAGGATTTTACAGGATTTTTCCCAGGGATTTTTTGGGATTTTCCC
>NW_008241159.1:0-223 GCF_000691975.1 Corvus brachyrhynchos
GGTTGTTAGCAAGGTATAAGGGTTTGCTACTACTGGGTGTATATCTTCTATCTTATATATGGCTCTAAGGTCCTCTACTAGCCAGTAATCCTTTCCAGTTGCCTCCTTAACTGCCAAAATAGGGATATTAAATTTGGATTCACATTCTTTCAATAGGCCATATTTTATCAATTTTTCCACAAGGGGTAACAACCCCTTACAACTTTCTATTTTCAAAGGGTAT
>NW_008241160.1:0-223 GCF_000691975.1 Corvus brachyrhynchos
CAAAGCTACTCCTGTGGTGACCTGGAACTCCTGAGAGAACTGAGTCAGACAACAAGACTCATTTCCAAAGCAACCTTCTGGACAGCCAGGCCAGGGAACACAGTATTGAGTGGCTTTACCCTATTCCCCATCATGCACCAGCCTCTGGGAAGATCAAACGGTACAATGGACTGTTAAAAACCACGCTGAAAGCAATGGGTGGTGGGACCTTCAAACACTGGGA
>NW_008241161.1:0-223 GCF_000691975.1 Corvus brachyrhynchos
CCCTGTGTGGGTAAAGTTGGAGCTTGCAAGCAGCTGGCTATGGAAGCCGGCAAGGGGACCGATAGAGCGGCTGCTAGCGATCCTGAGGAGGGATCGGGTGATTCCAGGGGGGTTTCTGCCAGAACTTCTTGATGATTGAATTGGGGAAAATAAATAAGCGGGAGCCTATAGTTATTACAAGTGAGTGTTATGAATATTTTTGCTACTAGTAGCTGGTTTGAGT
>NW_008241162.1:0-222 GCF_000691975.1 Corvus brachyrhynchos
TAACAGGGCTAAGATCCAGCCACATGTGGAGATAAAATCCTAAAGTAGCTCCGTGGGTGCTTTGCTGCTTTGCAATTGTGCTTTCTGCAAACCTGCACGTTTCCAGCTGTACCTGCTTATGTTACAGCCCTTTAGACCTGCTGGTATAATACACTGCATTGGCAATATTTAGGTACTGTATTAGCAATAAATCTCATCAAAATCACCCACATTATCAGTGTC
>NW_008241163.1:0-223 GCF_000691975.1 Corvus brachyrhynchos
AACCCCAAATCCAACCCTGAATCCCAGAAAATTCCATGGGATAGGAGGGAAAAATCCCCAAATCCAGCCCCAAATCCTGGCAAATTCCGTGGGAAAAGAGGAAAGAAACCCCAAATCCGATCCAAAATCCCGGAAAATTCCACAGAAAAGGAGGAAAACCCCAAATCCTGGAAATTTCCATGGAAAAGGAGGAAAAACCCCAAATCCAGCCCCAAATCCTGGA
>NW_008241164.1:0-223 GCF_000691975.1 Corvus brachyrhynchos
GAAATGTAAGAAATAACAATTTATTGCCATTCAGGTTCTGAGAGCTATCTTATATTTTACCTCAATGCAAAGGACTTATTTCACAAAACACTGGCCTGAAAACATCATAGTAATTAGAACATTATGAGTGATATGAGTGTCTTGAACAAGTAGAATAAACCTTTCTCCCTTTTGGTGGACAAGTAGTTGAGATGGATAGAAAAATCTGCTTTTTTTTTTTTTT
>NW_008241165.1:0-223 GCF_000691975.1 Corvus brachyrhynchos
GGCTACAGAAACTTGGGGCAATCAGAGCCCAGGCTGGCCCAGAGCAATGCAGCAGCGGCAGCTTCAGCAGCAGAGCAGCAAGAGGGCTAGCGAAGCAAAAGGTAACAGGGCTGGGGATGAGGCAGTGCCATTCCTATTATAGGGACAGGGGAAAGAGCCACCTCCTGTGCCTTGTTGTGCACAGTCATGTCCTTGGGCAGGGGACCTGCCTCAACTCCACTGT
>NW_008241166.1:0-223 GCF_000691975.1 Corvus brachyrhynchos
GAGAGCTATTTTTTATCATTCTCTTGTCATGCTGCTTGTAGCATAATGTCTTGTTTGAGTTGGTGTTTAGCTTGGAACTGCTCTGCCCTGTGGAATAGAGTGAGGAGTAGGTGGAATAGAAAGAAGATTTTACAGGTAACCTTGAGCTTTGCCTAGCCACCCGAGCTGCACCTCAGACAGAGCAACCATGGCTGGTCTATTCAGGGGTGGGCTGAGACAGCAG
>NW_008241167.1:0-223 GCF_000691975.1 Corvus brachyrhynchos
TACAAAAGTGTGTCCCAATGGGAAGCCTTCATCAAGCAGGAGATGTCCCAAATGGAGGAATTTATCAACCATGAGATGTCCCAAAGCAAAGATTTCATGGATCAGGACATGTCCCACACGGAAAACTTCATCGAGCAAGAGCCGTGCCAAGGAAAAGCCAGGAGACACCAAGAAAGGTGCCAAGGGAATGCCAACGGATACAAAAGTGTGTCCCAATGGGAAG
>NW_008241168.1:0-223 GCF_000691975.1 Corvus brachyrhynchos
TATAATGAAGGGTTCATGAGTTGAAATAAGGACAGAAAGAGATTACTCACCAAGTACTGTCATGTGCAAAACAGACTCAGCTTCAGGGTGTTAATTGAATTGCTAAAAAATCAAAGGATAATGAGAAGTAAAAACAAATATTAAAAACACCTTCCTCCCACCTCTCCCTCTTTCCTAGCTCTACCTCCTTCCCCCCAGCAGTGTGTGGAGACAGGGAATGGGG
>NW_008241169.1:0-223 GCF_000691975.1 Corvus brachyrhynchos
ACGGTATTCCAGGTGTGGCCTGACAAGCGCTGAATAAAGTGGGATAAAGGTTTCCTTCTCTCTGCTGTTTATGTCCTTGTTGTTGCAGCCCAACATCCCATTGCCTTTCTTTGCCACAGCAGCACAGGTTCATACTGAGCTTGCTGTCCGCTGGGACCCCAGGTCCCTTTCCACAGAGCTGCTCCCCCGCCAGGCAGATCCCAGCCTGTGCTGCACTCCTGGA
>NW_008241170.1:0-223 GCF_000691975.1 Corvus brachyrhynchos
CCAAAATGACCCAAAATGACCAAAAATGACCCGACATGACCCAAAATGACCCAAAACGATGGAAAATAACCCAAAAATACCCAAAAAATACCCCAAAATGACCAAAAATCAGCAAAAAAGACCCAAAGTCACCCGAAAAGGACCCCAAAATTACTCAAAAATGGCCCAAAATGACCCAAAACCGACCCCAAAACGGCCCAAAAACGGATCCGGAAACCGCCCC
>NW_008241171.1:0-223 GCF_000691975.1 Corvus brachyrhynchos
GGTGCTATCACTGTTCACTGATATATTGATGATTGATATTATATTGATCATATATTGATTATGGCAGAGTCATAACAAGAAATTGAGGCAGGTGCTGAATTTGTTGCAGCATCCCTTGCCATCTTGGAAGGGCAGGAACATCACTTCTACACTGACAGCTGGGCTGTACACAAAAGCCTCAGGATGTGGTTACACCTCCCTCTGGGCCCAGGAAGATTGGCAT
>NW_008241172.1:0-223 GCF_000691975.1 Corvus brachyrhynchos
AAGAAGAAAAAATCTCAAGTAGAGGCAGGAGAGATTTAGTTAGGATATTAGGAAAAATTTCCTCACCAAAACAGTGAGCAAGTCCTGGCACAGGCTACCCAGGGCCATGGTGGAGGCGCCATCCCCAGAAAGTCTTCCAAAAGCTGTACAGATGTAGTGCTTAAGAACATGGTTCAGTGATGGGCTTGAAAGTGCTGGGTTAATGTTTGGACTTGATGATCTT
>NW_008241173.1:0-223 GCF_000691975.1 Corvus brachyrhynchos
ATTATAAAACATGTTTTAAAAATTGGCATGAGGAAAAGATGAAGGTGAACAGCCAGAATTGAATTCCCTGGCCATAACCACAGCAGCAAAAGATGAGAAAAAGCAATATGACCAAAGGTGTCTTTCTCCTCTGCAGCTCTTAACAAAACTTAGCAAGGTAACACCAACCTCCCAGCTCCTTTCTGAAAAGGCACATTCCCCTGTCTTCTCCTACTTTCAAAGT
>NW_008241174.1:0-223 GCF_000691975.1 Corvus brachyrhynchos
CCTTTTCCTTATCTTTGGTGACTATATTCCCCCTCACGTCCAATAAGGAATGGAAGTTTACCTTGCCACTCCTTTTGCTATTACTGTATATATAAAAACACCTTTTCATCCTTTATGGAAGTGGCCAGGTTAAGTTCTAACTGAGCTTTTGCTTCTCTAATTATCTCTCTGCATGACTTAACAACATCCCTAAACACTTCCTGAGTTGCCTGCCCCTTTTTCC
>NW_008241175.1:0-223 GCF_000691975.1 Corvus brachyrhynchos
TGACACCGGGGGAACCCCAGGAATCTGTCAGTGCAGTGAGAAAGGACAACTTGAGGCTGTTTTTGGAGGCAAAGTGCTGCCAGGATTTTCAGCCTGGCCCATGTGTTAATATTGCTGAAAAATTAGAAGGGTTTTAATCTTAGTGCTGCAGCTCTAGGCCAAATGTGCTGTGTTGAATCATGGAATGGTTTTGGAAGGGAGCTTAAAGCTCATCCCATTCCAC
>NW_008241176.1:0-223 GCF_000691975.1 Corvus brachyrhynchos
GCCAACAAAGCACAACAAAGGGCCCCAAGAGCACTGGCACAGCTGGGGGAGGGACACTGAGAGACACGGCAGGAGCCAAGGGCTCAGGAGAAAGCCAGACTTGAGCCTTGGGCCCTCAAACTGTGAGGGAATAAAACTGAGGGGTTCCTTTGTCGGGGAAACAGCTCAGGCTGTTTCTGTTACTGTGCCAGGAAGAAATGGCTTTATGGAAGGAGACATCTGA
>NW_008241177.1:0-223 GCF_000691975.1 Corvus brachyrhynchos
GTGGAGAAGGAGGGGGAGGAGGTGCTCTAGGCATCAGAGCTGGGATTCCTCTGCAGCCCATGGTAAAGACCATAGCAAAGCAGGCTGTCCCCCTGCAGCCCATGGAGATCTATGGGGATGCAGAGATCCACTTGCAGCCCGTGGAGGAGACCCACGCCAGAGCAGGTGGATGCCTGAGAAGAAGCTGTGACCCTGTAGGAGGCCAATGTAGGAGCCCTGCTCC
>NW_008241178.1:0-223 GCF_000691975.1 Corvus brachyrhynchos
GCGCCACGTGCTCGGGGCTCTGGCCGAAGGTGTGGAACACCTGGCGCGCGGCGGGCAGGTAAACGTCCCGAAAGTAGCGCAGCGTTTCGGGGTCACTTCCCGGGAATTCCGATTTTTCCGCCTCCTGCAGCACTTTCCGCTCGAATTCCGTGTTCACCGGGCCCGGCTCCACCAGCGACACGCTGCGGGTGGGATTTGGGGATTTTTGGGGGATTTTTTGGGG
>NW_008241179.1:0-223 GCF_000691975.1 Corvus brachyrhynchos
TTTTTGTGTATTTCACCTTCTCTCACATCCCGACTCAGTTTATCCAAAATTCAGAATGTTCCTTCACTGCAGGGCTGAGGTAATTTCTCAAAGCTGGGAATATCAGGTACCACTCTGAGCACTTCAAGGAAGATAAAAACATCCGTCCACTGCTCCAGGCACCACACTTCACACCCTGATGGGCACAGCTTGGTTTCACACTGCTTTCTTCCCTGTAGTCTCA
>NW_008241180.1:0-223 GCF_000691975.1 Corvus brachyrhynchos
TGCTTTTTCTTCTTTTCTCTCGTTTTCTTCAGGAAGTCCAAACTCTGAGTCCTCACACACAGGCACCAATTATTGATTTTCTCTTGTTTCGTTTCCTTTCTTCTTTGCCTTTGTTTCACGAGTTGTTTTACTCAGAGTTTGGATTAAAAGGCAGAAGTCGTTAGGTTAGGTTGTTCTTCGGACTTAGACATTTATTAATTCTTATCTGTGGTACAGCTGCACG
>NW_008241181.1:0-223 GCF_000691975.1 Corvus brachyrhynchos
GGGAAAATTGGAAAAAAAATGGGAAAAATTGGGAGAAATTCAGGAAAAATTCAGGAAAAACTGGAAAAATTGGGGAAAAGGTGAAAATTCCGAAAAACACCAAAAAAATGGGGAAAATTGGAAAAGAATGGGAAAAATTGGAAAAAATTGGGAAAATATGGGGAAAAATAGAAAAAAGGAAAATCGGGGAAAATCGGGGAAAATTGGGGAAAAATTGGAAAAA
>NW_008241182.1:0-223 GCF_000691975.1 Corvus brachyrhynchos
TCCAGCTTTGGTGAATTCCACCTAAATCTCCCAAAATCCTCATTCCGCCCCGATTTCTGCCCTTCCTTGGAGCGAAAATCCGGAATTCCCCAATCGGGTGAACCCCAAAACCCAACCAACCTCAACGAGTTCCACCCAAATCCCCCAAAATCCTCATTCTGCCCCAATTTCTGTCCCTAATTAATTAATGAGGCTCATCCAGCTGTGGTGAATTCCACCTAAA
>NW_008241183.1:0-224 GCF_000691975.1 Corvus brachyrhynchos
GGTGCACGGCGCCGGCGTCCGGGGGCCCTTCCTGGTCATCGCGCCGCTGTCCACCATCACCAACTGGGAGCGCGAGTTCGGCACCTGGACCGGCCTCAACACCATCGTCTACCACGGCAGCCTGGCGTCGCGGCAGATGATCCAGCAGTACGAGATGTACTGCAAGGACACCAAGGTGAGCTCGGTTACCGGTGGGACACACCTGGGCACACCTGGGGCACACC
>NW_008241184.1:0-223 GCF_000691975.1 Corvus brachyrhynchos
GGGGCACCTGGGGGGGTCTGGGGACACCTGGGCACACCTGTGCCCACCTGGGGGGGGCCTGGGCACACCTGGAGAGGGAGGGGACCTCACCTGGGGACAGCTGGGGGCACCTGGAGGGGCTCGGCACACCTGGGCACACCTGGGGGGGACCTGGGCACACCTGGGCACACCTAGAAAGGGCCTGGGGACACCTGGAGGGAGAGGGAACCTCACCTGGGCACAC
>NW_008241185.1:0-223 GCF_000691975.1 Corvus brachyrhynchos
AAATTGTCTGTTGCAGGAAGTAAAGTAGCAGGACTGACATGAACCGATAATGAGTGAATTTTGCAAAGAGCAAGGAGAGTGCGACAACAGCCCAGGCAGGGCTGGTGTCGGTGCCTAATGATCGAGTGTGTTGCTTCTGTCCTGAGCACCCATCTTGATGGAATGGACCCCAAATCGCGGCCTGTTTTTAAACATCTGGAGGGGTGGAGGAAGCCCATGAAAT
>NW_008241186.1:0-224 GCF_000691975.1 Corvus brachyrhynchos
CTTGAGTGAATGCGGTGACAGTGTCCTGGAGATCATGACAAGGCACTTGCAGAGCGAGTCCAGGGAGATGCATCGCCTGGCAATCAGAGGCCTCATGGTGCTCAGCAAGAACCCCTCGATGGTGAGAAGGAGGCAGTGGCTGAAGCCATACTGGCAGCATCGGGGCTGGGGAACTCAATCACTTGGAGCTAGCTGGGCTTTGGGAGTTGTGGCAGCTGCTCCCA
>NW_008241187.1:0-224 GCF_000691975.1 Corvus brachyrhynchos
CACCCCAGGAACGCCGCAGCTCCGTCTCACCCCCTGCTCGTCGAGCTTGAGCAGCTGCTCGGGGACCTTGGGCGAGGCGAGCGCCAGGCGCAGGCACTGCACGTTCAGCTCGGGAAGGACGAATTCCAGAACATCCCGGAGCGGGAGCCCCCGCAGGGAGCCGGCCTTGGCCGCGCTGGGCGTGGCGTCCTCCAGGATGGAGCCGCGCAGCGTGGCCAGCTGGG
>NW_008241188.1:0-223 GCF_000691975.1 Corvus brachyrhynchos
GTGAGTGTGAGTGTGAGTGGGTGAGTGAGTGAGCATGAATGTGAGTGTGAGAGGGTGTGAGTGTGACTGGGTGTGTGACTGTGAGTGTGTGAGTGTGTGTGACTGTGAGTGTGACTGTGAGTGTGTGAGGGTGAGTGGGTGAGTGAGTGGCTATGAGAGTGTGAGTGTGAGTGGGTGAGCATGAGTGTGAGTGTGAGAGAGTGTGAGTGTGTGTGTGACTGAG
>NW_008241189.1:0-223 GCF_000691975.1 Corvus brachyrhynchos
GAAAGAGAAAAGCAAAGTAGAAAAGTTAGAGGGCAAGGGAAAAGCAAAGCTAAAAGAGTTAGAGAGAAAGAGGAAAGTAAAGTTGAAAAGTTCAAGTTGGAGAGAAAGGAAAGTAAAGCTAAAGAGTTAGAGAGAAAGAGGAAAGTAAAGTTAAAGTAGAGAGAAAGAGAAAACTAGAGTTGGACAGAAAAGGAAAGAGAAAAGTAGAGAAGCACAGGAATAA
>NW_008241190.1:0-224 GCF_000691975.1 Corvus brachyrhynchos
TAAAAAATCCTAAAAAAAATTCCTTAAAAATTCCAAAAAAATCCCTAAAAATCCTTTAAAAATTCCTAAAAAATCCCTAAAATAACCTAAAAAATCCTAAAAAAATACGTAAAAAATGCTAAAAGATCCCTAAAAAAATTCCTCAAAATTCCTAAAAAATTCCTTTAAAATACCATAAAAATTCTTTAAAAAATCCTAAAATACCCTAAAAAAATCCCTAAAAT
>NW_008241191.1:0-223 GCF_000691975.1 Corvus brachyrhynchos
GAGACACCAAGGGCTGAGCAACGACTGAGCTCCAGTTCCTGTGGGGTAGAGGTTCACTCACTGCCCATGGTGGAGAGCAACGAGGGCAGAGCCCTCTCTGGGAACTCTTCCTTCTCGGAAGGAACTTCACTGCAAGGCATCCCAGGAGGACACAAGTCCAAATGCCTGCTCAAAGCAGCGCTGGAGACAAAGCAAGGAACTAGGCGGCTCAGTGCCTGAGCCC
>NW_008241192.1:0-224 GCF_000691975.1 Corvus brachyrhynchos
TGGAGCACCTCCTGCCCCTCCTTCTGCACTGACATGGGTGTCTGCAGGGCTGCTCCGCTCAGATATTCTCACTCATCTCTCCAGCTGCAACTGCTCCTCTGCAGTAACTTTTTCCCCCCTCTTAAAATATATAATCCCAGACATGCTACCACCATCACTGGTAGCTTCTCACAGAAGCCACCCCTGTATTTCCCCTGCTACCAAAACCTTGCCATGCAAACCCA
>NW_008241193.1:0-224 GCF_000691975.1 Corvus brachyrhynchos
CCTGCCCTGCCCCGCTGGGGTCTCTCGGGGATGAGGCCGTGGATGCTCCGCTCTCCAGGGCACAGTGACGAGACAGAGCCACGGCAGCTGCCACCTTTGAGCTCTTGCTGCTGTCAGCTCTGACTTGTCCCCTCTTGTTCCCGGCAGGCGCCGGCGTTCCCGGTGTCGGTGTGGGCGGCGTTCCCGGCCTGGTGCCCGGAGTCGGAGGAGTCCCTGGCTTGGTA
>NW_008241194.1:0-224 GCF_000691975.1 Corvus brachyrhynchos
AGAAGTGGAATTTCTGTAGAAGATAACAGAATGCGATAAAAGACCTATGAAGCATTCTTCACTAGGCCTAGGCCACCTGCTGGGGGTGGGGAGGGAGAGAGATAAGAAGCTCTGAGATTGTAAAACACAGCCTTGTGAAGAATTGTGCTTGTGCCAGACCATTATGATATATGAGCCAGGAATGGCCCGAGCACTTTTTGCCCCTGCTAAGATGGAATAAGCTT
>NW_008241195.1:0-224 GCF_000691975.1 Corvus brachyrhynchos
TGGCCTCAATTTATTCCCTGGGTCTGGATAGCCCCAGTTTTCCACTTGTTCTGCTCTCATTGTCCTCGTGGAGGATTTTAATAAATCTCCTCTTTCAGTGGTAGAAGTTGTGCTCTGGCCCTGTACTTATTAAAAACCACAGCAAGACAGAACCTGAAAATCCACTTTAAAGTTAAGAAAAACCCAGATATTAAAAATATCCACTTAAAAGGCAAGAAAAACCA
>NW_008241196.1:0-224 GCF_000691975.1 Corvus brachyrhynchos
AAAAAAGAGGTTTATAAGTTAAGAGTTTATAGGGAGCTTGTATAGCTTATCACTTTGGAGAAGCAGGGAAGGGGTAATGTCCCTGAGAAGGCACTGGAAGGGCAGCACCCACCGTAAAAGCCCGGGTGGCTGATTGCTGAGCACCCTCCTTGCACCAGCCCAGCAAGGACTCCAAGAAAACCTTCACATCATCCAGACAGCGCGGTCTTCCCTCTGCATTTGTA
>NW_008241197.1:0-224 GCF_000691975.1 Corvus brachyrhynchos
GCTTCTTAATACAGGCTGGAGTGATGGGATGAGAGGTAAAATTTTTACACAGAGTATAGACTCAGACATGATACTAGGAAGAATTTTTTAAAATTACAGTGATGAAATAGATTGCCCCAAGAAATTGTATCTGCTCCAAACCTGAAAACATTTAAGGTCAGATTCAGTGTGGCTTGAGCAACTAATTGTCTTAGTCTGAAAGACTGGTGTCTGCCACGGAAGGC
>NW_008241198.1:0-224 GCF_000691975.1 Corvus brachyrhynchos
ATATCCCAAAATCAGTCCTAAAAGTGCCCCAAAGAACCCCCAAAACCTCCCCAAAACTGCCCCAAAAACCCCCCAAAACCCACCCTAAAAACCCCTCCAAAACCTTCCCAAAAATACCCCAAAACCACCCCAAAATCCCCCCAAAACCACTCCCAGAACCACCCCAAAAATACCCCAGAACCACCCCAAAAATATCCCAAAATCAGTCCTAAAAGTGCCCCAAA
>NW_008241199.1:0-224 GCF_000691975.1 Corvus brachyrhynchos
CTCACCCTGAAGTTCTCGGGGTCCACGTGCAGCTTGTCGCAGTGCAGCTCAGACAGCTTGGAGTAGGTGCCCTTGATGTTGTCCAGGTTCTTGATGGCTTCCCCGAAGGAGGTGAGCACCTTCTTGCCGTGGGCACGCACCTTGGGGTTGCCGATGATGGCCGTGGGGCTGGACAGGTTCCCGAAGTTAGAGAAGAACCTCTGGGTCCAGGGGTAGACGATCAG
>NW_008241200.1:0-224 GCF_000691975.1 Corvus brachyrhynchos
AGCCCTTTAAAGTTCCAGTTATTAAAGATGTAGAAATAGAATCAGACACCAGGGTATGCCTGGGAAATATTTTATTAGTAGAGGAAGCAGATTATAATTTGTTAGGGAGAGATTTGATGGTGGCATTGGAAGTGAGTCTAATTGTTCAAGAGTCTCGGCTTGTAGTGAGTTTGTATAAACTGACAGCAGAGGATGAGAACAAAATAAATCCTAGAGTCTGGTAC
>NW_008241201.1:0-224 GCF_000691975.1 Corvus brachyrhynchos
CTTGCTTATTGCTTCCATCTGTTGGCATCAAACTATTGGCTCTTGTCTTATCACTGGGATGTAAACCCTTCACGGGCAGAGAGCATGGTTTGGTGAGAGGCAGAACAAAAGTGACGGAGAAATTTAGGTGTTTAAAGACTGGGGTGCCTTAGAATCAGTTCCAGAGAGGAACTCAGATATTTAATACCCAGAGGTTTCATTTGGAAGGAAATATGTTTGATGGC
>NW_008241202.1:0-224 GCF_000691975.1 Corvus brachyrhynchos
TATGTACTATGTCAACAGAAGAGAAGAGCGCTCTGGATGCTAGGGCTCGGGCAATCCTCCCCTGCCTTGTTTTAGAGAGTCCCAGGGCCTGTAGCAATTCAGAGTTCTTCTCATACCATTTTCCCCGCGCTCCTGAGGGAAAACCTACAAACTCAATGACTGTTGCATTTGTAAGATCACAGATTTGTGGGAGAAGGTATAGGAGAAAGTTTCACGAAGGATGT
>NW_008241203.1:0-224 GCF_000691975.1 Corvus brachyrhynchos
GCCTGCCCTCTTTGGCTCTGCTCCCTTCTGTGAGCAACTTCTGTGTGTCTCTGTCTGTGATTGAAAGCATTTAATTGCAGGATTAAGGCATAAGCCAAGAGCTATATTCCTCCCTCTTTGCTTCTACTTGTGGTATTAGCTTTGCAGATACCACTTGACATCTTTAGAGCTACTGAAGTGCCAGATTGCCCGTGTAACCTCTCTAGGCTGCTCGAGGCTTTCTA
>NW_008241204.1:0-224 GCF_000691975.1 Corvus brachyrhynchos
TGGTTTATACTAGTTTATACCGGTTCATACTGGTCTATACTGGTTTATACTGGTTCATACGGGTTCATACTGGTTTATACTGGATTTAACTGGTTCATACTGGTTATACTGGTTCATACTGCTTCATACCAGTTTATACTGGTTCATAGTGGTTTATACTGGTTCTAACTGGTTCATACTAGTCTGTACCAGTCCATACTGGTCCCTACTGGTCCATACTGGTC
>NW_008241205.1:0-224 GCF_000691975.1 Corvus brachyrhynchos
GCAAAAAGAGACCCCAAAACTCCTCAGAGACCCCAAAAACCCCCCCCAAAACGCCCCCAAACCCCAACAAATCCACCCCAAATCCCTCCAGGGATCCCAAATCACCCCAGGGATCCCCAAAATCCATCCAGGGATCCCCAAATCCCATCCAGGGATCCCAAAATCCCCCAAATCCCCCTTAAATCCCACTAAAACCTCCTTAAATCCCTTTAAATCCCACCCCA
>NW_008241206.1:0-224 GCF_000691975.1 Corvus brachyrhynchos
AAATACCCCTTGACTTACCCAGCTTTGAAAACCGTATTGTTAGGCCACAGAACTTTTTTAAATTTAGGTTGTTAGCTTGATAAAGATTGATTCACCTAGATTAAGGATTCTGCAAATTCTGCATTTGTTGCAACCCTCTGAGAGACCAGAAAAAAAAATATTTGAAAACTTGAATCTGTTATCACATCAGGAGTCCTGATGAGGTGTAGGCAAAGTGAATAATC
>NW_008241207.1:0-224 GCF_000691975.1 Corvus brachyrhynchos
GGCTGTGGACAAACATATGTGGTCCTGGCCCATAGTTCGCGCCAGGACTGACCATACGTTTGCTGCCATCTGGGGAACTATCCACAACAACACAGGCCATGGGAGCAGCTGCAGGATGATGACGAGCTGCAGGCTTCTGGCGACGGCTCGGACGGACGATGCAGGATCCATCTCCGTAGTCTCCAAACTAAAAAGAAACTCAAAAGGAAGAATATCAAAATTGG
>NW_008241208.1:0-224 GCF_000691975.1 Corvus brachyrhynchos
ATGTCATCAATGTATTGCAAGTGTTCTGGAGCTTCACCCTTTTCCAGTACAGTCTGGATCAGTCCATGGCAAATAGGGGGGACTGTTTCTACCCCTGAGATAGTCAGCTCCTGGTGTATGGGATGCCTTTTCATTGTGAAAGCAAACAGTGGCCTGCACTGTGCTGCTAAAGGAATCGAGAAAAATGAATAAGCAATGTCCATGGTGGCACCCCTTTGCTGCCT
>NW_008241209.1:0-223 GCF_000691975.1 Corvus brachyrhynchos
CTAAATGATCAATGAACACAATACTTACATCCCTCAATCTGCTTCACAAGGTGTCGGCTTCAATGTACCACACCTGAGATGTTTCTACACTAATGCACACAAAATGAGGAACAAACAAGAGGAGCTCGATGCTTTGGCACAGTCCCAGAGATTTGACATCGTTGGTATATGTGAAACCTGGTGGGATGACTCCTGTGACTGGAGTGCCCTGTTGGATGGTTAC
>NW_008241210.1:0-224 GCF_000691975.1 Corvus brachyrhynchos
CGCTTTGGGCCAAAACCTCCCGAATTTGGGGCCGTTTGGGCTGGGCTTAAAAACCTCCCCAGTATCCCCAGTCCAGACCAGTCCAGCCCAGTCTGGACCCCATCCCAGCCCCAGCAGTCCCAGTTTAGACCAGTTCTGGCTCCAGCATTCCCAGTACAGCCCAGCCCCGGCCCCAGCATTCCCAGTTAGCACCAGTCCAGCCCAGTCCAGCCCAGTCCAGGCCA
>NW_008241211.1:0-224 GCF_000691975.1 Corvus brachyrhynchos
CAAATTCCCCATTTTCCACCCAATTTTGATGCCGAAAATCCCGATTTTTTGTAACGAATTTCCCAAATCCCCCCAAATTCCCCCAAATCCCCCGTTTCCCGCCCCATTCCGGTGCTGAAAACGCCGATTTCGGGTTGGATTTGCCCAAATTTTGCCGTTTTCGGCCCAGTTTTTCTCCATCTTCGCCTTCGCCACCTGCGGCGGCTTCGAGGGCTCCGTCTCCT
>NW_008241212.1:0-224 GCF_000691975.1 Corvus brachyrhynchos
AAGTTAAAAATACCCTAAAAGCGAGGAAAATCCCTTTTTCTAAGAGACTCAGAATGCTTTATGTGGTGGATTTGCTATTATTTCCCTAACGTTACAGTAGAGTCAGTTAAGAACCCTGCGTTCTGGGACCGGGTGATTGAGAGGCTGGCGTTTCTGAGATAAGGCAGGGACGAGTCATTTAAGAAATTTTTTCCTTTAGTGGTTTTAATTTATAAAGTATTTTC
>NW_008241213.1:0-224 GCF_000691975.1 Corvus brachyrhynchos
AGGAGACCATCGACGCCTGGGCTCCCTACCTGCCCCAGTACATGGACAGCGTCATCTCCCGTAAGGAGCGCCCTGGGAACAGCCCACTCGCCGGGGAGACCGGGGAAGGGGCCTTGGGAGCCCCACATTCCGAGTAATCCGTCCAGTCCTGGCTGCTTCACCTCTCCACGGCTCCTGCAAAGGTGTCCCAGGCCTCCAGGGAATTCACAGATTTCATTCCCCTC
>NW_008241214.1:0-224 GCF_000691975.1 Corvus brachyrhynchos
TTTCAAATTCTATATCGCAGCTAGACATTAACGTGGGTGGAGAAGATTCTCAGCCAGACACAGCACGTACGGGAGACACAGATGCGCGCGATTTGGGATGTAGCGATCCGAACGAGGGTGGCCCTACCCCCAAACGTCTGCATTCTTTCACTACTCCTAGCCTGCAACCGCGTGAACCCCCAGGACCTGAGTGTAATAAATTCCGAGACTCAATCTGCTAATTA
>NW_008241215.1:0-224 GCF_000691975.1 Corvus brachyrhynchos
GGAACACTGAATTTCTCCTGCTTTGTGCTAACTCATCTCCAAACTCCGATCTGTCCGAAAATAGTTACACAGAGCTGATAAATTATTGCCATTATGTTGAAACGCAAGCAAGACAAGACTAAAACAGTGCTGCCAGTATGTTAAAAGCAGTTCCCAAACCCCACCAGCGTTTAACTACTCATGAGGTATTAAAAATACAAATACACACATGTCCAAATAGATTT
>NW_008241216.1:0-224 GCF_000691975.1 Corvus brachyrhynchos
CACAGGTACGGGGTCACTTGTGGCTGTGCTGTGTCCCTCTGACACTGATGGGGTGCTCAACTGTGCCCTGTCTCCCCACACCAACACCAGACATGGTTGCATCCAGACTGCCCAAATTTATTTCAAAAATAAAAAATAAAATATTAAAGACAGAAAAAAGCCTCTCTCTCCCCCCCGCCCCCCCTCTCCCCAAAACACACACAAAAAAAAAAAAAAAAAAAAAA
>NW_008241217.1:0-224 GCF_000691975.1 Corvus brachyrhynchos
TGGGGATGCAGGGATTGCTGGGATGTGGGGATGCAGGGATCATGGGATTCGGGAATTTGGGGATGCAGAGCTGTGGGGATGCAGGGATGCAAATGAGCAGGGATGTGGGGATGTGGGAACGCAGGATTCAGGGATTTGGGGATGCAGGGATATGGGGATGTGATTTTCCAGGGCTGTGGGGATGCAGGACGCAGGGCTGTGGGGATAACTCAGGATTCAGGGAT
>NW_008241218.1:0-224 GCF_000691975.1 Corvus brachyrhynchos
TTTTTCCCATTTTTCCCATTCCCGTTTCTCCATGGAAATCCCCATTTCCCCTTTCCCGTTTTTCCTGTGTCTCCCATTCCCCTTCCCATTTTTCCTATTCCCGTTTTTCCATGGGAACTCCTGCGTTCCCCATTCCCCTTTTTCCATGGAAATTCCCATTTTCCCTCTCCCGTTTCTCCATGGAAATTCCCATTCCCATTTTCCCATGGGAATTCCCGTTCCCG
>NW_008241219.1:0-224 GCF_000691975.1 Corvus brachyrhynchos
CTGTGCTTGAACAGACTGAAACCCCACAATAAAGTAATATGGAATTAGAGGAGGAATGCAGATAGTGCCCTAAACCGGAAATTTAGGATTTTCAGTAAAATGGGAATTGAATGAGATGGGATGAGAGGTGCCTTGAGAAAGAACAATAAAGTCAGGGGATGCTGAGAATGATTTTGGTGGTGAACGTGGGATAAAAAATTGGATTTACTCATCCAGCTTGAACT
>NW_008241220.1:0-224 GCF_000691975.1 Corvus brachyrhynchos
GCAGGTGTCAGAGGGGCTCAGCTGGAAAGCTTCCCAAACAGGGCCCTGGAATGCCCCAAGGCTGCAGCCATCCCTGCTCCTCCCTGGGGAACCACTCCTGGGTGCAGCCAGACATGGCCCAGGCCTCTCTTTGCTCACAGCCCTTCAGGACAGCTCTGTGGGCACTGCTGGGCCCTGGACTCCCACTGCTGGTGGCTCTGGGAGGGAGAAGCAACAAGTTCCCT
>NW_008241221.1:0-224 GCF_000691975.1 Corvus brachyrhynchos
AACAAACATAGGTGACCAAAAGGCCTGCTTTACCCTATAAAAGTAATACAGATTACCAAAGAGGCAGAAGCCTTCTACACACACACACTCCCTGAAAGTGTGCAAGACTTCTTCCCAGAGTTTGGATGCAGTTTCTGTGCTTACTTTCCTGGGAATTGAGGGAGAGGATTTTGATGTGTGCTCCATTGGGAATTGGATGGTAAGAAACACTGAATCCTAAGTTA
>NW_008241222.1:0-224 GCF_000691975.1 Corvus brachyrhynchos
AGTTTTGCATCATCTGTGAACTTGCTTAGTATCACTTCCAGCCTGCATCCAAGCCATTTATGAGGACGTTGAGGAGCACAGGGCTGAGGACGGAACCCTGTGGAACCCTATTAGTGACTGGACACCAGTCTGAGGTCACCCCATTCATTATAACCTTTTGTGCCCAAATTGTGAACCAGTTACTCACCCACTGCATGACATGTTTATCCAGCTGTGTGCTGGAC
>NW_008241223.1:0-224 GCF_000691975.1 Corvus brachyrhynchos
GAAATATTCTCTGCATTCTAGGTTCCCACAAGGTGGAGGGGTTTCCCTCTACATCAGGAGGTGGATTGAGTGTGAAGAGTTGTCTCTGAAGAACAGCCACGAGCAGGTCGAAAGCTTATGGGTAAGATTCAGAGACTGAGGCAAGAAAGGGAACCTTGTGGTCGGTGTCTACTACAGGTTGCCTGATCAACGGGAGCCTATTGATGAAGCCTTCTTGCTCCAGC
>NW_008241224.1:0-224 GCF_000691975.1 Corvus brachyrhynchos
GGGTTAAACACTGGGCTCCTAGTGTGGATGACTGTATGGCACTACCATTTGATTGGCTCTGCAACATTTCCATTGCTGGCAAATACTCCTATAAACATGAAATCCACTAAAGAACCTTTACTAATGTGCCGTATTTGTTTTCTGAAAATGTTGTCTGTCTTTCCAAAGAGAATTGCACTAATTTCTCTCCCTTTCCTGCCAGCTATTAGCACTTCTCACATTTC
>NW_008241225.1:0-224 GCF_000691975.1 Corvus brachyrhynchos
TCCTCCTCTCCTTCCTCTTCAAACTCGCCCTGCTCATCAGCAGTGGCATCCTGGTATTGCTGGTATTCAGAGACCAGGTCGTTCATGTTGCTCTCGGCCTCCGTGAACTCCATTTCATCCATGCCCTCGCCGGTGTACCAGTGCAAGAAAGCCTTGCGCCGGAACATGGCCGTGAACTGCTCCGAGATCCTCTTGAAGAGCTCCTGGATGGCCGTGCTGTTGCC
>NW_008241226.1:0-224 GCF_000691975.1 Corvus brachyrhynchos
AAGAACCGGGAGGAGTTTGCCTTCCTTTCCCTCTCCCAACTTTTCCAGCCGTGAGGTAAAAATCCAAGCGGGAAGCGCCGTCTTTGCCTCCGGGGCTTCAAAAGCGCCCGGAGCTTCCCTCTGCCGAGTGTGAGAGCGTTTGGAAGCCCAAAAAAACCGGGAAGCGCTTTTTTCCCGCTTTTCCTCGGGGTTATTCCCGAGTTTTGGATCCCGGTGCCGATCCC
>NW_008241227.1:0-225 GCF_000691975.1 Corvus brachyrhynchos
GCCCCCGAGCGCTGCCAGGAGGGGCTGGAGAGGCGCCGGTGCCGGGGGAGCGATCCCGGAGGGACGGACGGAGGGAGGGAGGTGTGGGATGGAGGTCCGGGATGGAGGATGTGGGGTGGAGGTCCGGGATGGAGGACGTGGCCAGGGGTGAAGGTCAGGGAGAGCTGGAGGAGCAGAGGCACCCCCGGGCCACCTCCCCAAAGGACGTCGGGCGTGGTGGCACCC
>NW_008241228.1:0-224 GCF_000691975.1 Corvus brachyrhynchos
ATAATAATATTTGTAATAAAAAGGGAAAAACTAGCGATGCACAGTGCAGTTGCTCCCCACGCACTGACCGATGCCAGAGCCCCTTCCCAGACCCAGGCTGGCCGCCCGTCCACGTAACCCCCAGCTGATGTGCTGGGCACGACGTGCTGTGGAAGATCCCACGGGTCAGTTTGGGTCACCTGTCCCAGCTCTGCTCCCTCCCAGTTTCTTTTGTGTACCTCCTC
>NW_008241229.1:0-224 GCF_000691975.1 Corvus brachyrhynchos
AGCTGCTATTTCACTGCAATCTAGATTTCAGCACGTTCAGGAGAACTGCTGCTGCCTTTCATTTTTCGTAGTACACGAGGCTGTAACACAGACCATTTCTATTGGAGCCCACGTGTGGTGGTGGGGGGAAGAGAATAGGAAGGACGCGAAGAATAGGGCTGCTGACTTTATTGCTGTGTTGCTCATGAGTGTCCCAAGCAGCAGCATAATCAGAAGTGCTTAAC
>NW_008241230.1:0-225 GCF_000691975.1 Corvus brachyrhynchos
TCAGGGAATTTTCTCCCATCTGTTGCCTAAGAAATGATAACAACCAGTACTTAAAAGACAAAAGAAGTGGCCAAGATGGGACGAAGGGGTGCAGCTGGCTGCAGCTTCTTAGCCGGGAGCTTTTCTCTTGGGAAGGGCAGAGAGACCTCGAGAGTTTTGGCTGGGGGGTGAGGGCTGGGCTCAGCTCCTGGCTCTCTCTCGGGATTGGAGGGGAACGGTCGAGTT
>NW_008241231.1:0-225 GCF_000691975.1 Corvus brachyrhynchos
ACAGCCGGTCTGGAGGACTCGTTGCCACTACTGAACTTTTGTCCTCCCAGTGCTTCTTCCTTACTGTTGGGTGAGCCTTTGCTCGTAAGAGTAGCTGTTGCACTGGGACCTTATTAACACCCAATCTGACTTGAAAGGACCCTCACCATCTATTCAGGTGCTTCAGAGGAAAACCTGGGACCCCGAGACCCTTCCCCCTTCCCAGAGGGCATGTCTCCCTGGCTG
>NW_008241232.1:0-225 GCF_000691975.1 Corvus brachyrhynchos
GTGCGTTTTTTGGGGGTTTTTTTTGGGGTTTCACTCTCTCCAGATGGCCTGGGGGATGTTTGGGTGGATTTTGGGGTCTCTGTGGATTTTTGCAGTTTTTGGGGGCTGTTACTCATCCCAGGTGGCCCTGTGGGGGTTTTGGGGTTTCTGGGTCAGTTCTTCAGGGATTTGGGGTCTCTGGGTGCAGTTTCGGGGTGTTTTTGGGGTTTTTACTCACTCCAGGTG
>NW_008241233.1:0-225 GCF_000691975.1 Corvus brachyrhynchos
GGGACAAGGTCAGGATCAGGGACAAGGATGGGGACGGGATCAGGATCAGGGACAAGGATGGGGACAGGACAGGGACAGGTCCAACCCCCTCAGCCCCGTCTGTCCCCAGGGCGGGCGGGCTGTCCCCTGGGGGCGTGGGGACACGCGTGACGCCGGCCGGGTGGCACCAGCGGGGTTCCTGTTGCCCGGCGGGCACGGGGCAGGAAGAAGGAACAGCAGCATCCT
>NW_008241234.1:0-225 GCF_000691975.1 Corvus brachyrhynchos
GCGAAAAGCCAACACCACAGTACATTTATAACACGAAAGCAGGCTAAAACTAAGTAATGCCAAAAAACGGTGAGTCTGGAGCGGCCGCACCTTTGATATATAAAGAAAAATCCAGTATATGTTTACAATAAACGATCTAACAGTTCTTACACGTAATATAGCCTACTTTATTAATTAACTCACCTTGTATCTCTTGTCACTCCCTCACCACATCACATTAAATGA
>NW_008241235.1:0-225 GCF_000691975.1 Corvus brachyrhynchos
AAAAAAAAAAACACAAACAAAAAAAAGCTTTTTGTTGGTTTTTTGGGGGTTTTTTTAGGAGGTTCAGGGTTTGGAGATTGGGAATTTTCACTTCATTTGCAGCTCTGTGGAGGCAGCGGGGCCTCGGGAAAGCTCCTGGGAGGGAGAGCAGGAAAACTCCGGCAGGATTTGCTCTTTGGTTCTTGGAACTTTTTGCTTTTGCTTTTTTTCATTTGTCTTCTCTTT
>NW_008241236.1:0-225 GCF_000691975.1 Corvus brachyrhynchos
AGATTGTTCAAGGTCACAGACAGATAGCAATTTATTTCCTAGCTGCAGCAGGGGAGGGAGGAAGCACCAGGCTGGCTGCTCCCAGGACAGCCTTTTTTGGCCAGTGGTTCAGCTGCTTTCTTCTCTGGAGAGAGACGGAGGGTTGAATTTTTTTTCCTTT
This sequence comes from Corvus brachyrhynchos, assembly GCF_000691975.1. Taxonomy (NCBI): domain Eukaryota; kingdom Metazoa; phylum Chordata; class Aves; order Passeriformes; family Corvidae; genus Corvus; species Corvus brachyrhynchos. Next base: position 161 of record NW_008241236.1, read on the forward strand.
CCCTGGAATTTCAGATTTTTCCCTTTTCCTGCTGGATTGCTTCAATATTAGAACACATTGGGAGG
>NW_008241237.1:0-225 GCF_000691975.1 Corvus brachyrhynchos
CGCCTCCTTCCCTTTGTCCCATTGGCTGTATCCTTTATCCCTGCCCTTCCATCCCTCAGTATAAAATCCCTGGCCCCTCAGTTATTTTTGGCTGTTTGTCCCTAGTCCCTTTATGGTCATAAACCTTTGTGTGGAACCTACACAAGGAGTCCCCTCTCTCCTTCCTTGCCTCTGCATGTGTGCCTGACAACCAGACCAGGAGTAGCTCCCTCAGGTGAGGAGCTC
>NW_008241238.1:0-225 GCF_000691975.1 Corvus brachyrhynchos
CCACTGGGTGAAAAGCATTTTTCCTGATAGCCAACCTAAACCTCCCCAACAGCTTCATGCCATTTCCTTGAGTCCTGCTGCTGGTCACAAGAATGAAGTGATCAGTACCTGCCCCTTTGCTTCTCCTCATAGGATGTTGAAAATCACAATGTAGTCTTGCCTCAGTCTCCTCAAGGCTGAATAGTAGTTAGATATAGTTAGGTAGATAGATAGATAGATAGATAG
>NW_008241239.1:0-225 GCF_000691975.1 Corvus brachyrhynchos
AATCCCCGAAAAATCCCAAGAACGCCCTGAAAAGCCCCAAAAATCCCAGGAAAATCCCCAAAATTCCAGGCACGGGGCTCACGTCCTTGAGGAAGTGCCGGGCCACGATTTCGGGGCTCAGCTCCCAGCTCACGTTGTTCTTCATCCCCACCCGGAGCCGAGAGCGCCGCAGGAATTCCAGGGTCTGGGAAGGGAGAGAATTCCCGGGATTTGGGGGATTTGGGG
>NW_008241240.1:0-225 GCF_000691975.1 Corvus brachyrhynchos
AACTATCATAAATTACCATTTGGACAGCATTAGAAAGAAATTGAAGCATACAAGGAATAAACTATATTTTCTTTTTATATCAAAATGTACTCTTGAAAATGTGTTTGGCACAGTGCTAAATCATATAGTTAATACTAAATATTGCAGGATACAATAAAACCCTGGAGTTAACTTGTGTTTACACCCTTTAAGGGATAAAAATAAAAAGATACCAATTATTCAGAA
>NW_008241241.1:0-225 GCF_000691975.1 Corvus brachyrhynchos
CCCCAAAAACCCCCAAACCACCCCAGAAACCCCCAAAAGCCACACCAGGAACCCCAAAAACCATCCTGGGAACTCGAACCCCCCCCTCGAAAACATCACGGGAAACCTCTGAAAGCCCCCAAAGCACCCAGGGAACCCCGAAACCACCCCAAAACCCCGAAATCCCTTCCAGACTCCCTCCAAATCCCCTCTGGGAGCCCCCAAATCCCCTTTAAACCCCCCCAG
>NW_008241242.1:0-225 GCF_000691975.1 Corvus brachyrhynchos
TCCTTGCCTGCCAGTACTAGCAATTTATGCAACAGATACTGCTTTTGTTGCTATTACACTGACTTTGGCCATTTTCTTGGCCTGCTTAATACAGGAAGAAAGGTGCCCATGCATTGCAACCAGTCTAATGTTGTTGTTGCAATGAGTCAGACGACCCAGAATGTGTATGGCTTACTCTTCCTTCCCCTTCAGGCCCCTTGAAATGTTGGCCAATATGCCCCAAAT
>NW_008241243.1:0-225 GCF_000691975.1 Corvus brachyrhynchos
AAGTGAAAAAATATTTTTGATAGTAAACAGTGTAGTTAAAATTGCATGCGAATTTCTATTATAGCAGTTCTATAGTTACTGCTTTTGCTAAAAGCATTTTTTCAGATGAAATTCCTTGTCCAGGTCTTTATCTGGAGATAGGTATCTGTGACAATAAAAAATGCAGCAAGAACATAATCCTGCATCAATTTCTTTTACTAAACAGAAAATATTATTTTAGTATTC
>NW_008241244.1:0-225 GCF_000691975.1 Corvus brachyrhynchos
CAGTGAATAACAAATGGTATGATAAATCAAATTTAATTCTGCACAAAATATTCACAGAAGAAGCAAGGAACCACTGCAAACACACACAGCCACTACGAAAAGCTTTAGAACACAGGCTGGGCCTGGAATGAGTTACACTGCAGACAATGGGAGAAGAAAACCGGCACTTTACTGCTTCTGAAAACATTAGTGATCATTTTCCTCAGGGCATCCTTGAGCTCCTGG
>NW_008241245.1:0-225 GCF_000691975.1 Corvus brachyrhynchos
CGGTTCTGGATCCAGCCCAGCAGGCGCTGCTTGGGCGTCTGGCGCTTGGCCTCCTCCTCATCCTCCTCGTCCCACATGGGCATGGAGATGGAGTAGTGCAGGATGAGCGTCCAGATGAGCCCCAGGATCAGCTTCAGGTTCCCGTCCACGATGGCTTTGCTGTCTGGGGGGCACACGGGGGGCACACGGGCATTGGGATGGGCACTGGGGGGCACTGGGATGGGC
>NW_008241246.1:0-225 GCF_000691975.1 Corvus brachyrhynchos
TGGTCTTTCTGTTAAAGACTGAGGTAAAGAAGGAGTTAAGTATCTCAGTCTTTTCCTCTTTCTTGGTGACAATGTTCCCCTCCACATCCAGTGAAGAACAGATATTTTCCTTGTCCCTCCTTTTGCTGATAATGTATTTATAAAAACACTTTTTATTTTCTTTCACAGCAGCGGCCAGATTGAATTCTAGTGGAGCTTTTGCCTCTCTAATTTTCTCTCTACATG
>NW_008241247.1:0-225 GCF_000691975.1 Corvus brachyrhynchos
GGGTCCATAGTGCCAAGCCCAGCTGGCAGACTGGGCATGACTTGGGCTGGGAATGTGCTCTGGCAGACAAACTCCACTGGTTCTCAGTGGCTTGTTATCAAAGTGCAGTCCTGGCTAGTGTGGCTGCAGGCAATGAGCAAAGCGCTGGGAGGCTTCACCGGGGGCTTGCAAGCTTGGGTCTCTGCTGGCCAAGGGATGGGCCCTCCAGGACCATCCCCTGGAGCC
>NW_008241248.1:0-225 GCF_000691975.1 Corvus brachyrhynchos
CATGCTGAGGTGGAACTTCTTGTGGTTTAGTTTGTGGCCATTGCTTCTCGTCCTGTCACTGGCACCACTGAACAGAGTCTGGCAGCATCCTCTGACACCCCCAGGAGATATTTATGTGCATTAATCAGATCCCCTCTGAGTCTTCTCTGCTCCACACTAACCTGACCCAGCTCCTGCAGTCTCCCCTCACATGAGAGATGCTCCAGACCCCTCATCATCTTTGTA
>NW_008241249.1:0-225 GCF_000691975.1 Corvus brachyrhynchos
GGGGGGGATTTAGGGGGGTTTTGAAGGGGTTTGGGGGGATTTTGTGGGTTTTGGGGGATTTAGGGGGATTTAGAAGGGTTTTGGGGAGGTCTAGGGGAAAGTTTGAGGGGTTCGGGGGGATTTTGTGAGGTTTTGGGTGATTTAAGGGTGATTTTGAAGGGTTTGGGGGGATTTTGAAGGGTTTTGGGGTGATTTTCTGGGGTTTTGGGGAGGTCTAGAGAAAAG
>NW_008241250.1:0-225 GCF_000691975.1 Corvus brachyrhynchos
TACGTGTGTGCTTGGGCACACACCTCCTTGGAGCACATGCTCAAGCTGCTTCTTGCTGGACTTCGTGTGGGCTGCTGGATCCAGAACTTAATACCACCATTCTTCACCACCTGCCAGGTATGAGACATAACCCATATTTCACTGAAACAGTGCTTCATTCCTCAAATATGTGATCCTTTCCACAGCAAAAATTGTCTCAAATCATCAGATGTGCAAAATTTGCAT
>NW_008241251.1:0-225 GCF_000691975.1 Corvus brachyrhynchos
TTCAACATAGAACAGCACACCATCTCCACTAGTATAGAAGTGTGGGGTGTTAGGGCGGTTAGGGAGATCGCTGCTGTGTTCCCCAAAGCGTCCCGGGTGCGGGACCCTCCGGGTGGGGCAATTTGGCACGCTAGCAGGCTTCTCCTTTCGGCCCCGTGCAGAAGTTATGCGCTGGTAATATACATACACGCTCTTAAGCCAGATAGCTCAATATTACCAGAGATA
>NW_008241252.1:0-225 GCF_000691975.1 Corvus brachyrhynchos
AGCTTCACCAAGGGCAAGTCCTGCCTGACCAATCTAGTGGGCTTCTATGATGGGGTGGCTGCATCAGTGTACAAGGGAAGGGCTACAAATGTCATTTATCTGGACTTCGGTAAAGGCTTTGACACATCACCCACAACATCCGTCTAAACTGGAGAGATGGATTTGATGTTGGATTCGAATGGACTGTTATTTGATGGATAAGAAAGTGGTTGGATGGTCACATCC
>NW_008241253.1:0-225 GCF_000691975.1 Corvus brachyrhynchos
CGGTCTCTTTGATATGTTTGTAGAAGCTGTCTTAATTGTCTTTTCCATATCCATTCCCACAGCATACATTCAGTGGGGAAGAGGAGACATGGCATAATGTATTTAATATCACGGGGCACTAGGGTGAGAGTGGAGAGAGTGACCTGGAGCAAGTTTTTAAAGTAGGGCAACCCCCACCCATATTCCTTAGTGACCTTGCAAAGCTCTTTGATTTCTCTGTAGGGA
>NW_008241254.1:0-225 GCF_000691975.1 Corvus brachyrhynchos
AGTCATTAAAATTACTCAGGATAATGTTTTCAGAAAACTTACAGAAAACTACCCAGCTGTCAAATTTGCATTTTCCCACTCCATAATCCCCAAGAGGAAGGAGGGGATGGAAAATCAAGCTTGGTAAATTTAGCAAGCATGAGTGCATTTCACAAGAATTGCCTTCCCTCCTCCCTTAGTTGTTTTGAGGAAGAAGGGTGGGGAAGAGGGGAATAATTGAATGAA
>NW_008241255.1:0-225 GCF_000691975.1 Corvus brachyrhynchos
TAATTAGGATGATACTTGAAGTATTTTTAAGGAATGTGAAGATTGCAGTTTGCCAGTATGTTTGCTGTACTACAGGATGCTTTGGTTCCTAGGCTGGGGAATGTGAAATAACATGTTTTATATTGCTGGATTTTAGGAGCTTTCCTGTGTGCTTTCTTACCAGTTTCAGAGCAGAGCAATAAGCATGCAGGTGCAAGAGCAACACATGATGAAACACTAGTTGAG
>NW_008241256.1:0-225 GCF_000691975.1 Corvus brachyrhynchos
GGAAGACAGAAAACAAGCAATGCTTGTAAGAAGCCTTTAGACACCAGGCACAAAATGATGGGAAGCGTGGTGGAGAAAAGGAAAAGTAGAACATTTTTAGCAGAGGATAAACATAGCAGCAGCTGGAAAGGAGTGAGGGCATGACATAGAAATTTCAGTTTGCAGGGAAAACATAAACTTACATATGTGCCTACAACTGCCCAGTTTGAAGTAGTTGTGTGTGTT
>NW_008241257.1:0-225 GCF_000691975.1 Corvus brachyrhynchos
AGCTGGGCCCAGGATCGATCCCTGGGGGGACCCCACCCGTGCCACGCTGACCATTTGAAAAGGAGCCATTGACCAGCACCCTCTGGGTGCCGCCTCTCAGCCAGGTCCCACCACTACACAGAGCACTCATCCACACCACAGCCCATCTGTTTCTCCAGGAGGAGGCTGTGGGAAACCATACTGAAAGCCTTGGAGAAATCCAGGCAGGCAATGTCCACTGCCCAC
>NW_008241258.1:0-225 GCF_000691975.1 Corvus brachyrhynchos
GTCTGTGCCAGTCATGTCTCCTTAGCATAAGGGAATAAATACCACCTCCTGCTAGGACCGAGACCAGCGAATCACCCCAGTGACGAGAACCTGTCCCCTAGAGATGACATCCTGACAAGCCAATCGGACTATGGATGGTGGGAGGGCCTGGGGTGTAAGAGGGTGGTGCCTCTTGGGGAATAAAAGGCAGCGTCCCAGAGGGGACACGGATTTCTCTGCCCGCAC
>NW_008241259.1:0-225 GCF_000691975.1 Corvus brachyrhynchos
GTGAGGGTGGGATGGGGTCTGGATGAGACAGCTGAAGGCTGGGGATGATGAGGTCGAGTGGAACCCCATTCCTGAGTGGGTTCTGGGGTATCCCCACATTCCTGAAGGAATTTCAGAGTATCTCCTGTTCCTGTGCACACCAGGTCATGGTTACAGGACCAGGAACAGCCCCAGCCCGGCTCCCTGGGACTCTCTGAGGGCTGACTGGGGTTGTGCTCTCTGGGG
>NW_008241260.1:0-225 GCF_000691975.1 Corvus brachyrhynchos
TGCTATTAATCCACTTTGATATAATTTCCTTCTACACTTGAACCTCCATGGTCTCCTTCCTTCTCCTATTTTACTGTCCCCTTCCCTTTCCATTTCCGATTCCACTGGGCTATCACAGCAACACCATTTCCCTTTGCAGTGTTGGGACACCGCCAGCCCTGGGGTCTTTCTGGTTTTGGATGAAAGCTGAGGGAGACAGGAGTTGGATGCAGGAAAACTTTATTG
>NW_008241261.1:0-225 GCF_000691975.1 Corvus brachyrhynchos
AAAAGGAATGAAAATCAGAAAAGAGAAGCGAAAGGAACAGGAAAGGAAAGGAAAAGGAGCGAGGAGGGAAGTGAGAGAGCGACGAGAGCGAGGGCAGAGCGAAAACGCCTCAACCCCAATCCCAGCCAGCTCCTCCTGACCCCCGTGCCCAATCCCAGCCCCAGCACTCCCCACTCCAAACACAGCGTTCCCCGTTCCCATCCCGATCCCAATCCCGATCCCGTT
>NW_008241262.1:0-225 GCF_000691975.1 Corvus brachyrhynchos
CTTCTCAAGTCTGAGATAAATTTGGGTGATTTTCATTTTATTTAAATGAAAACAGTACAGAAAGTATGCACTTTTTTGTATTAACAGTGATGAGAAGATACAAATAAAAGAGCAAATGCTGCTTATTTTTATACCTACCTAACCATGACAAAGTAGTGGTTGTTATTTGTGTGTAAATTAGGTCAATATTTAGGCTTTAAGAAGTCTCAAAGTTGTACTATTCTG
>NW_008241263.1:0-225 GCF_000691975.1 Corvus brachyrhynchos
GGCACTGGTGAGGCCACACCCCAAGTGCTGTGTCCGGTTCTTGGCCCCTCACTGCAAGAAAGACACCGAGGTGCTGGAGTGAGTCCAGAGAAGGGAACTGTTGAAGGATATGGAGCATGGGTCCGATGAGCAGCTGCCAAAGGAGATGGGGTTGTTCCAATTAATGTGTTCCAATTACTGTGGTTCAGAGGGCTTCTGGAGGAGAAGGACAAACAAGAACTGAAC
>NW_008241264.1:0-226 GCF_000691975.1 Corvus brachyrhynchos
AAATAACCCCAAAACCTCAAAAAACTCCTAAAAACCTCAAGAAAATCCCCCAAAGAAACTCAAAATCCCTCCAAAAACCCCAAAATCTTCCAAACTCCCCCAAAATCCCAAAAAAAATCCCCCGAAAAACCCCAAAATCCCCCCCAAAACCCCAAAAATCCCCCCCAAAATCCTCCCCCAATTCCTCCCCAAGACCCCAAAAATCCTCCCCCCAAAATCCTCCCCC
>NW_008241265.1:0-226 GCF_000691975.1 Corvus brachyrhynchos
CCCGTTCCCGTTCCCGTTCCCGTTCCCGTTCCAGGCTCCTTTTCGGGGACGCTCCCTCCGTACCAGCAGGCCGAGGTGATGGTTTTCATCATGAACAAGGTCCCGCTCCCGTCCTCCCGCCATTCCCTGGAGCCCGGATCCGACGGGTGAGCCCCCACCCCCTTCCCGCTTTTCCTTGGATCCGCCCCGGCCTCGGATTCAGCTTTTCCCCCCGGGAAAAGGCTCC
>NW_008241266.1:0-225 GCF_000691975.1 Corvus brachyrhynchos
GAGAGATGGTGTGGAAAGGAACAAAGGCTTTACCTGCAGGTCCTTGTTGTAGGTGCTTGGGAGTCCTTTGAGGACCATGAGCATTGCAGCCAGCTGCAGAGGGAAACAGGAGAGGCAGGGAGTGAGGAACAGAGCAAAGCACAGCCTCAGGGCAGGTCCAGAGCCCACACTGGGCACAGCTCTTTAGGAAAGAAAAGGCAAGAAAAAGGAGGATTCTCCAGCCCC
>NW_008241267.1:0-226 GCF_000691975.1 Corvus brachyrhynchos
CCTCAATCACCTCAGGCACTTTAAAGATATTAGATCCTTTTACTTGACTGAGTTTAAGGTCAGCAAACAGGCAAATGGCAAGCAGGAAAGCAGGAAAGTAAACACTTGACAGACTACCAGGGAGTCCTCTTCAGCTAATACTCCTGCCTAAGGTGGACTCACTGCAAAGAGCCCAAGGCTTATGAGGGGGGGTTTCTGGAAAACCCCACCCTCTTTTGCAAGGAGT
>NW_008241268.1:0-226 GCF_000691975.1 Corvus brachyrhynchos
GGACGGGACGCGGGGGGAAGGGGTTACGGCGGGAGTGCGGAGGGACGGAAAAGCGGCGGCGGTGACGCGGTGTGAGAGCAGCGGTGGCTGCTAGGAGGCGGGAAGCGGAGCGAAGGAAGCAGAAGCCCCACGGGGCCCTGAAAGAGGGGGCTTGGCTGCTGCGAAAGAGGAGGTAGTGGTAGTGCACGAGGATCCTGAGAAACGAGAGAAGAAATACGTGTGTGTG
>NW_008241269.1:0-226 GCF_000691975.1 Corvus brachyrhynchos
TTTCCAGGTTTGAATTTTGTTACTTTGCTATATCGTTGCTGTTGCATTTCCTGAAAAACTATTTCAGTATTTTTTTCACATATATGCATGAACTAGTCAATCAGTACAGAGCAGCAGATCATGTGGAGAATAACAATGTAACTTCTGCAGGATGCTGGGCATGGGCATTGACTTAATGTTTATCTTGGGACAGCTACATGAAATCAAACCCCACATTAGTTCAGTG
>NW_008241270.1:0-225 GCF_000691975.1 Corvus brachyrhynchos
GCAGCAGGATGGAGAGGAGAATTGGAGGCACAAGAAGTTGAGATAAGAGCAATTTACTAGAAAAAGCAAAGAAATAGGAAAAAGAGTAACAACAATACTAATAGCAGAGCATGCAGATCGGTGCACAAGTAACATGTGACTGCTCACCACGTGGAATCCAGGCTGATGTGACCGCACACCACCAAAGAAATGGCACCACCCTATGTCCATGGCATGAGGTGGCAT
>NW_008241271.1:0-226 GCF_000691975.1 Corvus brachyrhynchos
ATTAAAAGCTGTAAAACCAAGCAGAATTGCAGCTTTTAAACCCACTGATTTGTATAATAACAATACTGTCCTCGTATGATGGGTTTTTTTCTTTTTTTAGCAGTTAACAGAGTAGCAATAAAGTAAAAGCATAACTGTAATTATGGCTATTTATATAAGACTACTATAGAATACAGGAGAAGATAAAACCAGTATGATGAAATGGAACCTTAATGTATTCTACAAG
>NW_008241272.1:0-226 GCF_000691975.1 Corvus brachyrhynchos
GGGAAGGGTCTGGAGAGTGAGTCCTGTGAGGAGCGGCTGAGGGAGCCGGGGTTTAGTCTGGAGGAGGCTCAGGGGAGAATTTACCATTCTCTACAACTGCCTGAAAGGAGGGCACAGCAAGATGGGGGTTGGCCTCTTCTCCCGGGCAAACAGTGACAGGACAAGAGGGCATTCCCTCAAGCTGTGCCAGGGAAGGTTCAGGTTGGTCATCAAGAAGAATTTTTTC
>NW_008241273.1:0-226 GCF_000691975.1 Corvus brachyrhynchos
ATTTTGGGGAAAAAGTGGGAAATTTGGGGAAAAGTTGTGAAATCTTGGGCAAAAAGGGAAATTTTGGGAAAAAGTGGGAAATTTTGGTGGAAAGGGAAAGTTTGGGGAAATTCGGGAAGTTTTGGGTCAAAACAGGGAAATTCTGAGAGGAAAAAGAGAAATTTTGTGGAAAAAGTGGGAAATTTTGGGGAAAGGTTGGGAAATTTTGGGCGAAAAGGGAAATTTT
>NW_008241274.1:0-226 GCF_000691975.1 Corvus brachyrhynchos
CCCCCAAAAAATGCCAAAAAAACCCCAAAAATTCCCCAAAAATCCCTTGATAAAATAAAAAAAAAAGCCCCAAAAAATCATGAAAAAACCCTAAAAAATCCCCCAAAAAGCCAAAAAAAACCTCAAAAATCCCCAAAAAAACCCAAAAAATTCCCCAAAAAATCCTGAAATGGTCCGCAAAAACTTGCAAAAAAATCCCCCCAAAAAGGCGAAAAAATTTTTAAAA
>NW_008241275.1:0-226 GCF_000691975.1 Corvus brachyrhynchos
GGGGTTACTGGGAGGGAACTGGGAGGGACTGGGGTGTCACTGGTCCATACTGGGGGGTTACTGGTTGTCACTGGGAGGTCTTGGGGGGGGTTAGTACTGGTTTGTACTGGTGTGTACTGGTTTATATGGTCCATAGTGGTCCGTACTGGATTATACCGGTCTGTACTGGTTTATACTGGTTTATATTGGCTTATGCTGATACGTACTGGTTTATACCAGTCCATAC
>NW_008241276.1:0-226 GCF_000691975.1 Corvus brachyrhynchos
TCCTCCGGCCCCGAATTCCCCGAAATTTGGGGGTTATTTTTGCACTGAATCCCCCCCATATTTTAAGGATATTTTTAGGATGTTATGGCCCCGAATTCCCCGATTTTTTTAGGGTATTTTTGGGTCCACCCAGCCCCAAATTCCCCAAATTTTTGGGATATTTTAGCCCCACATTCCACCATTTTTAGGATATTTTCAGGACATTTTTTCCCCACCTCCCCCCCCC
>NW_008241277.1:0-226 GCF_000691975.1 Corvus brachyrhynchos
CCCCTTTTTTCCCCAAATTTCCACCAATTTCCCTCGTTTTTCCCCAATTTTCCCCTTTATTCCCCCTTTTTCCCCCAAATTTCCCCCAAAATCCCCCCATTTTCCCCAAATTCCTCTTTTCTCCTGAAATTTTCCCCAAATTTTCCAACATTTCCATTTTTCCCCTGAAATTCCCCTTTTTCTTCCCAATTTCCCCCAAATCCCCCAAAATTTCCCCTTTTCCCCC
>NW_008241278.1:0-226 GCF_000691975.1 Corvus brachyrhynchos
GGATCTACCCCCTTGGATCCACCCCTTGGGATCGACTCTCAGGATCCACCCCTTGGGATGTACCCATGGGATCCATCCCTTGGATTCATCCCATGGAATTTATCCCTTGGGATCTACTCTCTAAATCCATCCCTGGATCCATCCCCTGGGATCCATCCCTTGGATCAGCCCCTGGATCCATCCCTTGGGATCAACCCCCTGGGATCTACTCTCTGGATTCATCCCT
>NW_008241279.1:0-225 GCF_000691975.1 Corvus brachyrhynchos
CGCAATCGAACCACAAATAAGTGAAATCTCTGGTTTTTACCCTAAAAACTAATTGGCCTTTCAGATTACAACAGTTCTGTATTTAATCAGCCATTTCCCCTGTGTAAAGGATATAGGTCTTGTGCAGTGATTTAGTTGCAAGAACAGTTTTAAATACAGAAATATTATTTAAGATCTCAAAAGCATGAAAATGGAAGAAAGGAAGGAAGGAAGGAATTCGGAAGG
>NW_008241280.1:0-226 GCF_000691975.1 Corvus brachyrhynchos
ATTTTGGGCAAAACGGTGAAAATCCCCCAAAAATGGTGAAAATCGCCCAAAAAACCCCCAAAAAAGGGGCCTTGAGGGGCTGAAGGCGCTGCCAGAGACCCCAAAACTCCCCTGGACCCCCCTGGATTCTGGGGAGCCCCAGAACTGGGGGGAAATCCCCCAAATTTGGGGAAAATTGTGAAAATCCAGCAAAAAAACCCCAAAATTCCCTCCAGGGACCCCAAAA
>NW_008241281.1:0-226 GCF_000691975.1 Corvus brachyrhynchos
GGAAAAAAGGTGGGGTGGGGATTGGCCTCTTCCTGGTCACGTACACGACCAGATCAGCTCTGGTTGCTTTGGTGTGGCTTGCAATGAGAGTATTCCAAAGCTGGGATCCAGCTGCTGCCTTGCTAACATGGAAGCACCCCTACACACTTTTTTCCTCAGTTAACTGAAGGGGGTTTATGATACCCATGGCAATTCACTGATTTCAGGACTCCAGAGAACATGCCCA
>NW_008241282.1:0-226 GCF_000691975.1 Corvus brachyrhynchos
TGGGGGATTTTGGGGTTTTTTGGGGATTTTTTTTGGGGAGGTTTTGCTGTGTTTGGGGCTTTTTTTGGGGAGGTTTTGGGGAGGGATTTTGGGGTTTTTGGGGGAATTTTTTGGGGGGGTTTTGGGGAGGGATTTTGGGCTTTTTTGGGGGAATTTTTTGGGGGCGATTTCGATGATTTTGGGGTTTTTTTTAGGATTTTTTTGGGGCAGTTTTGGGGAGGGATTT
>NW_008241283.1:0-226 GCF_000691975.1 Corvus brachyrhynchos
GTGGGGTCACTGCTGAATCAGATGGGTGTCCTGGTGAAGGAAGACACAGAAGGCAGAATTGCTGAATGCCTTCTTTCCTTCAGTGTTAACTGCTGTGGCCAGTCCTAAGGAATCCCAGACCTCGGGGCAAGGAGAGAAAGGCTGCAGAAAGGAAGACTCCCCCCGAGTCATAGAGGGTTTGGTTAGAGATCAACTAGGCAGACTTCTTAACACCCATAGATCCACA
>NW_008241284.1:0-226 GCF_000691975.1 Corvus brachyrhynchos
AGAAGGGGCAAATCAAAATGCAAAGTCCTGTACTGACATAGTGTCCAAAAGCATCACACTGGCAGTTTAATTTCTGTCTGAAACCTCTGGACCACGACCTCTTTCTGCAGGGGTCTCTGTCATACTGGAGTAGCAGTTTGAATTCTGCAGACCACCTGTAAAACACCCAGAAAACAAAGGATGCTTATAGTTTCATCGCTAATACAACAACTCTGGTAGCATCCAG
>NW_008241285.1:0-226 GCF_000691975.1 Corvus brachyrhynchos
ACCCTTGGGACCCCTCCCCTGAGCTGTTTTGGTTTTGGGGTCCCCCCCAGACCAACGACCTGACCTCGGTGCACCTGGGGGTGAAGTTCAGCTGCCGCTTCACGCTGCGCGAGATCCAGGAGCGCTGGTACTCGCTGCTCTACGACCCCGTCATCTGCAAGTGAGGGGCGATTTTGGGGCTTTTTGGGGGGTTTTGGGGGGTCTTTGGGGGTTTTGGGGGTCCCAA
>NW_008241286.1:0-226 GCF_000691975.1 Corvus brachyrhynchos
CCCCAGTAACGCTCTCCTTGCCCCCCATCTGCCCTTTTGGGGTGCCCCTGCTGCCCTCCAGGTTCGGGGTGCCCCCACCCACCGTCCTGGCCCCGTCCCAGCTGGGCCTGCGTGTCCAGCAGGGCCCCGATGACGCTCTCCTCGAAGCGGGCGTAGCTGTCGAACACCTGCGTGAAATCCCGCACGGTCATCACGGTCTGCACGGCCTCCTCGTACACATCCCGGG
>NW_008241287.1:0-225 GCF_000691975.1 Corvus brachyrhynchos
CCTCCCTCCCTCCCCAACTCACCCCAACTTCTCAGCCATTGCCAAAGTCTGCCCGGAGGGTATCTTTGAATGGAAAGGGTGAAGGCTTCATCACAGAGTCCCATAATGCTTTGGGAGGGCTCATGAGGGCAGCAAGCCAGGTACATTGGCCAGTCAGTGAGGGGGCTCAGCATAATACAAGTGGACCCCCTAAGACACACAAATGACAGTGGATGCTTAGAGCTG
>NW_008241288.1:0-226 GCF_000691975.1 Corvus brachyrhynchos
GGCAAAAGTGCCTTTCATGTGGGAAAAGCATCCCTCCTGCATTTGACTTCTGAGTGGAGGACTGTTTCAAGCTCTCCCAGTCAGATGCACACAGAAAACTCCCACTGAATTCTCTGGGTTTCCATCGGAGTCAGTGTAAAAAGTTGGGCAGCCGACTGCCAGGGCCAGGAGCCCTGGAGTGGCACTGCATGAGCAGCCCCTTTCTGCCAACAGTGCCACCCTCGAT
>NW_008241289.1:0-226 GCF_000691975.1 Corvus brachyrhynchos
CGCGTCAGGGGGACTGGCCCTGCAGGGCATCTACAGAACCAGCAGACCTGAAGATGTGCTGGCAAAGCGAGAGCAGCTCCTCAGGGTTCCTGAGGGATTCCAGCTCTCTGGTCCGGAGCAAGGATCGCTGCTTGAGAGGAAGGAGTTCTCCTCCTCTGCGGCAGAATCCAATTTCACCAAGTCCATGGAGCAGCTGGGGTTCAGCATCAGCGTTTCTGCCAAAGCC
>NW_008241290.1:0-226 GCF_000691975.1 Corvus brachyrhynchos
AGCCGCATGGGGCCCTCACACTGATCGCCCTAAACCCCCCAAAGCCCAAGAAGAAGTTGTAGGCACCCAATAAAGCCCCATTAACCCCCAAAGGGGGTCCCAACTGCCCTCCCCAGGTGCTTGAGTCCCACTCAAATGCTCTGAGCCCACCCCAAGGCCCTGGGCTTCTACCCTGCCCCTCTCTCCAGCCTCCTGAGCACTTCCCAGATTTTTGGGGGGCTCCTGT
>NW_008241291.1:0-227 GCF_000691975.1 Corvus brachyrhynchos
ATCCCGGTCCCGTTCCCATTCCCGGTGCCGGTGCCGTTCCCAGAACAGCTCCCAGTTCCTCAAGCACACCCGGCGGCGCCGCCTCACCGTGGAGGATTTCAACCGAGCCCTGCGCTGGAGCAACGTCGAGGTGGGGACACTGGGGGACACTGGGAGGGACTGGGGGACACTGGGAGGGACTGGGGGCACTGGGAGGACACTGGGGGCACTGGGATGGACTGGGGGAC
>NW_008241292.1:0-226 GCF_000691975.1 Corvus brachyrhynchos
GGGAAATCCATCCCAGCCCCTCCCCACCCTCACTGCAAAATCTCCTTCCTTATGTCCAATCTAAATCAACCCAAATCCTCCATTTTAAAAGCATTCCCCTTGTCCTGCCGCAGCAGGCCCTGACACAAAGTTTGGCCCCGTTTTTCTCACAGCTCCCCTTCCAGTACTGTCTCCTTTTCCTTCTGGGAATTTTCTTCTGTGGTGATTTAGGGAATTTTCTGATGAT
>NW_008241293.1:0-227 GCF_000691975.1 Corvus brachyrhynchos
AAAAAAGCAGGAATATAAAAAAAAGCAGGAATACGGAAAAAAATCGGGAATACAGGAAGAAAAGCAGGAATATGGAAATAAACAGGAATATGGAAAAAAGCAGGAATATGGAAAAGAAGCAGGAATATGAAAGAAAAGCAGGAATATAAAAAAAGCAGAAATATGGAAAAAAGCAAGAATATTAAAAAAAGAAAAATATGGAAAAAAACCAGGAATATAAAAAAAAA
>NW_008241294.1:0-226 GCF_000691975.1 Corvus brachyrhynchos
AGGGCACTGCTGACTCATATTCAACTTGCCATCTACCAAGACACCCAGATCCCTTTCCATGGCACTACCTTCCAGCCTCTCATTCCCCGGTCTATAAAAGCAGTTGCCACATACCAGGTGCAGAATCTGGCATTTGCCATTGTTAAACGCCATACATTTGGTGATTGCCTGTCTTTCTCATTTGTCTACGTCCTCTGTCCTGGGGTGATGTTATGAAGCTGCTTTA
>NW_008241295.1:0-227 GCF_000691975.1 Corvus brachyrhynchos
CAGCAGCAGCAGCCAGGGGACGCTCCGCGCTCCGTCCATGGCGCCTCGGGATGCCGGGAGCCCGGGAAGGGTCGGTGCTGCTCCCAGTAAAGCGGCGGCGAAGTGGGGGGGAGTGGGAGTGGGGGCGCAGCACCCCGAAAAGCGCTCAGCCAATGGGAGCGCGGCGTTGTTGTGTCGTCATCGGTTGCCGGGTAGAGCCTTGGGAAAAAGAGTCCCCTAAAGAAATT
>NW_008241296.1:0-227 GCF_000691975.1 Corvus brachyrhynchos
CCCTGAGTGTCCCCTCGGGTCCCTGAGTGTCCCTGAACGTCCCCTCGGTGTCCCCTTGGTATCCCCTGAGTGTCCCCTTGGTGTCCCTGAATGTCCCTGAGTGCGCCCTGAGTGTCCCCCGAATGTCCCCTCGGTGTCCCCTCAGTGTCCCTGAGTGTCCCCTGAATGTCCCCTCGTGCCCCCCTCATGTCCCTGAGCATGCCCTGAGTGTCCCCTCAGTGTCCCCT
>NW_008241297.1:0-227 GCF_000691975.1 Corvus brachyrhynchos
CAAAAAATCCCAAAAAACCCCAAAAATCCCTCAAAAATTCCCCAAAAAATCCCCAAAAATTCCGAAAAAACCCCCCAAAACCCCCAAAAAATTCCCCAAAACATCCCCAAAAATCCCAAAAAAATTCCAAAAATCTCAAAAATATTCCCAAAAAATCCCTCAAAAATTCCCCAAAACATCCCCAAAAAATCCCCAAAACCCCCAGAAAATCCGAAAAAATCCCAAAA
>NW_008241298.1:0-226 GCF_000691975.1 Corvus brachyrhynchos
GGGAAAAATGGGAAAACCAGGAAACATGGGAAACATGGGAATGGGAAACGCGGGAATTCCCGTGGAAAAACGGGAGTGCGGATGGGGATTTCCATGAAAAAATGGGAATGGGAAATGGAAAAATGGGGAATGGGAATTCCTGTGGAAAATCGGGAACGGGGAAATGGGAATTGCCATGGAAAAAGAGGAATTGGGAATTGCCATGAGAAAATGAGAGTGGGGAAAT
>NW_008241299.1:0-226 GCF_000691975.1 Corvus brachyrhynchos
AATGGGATGGATTTTGGGATGGATTTGTCCCAAAGGGATGGGTTTTGGGAGGAAATTGTCCCAATGGGATCTGGTTTTGGGATGGATTTGTCCAGTGGGATGAGTTTGGGGTGGATTTGTCCCAATGTGATGAGTTTTGGGAAGGATTTGTCCAATGGGTCATTTTTTGGGATGGATTTGTCCAAAGACCCTTGTTTTGGGATGGGTTTATCCAGTTTGTTGGGTT
>NW_008241300.1:0-227 GCF_000691975.1 Corvus brachyrhynchos
TGGAACGATTCGTGCAAACGCCTCAGTTCCCCGCCCATCCCCTGCTGGGGATGGTATTTTAGATGATATAAAATTATATAGTAGATATAAAATTAATCATAATGATGGTAATAACAACAACAACAATAACAACAACAAAACAGCAGCAACAACGATCTTAATAGTAACACTAATAATAATAATAATAACACTAATAATAACACTAATAATAATAATAACAATAATAA
>NW_008241301.1:0-227 GCF_000691975.1 Corvus brachyrhynchos
TTTTTCTACCTTTAAATATTTATGGTGTGTTCTAACCAGTTTTAGTTGCCATATTCAGCAGTTATTTTGCCTTTTATATCAATGTAAGAGGTAAATTGATATTAGGGCTCTATCACTTGACTGTCAGCAATTTGGGTACTTACTAAGTTGTTTAAAATGTATTTAATTAAAGATATAGTGCTTGCTTAATATTCAATAGTAAAATGTTTAGCATTTATGCCTTTTTT
>NW_008241302.1:0-227 GCF_000691975.1 Corvus brachyrhynchos
AAGAGCAGGAGAAAATCTCCTGGCCACACCATGAGTGCTCCTTTCTGTACAGGGTCTGCAGATTAGGAGATCTAAACAGAGTTCAAAGTATGGAAATTAAATAATTGAACTATTTTGATGCCTTTTAAGTTTCTCAAGTCTGCTCAAGCTACTTCAATGCATGAAACAAGAGGGAGAGTTTAAAATCACAGGAAAAAAACCCAGCAAATAGTTATTCTGCTGATTAA
>NW_008241303.1:0-227 GCF_000691975.1 Corvus brachyrhynchos
GCTGGATTGGACAGAACAGGCAAAAGTTACACATTAATTAAATATATAGTATTTATTAAGCAGCTGTATTTCAAAGTGTATTTTCTGAAGCTGGGAATTGGGTGAAATGTCCCCAAAATACAAGGTTAAATACCTTGGAAAAGAAACGAAGTTCTATCAAGACAAGTTTTTCATAGAGTAATAAAAGATGGGAATGGAGACAAAGATGATCTCATGAGGTCACCTAG
>NW_008241304.1:0-227 GCF_000691975.1 Corvus brachyrhynchos
ACTGCTCAGTCACCCTCACAGGGCAAAAGTGTTTCCTGATGTTCAGAGGAACCTCTTGCTTTTTGGTTTGCACCCATTGCCTCTGGTCCTGTCACTGGGCAACTCGGAAAAGAGGCCGGCTCTGTCCTCTTTGCACCCTCCCCTCAGGTGTTTGTGTGCATTGATAAGAACTCCCTGAGCCTTCTCTCCTCTGGTGTACAGAGTTGCAGCTCTCTCAGCCTTCCCTC
>NW_008241305.1:0-227 GCF_000691975.1 Corvus brachyrhynchos
TCCCAGCCACGGACCCTGCCTCTCCCTCCTTTGTCCCTGTGCCCTCCATCGGTGGTCCTGCCCATGAAAACCAACCCACCTCGTGTTGCCACGTGGCCAAGACCGAGAGTGGGGGTGGTAACAGCCGGGGAGACTCCGGGAGGCTCAGGGACAGCGGCACCTCCTCATGTGCTGCCCTGGTATCCTTCCCTTCACTGCCCAGCCATAGTGAGGCTGCAGCTGTGCGC
>NW_008241306.1:0-227 GCF_000691975.1 Corvus brachyrhynchos
AAAGCTCATCTCATTCCAACCCTCTGCCATGGGAAGGGAGTCCTTCCACTAGATGAGCTTGTTCCAGGAATGAGGCAGCCACAGCAGGACAAAAAGGTTAACAGTTGATGGTGTCTGACTCCATTTCCCTTCCCAGCTGGGCAGCAGATGAGTGGGAACACTGCACCAAAACCTGTGGGAATTCTGGCTACCAGCTCCGCACGGTGCGCTGCATCCAGCCCCTTCCA
>NW_008241307.1:0-227 GCF_000691975.1 Corvus brachyrhynchos
ACTGTTGCTTATTGGAAGCTACTTTGCATATAATGCCTGGAATTAAAATGGTAAGACAAGGACTTTTCTTGCAGTTCTTAGTAGATCTGCAATATTTTTTTATTAACACAAGGTTATATTGCACCCATGGACTAAAATACGGACTGCAGAAAGAATTTCAATACTGTGCTGGATTCTGCCTGAATGTATCCCAGTGCAGGACTGTGGCCTTCATTTGTCTTTTTTTT
>NW_008241308.1:0-227 GCF_000691975.1 Corvus brachyrhynchos
GCAAAGCAGATATTGAGAAGGAATTCAGAAATCACTTCCAGAGTAATGGGACTCGGAACAACCGTTTATCTGTGAAGATAGATCATGCCCTACTCAATGACTCGGGCACATATTTCTGTGCTGAACAAGATCCACAGTGACTCAAAGGCTGGTGCAGCACAGCACAAACCTTTCCAGGCAAACAGGGATCTGCCACCAGCACACACTGAGCCCTGTGTTTGACAGAA
>NW_008241309.1:0-227 GCF_000691975.1 Corvus brachyrhynchos
TTTTTTTTAGTTTTGGGGTTTTTTTAAATTTTGGGTTATTTTGTGGTGTTTTTTGGGGGGATTTTTGGGGTGTTTTAGGTTTAATTTGGGGAGTTTTGGAGGGGTTTTTTGGGGTATTTTTTGGGGTTATTTGGTGGGTATTTTTGGGGTTTTTGTTTTTTTGGGAGGGGGGGATGGGTTATTTTGGGTTTTTAGGGTGTTTTTAACATCCCATCCCCTCCCCCAGT
>NW_008241310.1:0-227 GCF_000691975.1 Corvus brachyrhynchos
GTGAGGATTAGGAACTTGGACTCAACTGTCCATATGGGTCCCTTCCAGCTTGAGACATTCTGTGGTTCTGTGTACATCCATATCCACACCAAGGGACTAAGAAAACTGTCCTTAGGCACATACATGATCCAAACATCCTCACAGAACACACCGGAAGGATATTATCTCTTCCACAGTTGTGTAAGAAGCTTCACTAACCTAAGTGAAGCTAGCAAAAAGCAGACAAA
>NW_008241311.1:0-227 GCF_000691975.1 Corvus brachyrhynchos
GCAGCAGCTGCCCCCAAAGCCACTGCCGAGCCCCGAGACCACGCGGGAAGAGACCGAGTAGCTGCCAGAGCCCCCGTGGACGCTGGGGGCCCTGTACCCTCCTCCCCCAACACGCACGGAGGAAAGCCTGCTGGAGCCTCCCCCCAGGCTCCCGAATCCCTTGAGGGACGTGGAGGAGGAGTATTGCCTGACAGTGGTGCTCATGCTGGAGGCTGGAGGCGGAGAGG
>NW_008241312.1:0-227 GCF_000691975.1 Corvus brachyrhynchos
GATGTCTTCAGACACTTGAGGCAGTGTCTCACTCTCTTCTTTCTTCTTCCTTTTGGCTTTCCTGAAATCAGATTGCTTAAGGATAGCAACACAGCACATGTCCTTTCCAAAGACAGCTTCCCTAAGAGCCACCTTGCTCTTCTGTCTCCCTAAACGTATCCAAGCCCACTAAGGAGTGGTTCACTTTCAAGGGTAAGCAGTGGGGAAACATCTGAGGTTTGAGTCTA
>NW_008241313.1:0-227 GCF_000691975.1 Corvus brachyrhynchos
CATAACTTATTCTTACTTTTTCAGGTTTCTGCCACCACTTAAGTTACAGCACAACTACAATGTATCCCGCTCCCCACAAGTGAAAAAAGTTCTTTGGGATGTCAGGGGAAAGACAGCATTAGAGTAATTGATTTATTTCATGGATTGGAAGAGTGTTTTCGATATATTTTGATTTTTCTCTAGCGATTCCGCCTTTCTATTTGATTGTACCTGTACCAGCTACAAGA
>NW_008241314.1:0-227 GCF_000691975.1 Corvus brachyrhynchos
ACTTAGTGGCATGTCGGCCAAAACCCAACAATTTCTCTACTCACCGTCTACTAAGAGGGCCGGGCTCCTCGGGGCCCCACGCTTCGGCCATGCTCCAAGACTAACGCCGTCATCGCGGCGCATACCTAAGATAAGAGGAGACAAGGCACTGTGGCACCACTGAAACTTTAACAGACCCTGGCTCCTCCTCCCTCCCTCCCTGACTCACCGCACCTCCTCAGCCGTTG
>NW_008241315.1:0-227 GCF_000691975.1 Corvus brachyrhynchos
AGCAAGAAGCTGACTGTAATTTTTCCCACATTTATCTGTTGCACCATACAGCAAGTTGTATGTATGTACTGTCATCATGCCATGTAACCAAGAAACGTTCTCTGAATTAGTGTACAGGACATTTCTTCAGATCCTGAAGTGCATGTGTAGAACAGGCAGCTTGCATGTCTGCATAATTTCTGGCAAGAGCTGAGTTTTTGAAATTCAGTCATTGGAAAAAATAGTAG
>NW_008241316.1:0-227 GCF_000691975.1 Corvus brachyrhynchos
TGTAGCAAGAAGCCCTGAAGCAGTGGCAGAGAACTGCAGGGCTGAGCGGGGAATCGCTCCCCTGGGTAGCTCACTGGCGATGGCTGATCCCGGGGTTGGACTGAGCAGATGGGGTGGCTCCAGCAGGGGACAGGGTGCTCCCAGGTCCTGGCATGGCATGCACTGGCTCTGGGCTCCCAAGCAGCAGAGAAGCAGAGAAGCAAGCCAGTAAGCTCCAGTCACAGTGC
>NW_008241317.1:0-227 GCF_000691975.1 Corvus brachyrhynchos
TTGCGGGCGGCACGGCGGGACCTCCCTGCAGAGCCTTTCCTGGGAAACAAAACCTGGAGTTTGTCCCACCTCGGCCCCGTGGCAAGGGGCAGCGCAACCGAGGGGAGCAGCGCCTGAGCAGGGGCGGCAGCGTGCGGGCGCAGGGAAGACGCGGCTGGTGCTGGAGCGAGAACGTGCAGGTTTCTTACATTTAAATGAACGTGGAAAGCAGGGAGAGAGGTGGTATA
>NW_008241318.1:0-227 GCF_000691975.1 Corvus brachyrhynchos
CACATGCCAGTGGCCCTGTGCCTCCCCACTGTCCCCTCCACCAGCAGTGCGGCAGCCCTCTCCCACCCTGCCATCCATCAGGGAAAGCAGCCGCGCAGTGGCTGAGCCCGCTGAACCCTTGCCGATCCCTCATGTCCACACTTAGCACTAATGAAAAGGAAATGTAGTGTGACCAACAAGGGCCATCGCTCACGCCTCCGGGGCGCCTGCCACCCCCTTCTCCAGCA
>NW_008241319.1:0-227 GCF_000691975.1 Corvus brachyrhynchos
GGTTTTGGGGATTTTTTGGGGGTTTTTTGCCCTCTCCCCCAGAACCCCAAAAATGCCGAATTTGGGCAGTTTTGGGGCGGATCTCGATGGATTTTGGGGTCATTTCGTTCATTTTTGGGGCAATTTTGTGGCGTTTGGGGTCAAATTTGGGGATTTTTTTGGGTTTTTTTGCTCTGTCCCTCCCCTGTTCCCCAGAACCCCAAAATGCCGAATTTGGGCAGTTTTGG
>NW_008241320.1:0-227 GCF_000691975.1 Corvus brachyrhynchos
TTAGACCACACTTCAGAGAATGTTACAGGTTCAAAACTTCTCAGTTTTTCCCCCTGTAAAATTCTCTGTCATTTGCATTCCAAAACTTTCTTTGGACATGACAGTCAAGTTCAGCAGCCGGCAGATGGTTTTGCCTGCAGCCTCTTTTAACTCTGGCCCTGCTAGCAGAGCAGAGAATTTAAACAACACTGACTACTTGGATGTTACAGAAACCATTTCAGTGCACA
>NW_008241321.1:0-228 GCF_000691975.1 Corvus brachyrhynchos
TAAACACAAACTGAAAAGCAAAGATGAAAAAGAAGAATAAGAACAAGACCAAGAAAAAGAACAAGAATACAAAACATGAAGAACAAGAAGAAGACAACGTAAAAGGAGAACAAGAACAAGACCAAGAACATGAACGAGAAGAACAAGGACAAGAACCAGAAGAAGAAGAAGAACAAGGAGAAATACAAGAAGGCAAGGCAGGGAGGAGCCATTATCCCTCCGAGAGCC
>NW_008241322.1:0-228 GCF_000691975.1 Corvus brachyrhynchos
GAGCCCAAAGCCTGCACAAAATCATCCCCCAAATCCACCCCAAAAACACCCCCAAAACACCCCACAACCAGCACAAAATCATCCCCTAAAACCCACCCCAAAACCAGCCCAAATCCACCTCAAACCAGCCCAAAACCAGCCCCAAACCCACCCCAAATCCCACCCCAAACTCCCTTAAAACCATCCCAAACCCAGCCTAAACCCACTCAAACCCCCCAAACTCCACCC
>NW_008241323.1:0-228 GCF_000691975.1 Corvus brachyrhynchos
TGGAGCACACATCGAAATCCTTTCCCTCAATTCTCAGAAAAGTAACTGTGGGATTTGCGTCCAAACTCCAGGAGTAAGTCTCACGTGTTCTCAGGGTGTGTGTACGAGACTTCTGTCTCCATAATAATGTGTGGGCTTTTATACACATGAGAACCATGTCTCTTGGTCAAGAATATTTCTGTTTCTTTTATCTTCTCCCACATTTGCTCTCCAGACTAAGATGTTGAT
>NW_008241324.1:0-228 GCF_000691975.1 Corvus brachyrhynchos
CTTTGTTCGGTTATGGTAATGTACCCCAGTTCTACATTTCTGGTTGGCCGTTGGCCACCCCACGCCGTTGCTACCTTATATGTTTCATGTCCTAGAGAGTTCTCCACTCCAGGTTCCCTGGATGGCCTTTGCCCCTCGCCACTCCCCCAGATCTTCCCCACTGGTTCCCATTCCCTAGTCCCGCCTTTGTACTGGCCCTGTGCCCTCAGATCATTGGTCCCTGGCGCT
>NW_008241325.1:0-228 GCF_000691975.1 Corvus brachyrhynchos
TTGAAATAAAATTCAAGCGTCTCCTGGTCAAGAAGAACGGCATATAACCTTTATATACTTTTATATACAAACCTTGGAGAAATGTTTTTTAAACTGCACAAGGAATTAATTCTCAGTCACTTCAGGGTGATGTGTTCCAAGTGAAAGCACTGCCAGACACTGTGTGCATGGGCCACAAAGCACTTCTCAGCTCTAAAAAAGAAAACTTGGGGTGGTTCTCTTTTTTTT
>NW_008241326.1:0-228 GCF_000691975.1 Corvus brachyrhynchos
CCCAAATTTGGGGGGTTTGGAGTTAAAATATCCTGGATTTCAAGGTTAAAATATCCTGGGTGATCCCACGGAATTCCTGACGCTTTTCCAACAGCAAATCCCCAAAATCCAAAGCCCTGAGGACACCAAGCTCTTCCCTCAGCCCCAAATCCCAAAATTATCCTAAAATCCCCCCAAAAACCCCCTAAATCCCCACAAAATCCCCAAAATCCAAACCCCTGCATCCAG
>NW_008241327.1:0-228 GCF_000691975.1 Corvus brachyrhynchos
AAGTCTATAAAAGATAGAAAAGCAGAACAAGGCAAAAAATGGCTGATGAAAGGCCAGGGAAGTTTGGAATATTAGGTCACAGAGTAGATTTTTGAAGTGTCATATTGCTAAGGGTATGATTTTCCTCTTAAGCAAAAGCATTTAGCAGGAATAATTAGGGAGTGGTATTAATTTAAATTTTCTCCAGCAGTAAGGCAGCCACCTCAAACTGAAAGCCAAACAAATTGA
>NW_008241328.1:0-228 GCF_000691975.1 Corvus brachyrhynchos
AAAAACTCCACAGCTGGGTACAAGGCTTCCGAACCCGTGCGGGGCTCCCGGCCGATTCACGCGCTCCGGACCGTGTGTGCACACGGGCACAAAGCACCTCTCCTTTCCGAGCCTGCACTGCAGCACGCAAGGATAAAACCAGAGTCACTCCTGATTTCATCAGCTTGCCGTGCATCATTTATCCAGCACCTCCTCCAGGTCTGGTGAGTGAGAGGAGACAGATCAAGT
>NW_008241329.1:0-228 GCF_000691975.1 Corvus brachyrhynchos
GGCATAGCCTGTTCCTTAGTGAGAATAATCCTATCAATCAGAAAGCAAAGGCTGCAGGAACTCCTCTCCTGCAAGACAGGCTCTTGACAGCCAGATTTCCTGCTGGAACCCAGCTGTGACCAAGGCAAACTTGTGCTATCTGTCATGGAAACCATTTGGAGCAGCCTCGTCTGTCTCCTCCCCACAAAACCAACTTCAGCCTGGGCTGAACAAAGTCCTGATACACAG
>NW_008241330.1:0-228 GCF_000691975.1 Corvus brachyrhynchos
CTTGCTAAGAGGAGACTGTGACATCATGTCTCCAAGGACTCTTACTCCTCTTAAAGAGGAGTAAGGCTCTTGACAGAATGGCAAATGGCAAATGCTCATTTTTTGGGAAACATAAAAATATTCATCTGCCAGTGAATATATTTTCCTATGCGGTATTTGCTTCCCTGCATACGGGAGAGATATTAGAACATGCATATCAGCATTTTCTGCAAGCATTTGCATCATTAG
>NW_008241331.1:0-228 GCF_000691975.1 Corvus brachyrhynchos
GCTGCTGCCTCCTCCTCCTCTTCCCGCAGCGTCTTCTTCTCCTCCTGGGGGCGAGACGGGGCTGGGGGCACGGCCCGGAGACCCCCGGGGGTGCCTGGGGGTCCTGGAGACTCCAGCGTGGACAGGAGCCCCCCCGCTGGGCTTTTCGGGGTCCCGGAGTCCCCCAGTGAAAATTTGGGGGTCCTGGACCTCCCCACTGACCCGGAAGCGCCTCCGGAGGCGGCTGTT
>NW_008241332.1:0-228 GCF_000691975.1 Corvus brachyrhynchos
GGGGATTTTGGGGAATTTTTGGGGATTTTTTGGAAATTTTTGGCATTTTTTGGGAATCGGGGGATTTTTGGGGAATTTTGGGGGAATTTTTTGGGATTTTGGGGAAATCTTGGGGATTTTGGGGGGTTTGGGGAAATTTTTTTGGAATTTGGGGAATTTTGGGGGGATTTTTTTAGGATTTTTTGGGATTTTGGGGGATTTTTGGGAGAATTTGGGGGAATTTGCGGG
>NW_008241333.1:0-228 GCF_000691975.1 Corvus brachyrhynchos
CCTGGTGGGATGAGTCCTGTGACTGGAGTGCCCCGTGGGGAAGTTACAGGCTCTTCAGGAGACGTAGGCAGGGCAGAAGAGGCAGGGGCATGGCATCATATGTAGTGGAAGGGCTGGAATGTATGGAACTCACAGCTGGCAACAGCACAGTTGAGAGCCTCTGGACAGGAACCAAGGGACAAACAAATAACGCGGATGTCATTGTGGGAGTCTGCTATAGACCTCCCA
>NW_008241334.1:0-228 GCF_000691975.1 Corvus brachyrhynchos
CTGGGTTAAGAACTGGCTGGATGGCTGGGCCCAAGGAGCAGTGACTGGTGCCACATCCAGTTGGTGGACAGTCCCTGGTGGCCTCCCTCAGGGATCAGCGTTGGGCCCCGTCCTATTTAATGTCTTTATTGATGATCTGCATGAGGGGATTGAGTCTACCATTAGGAAATTCACAGACGACGCCAAGTTGTGTGTGAGTGTTGATCTGCTGGAAGGTAGGAGGGCTCT
>NW_008241335.1:0-228 GCF_000691975.1 Corvus brachyrhynchos
TTGTGCATGGAGAGAGGCTGGGTTTTGGCTGAAGTTTCTCCTGAGTTCTGGCCCAGGTGTGGAAGTGTCTGGGCTTGGTCGCTCTTTGGGAGATTCTTGGGGCCTTGAGCAAAGAGTGAGGCTGTTGGGCCTGTCTGAGCAGCCTCCTGTGGTCTTCTCCTTCTCTTTGCTTTTCTTCATCATGGTGTGCCAACAGACTGCTCTGACATAGCCCTTCCTTGTACTCTG
>NW_008241336.1:0-228 GCF_000691975.1 Corvus brachyrhynchos
AAGCTTGTGCTTCAATCCTGTTTGTTTTATTCCTCCTGTTCCAAGAAAGAGACAAGAGCAGTTGTTAACAGGAGAGCCAAGGCAAGAGGGGGTGGAGCCCGCTCGGCTCATCTTCTACTCAGGGGAAGGGAAAGGAGAGAACTAGGGGTGGACCCAGGATAACCAGCCAATTGGACTCTGTTTCAGTGGAATCTGAGTTACTTTCAGTTTTACCGGTGCTTAGAACAA
>NW_008241337.1:0-228 GCF_000691975.1 Corvus brachyrhynchos
CAGTGACAGTTCATGTGTGGCACCACACACAGGGCCAAACAAGTGCCCCTGCAGTGCCACTGACCACCACGCAGGTAGCAGGAGCCACTGCCTCCCCAGCAGCATACAGCAGCAGCAATGGAGGGTAGAAAAGTGTTCTTTGGGCTTGATACCAAAGCAAACTATGCAATGGAGAATCATGTTCCATGAAAGGACCTGTGCAAGGATGAGCAACAATGGAACAGGTAA
>NW_008241338.1:0-228 GCF_000691975.1 Corvus brachyrhynchos
TTTTCGGGGGATTTTTGGGTTTTGGGGAATTTCTGGGTTTTTTTGAGGTTTTTCTTTGAGGTTTTGGGGGATTTTTGCAGGGGATTTGGGGATTTTGGGGTTTTTGGGGGAATTTTGGGGTGGATTTGGGGATTTTTGGAGATTTTGGGCTTTTTTGAGGTTTTTGGGGGATTTTTGGGGGTGGATTTGAGGTTTTTGGGGGGATTTTGGGGATTTTTTGGGGATTTT
>NW_008241339.1:0-228 GCF_000691975.1 Corvus brachyrhynchos
TTTTTTTTTTAATCTCTTAAACAGCTCAGTTACAGGTTTTTTTTGTTTTTTTTTTAAATTGATAACACAGTCCTCAAATTTTAACAAACTATCCAAGGTATATATCCGGCAGGATAAGATAAATAGGTATTATATTTGTCCTTCATGGCATGATTTCTCAACGGAGACATTTTAAAATTGCATTGGTGGTTTTCTTCCATAACATGATGTAAAATCCTACTATGCTTT
>NW_008241340.1:0-228 GCF_000691975.1 Corvus brachyrhynchos
GGGTCACAAAGGGCCACACCCGACATCCCTTCGACAGCCAAACGCACTGGAACTGGCATGGAGCAGTCCTCGGACTCGGGCACTTGTAGCTCCTGATGTGCCCAGAGCCCTGTGAGGCTTTGGACACGGTCCCACACAACAGCCCGAGCCCCACACTGCAGAGCCCTGGCTTTGGAGGCTGGGCTATCTGGGGCGTGAGCCATTGGCCAGATGGACACAGCCAGAGGG
>NW_008241341.1:0-228 GCF_000691975.1 Corvus brachyrhynchos
ACAGGGCCGCGTGGCTCTGGGGTGGCTGTCTCCCGGCCGGCCCGGCCTGCACTGAGGGGCTGCGCCAGGTGTCCAGTGAGCAGAAGTGGCTGAGATCTTCAGCCAAGCCGCACTGCGGCCAACCCGGCCGGGCCGCGCCGAGGAAGGTCCGGCCCAGCCCGGCCCCACTGGGCCACGCCATGTGTCTCCCAGTTGCCTGTCCAAAAGCCGGAAGCAAGAGAGCTTTCC
>NW_008241342.1:0-228 GCF_000691975.1 Corvus brachyrhynchos
ATGGGACCCCAAAAATGGGAATGAGACCCCCAAAAAAATGGGGATAAAACTCCCAAAAAATGGGGATGAGATCCCCAAAATTGGGAATGAGACCCCAAAAAATGGGGAAAAGACACCCAAAAATGGGGATGAGACCCCAAAATTGGGGATGAGAGCCCAAAAATGGGGATAAAACCTCCAAAAATGGGAATGAGACCCCAAAAATGGGGATGAGACACCCAAAAATGG
>NW_008241343.1:0-228 GCF_000691975.1 Corvus brachyrhynchos
CCCCTCCCCTGTCCCTGTCCCTGTCACCCACCTGTGCCCCTCCCCTGTCCCTGTGCCCCTCACCTGTGCCCGCTGTGCCCCCAGGAGAAGGCCGACCTGGGCGAGGTGAATTTCTCTCTCTGTTACCTGCCCACGGCCGGGCGCCTCACGGTCACCGTCATCCGCGCCTCCAACCTGCGCGCCATGGACCTCACCGGCTACTCAGGTGGGCACGGGTGGGCACAGGTG
>NW_008241344.1:0-228 GCF_000691975.1 Corvus brachyrhynchos
GGTATGAAGAAGTTGATTGACTACTTCCAAAATAATTTTTGTTGCTTGAATGCCTGATGAAATATTGATTGCTTTAGAGTCATGTTTCATCCCACTACTTAATATGACTATTGTTTTAGAGCCTTACTTTGAACAACCTTCTTTATTTGGGAATATGAAGAACAAACAGAAATTTTAACTCACCAAGGTCCCCCTGTAACCCTAACCTCAACCATAATCCAATACCCA
>NW_008241345.1:0-228 GCF_000691975.1 Corvus brachyrhynchos
ACTCCTTCTACCTTCACTTATTCTTCATAGAGTCTATTTAAAAGTGTGCTGAAGCTATTTCAGAACTAGTTGATTGCAACAGCAGTGCCCTGTGGCTGTCTTCCTTTCACTCTTGAACCTGCTTCTAGTAATCAGCAATGGAAGTGATGCTTTAAACCTTCTTTGTTGTCCTTCACATTTCAGGAATGTTTCAGCTGTTAGCAGATACTCAGAGTAGTTTTTTAGCTT
>NW_008241346.1:0-229 GCF_000691975.1 Corvus brachyrhynchos
GGTGCCTTGGCTCAGGCATCGCCCACGAGCCGGCCGGGCTGATCCCGGTGAGAGCCATGCGAGGCCGCATTTCCTCAGGGACCGAGGCTCCTGGGCCATGTCTTGTCAGGACATAACAGCAGCAGCCCAAG
The DNA here is from genome assembly GCF_000691975.1 of Corvus brachyrhynchos. Lineage (NCBI taxonomy): Eukaryota > Metazoa > Chordata > Aves > Passeriformes > Corvidae > Corvus > Corvus brachyrhynchos. The sequence continues at coordinate 132 of NW_008241346.1, forward strand.
CTGGGACCAAAGAAAGCTAAAGCTGCTGCAGCCACACAGGTGCACGAGCGCCAGGGCGGCGTTCGGCTGCAAGTCCCTCACTCTGCCCTGGAAGTGCC
>NW_008241347.1:0-228 GCF_000691975.1 Corvus brachyrhynchos
GGAGCCTGCTGCCAGCCAGCACCCCCAGAGCCCTCTCTGCAGCCCCAGAGCTGCCCCTCTCCCAGTTTAGCCTCGTGTCTGGCATTTCTCTATCCCAGGTGCAGAATCTGGCTTTTTGACTTGTCATTTGCATGTCACTGGTGATGGCCCAGTGCTCCACTGTATCCAGATCCCTCTCTCTGCAAGGACCCTTGTCCCTCAAGAGAGTCAACAGCACCTTCCAGTTTG
>NW_008241348.1:0-229 GCF_000691975.1 Corvus brachyrhynchos
GGGGGATTTTGGGGGGAATTTGGGGAATTTTTGGGGTAATTTTGGGGTATTTTAGGGGCACTTGCACAATTTTGGGGAAATTTCTGGGGATTTGGGCTGATTTTGGGCTGATTTGGGGGGATTTGGGGGTGATTTTTGGGTGGATTTGGGGGCATTTCAGGGCTGGTTTTGGACTGATTTTGGGGTGGATTTGGGTGGATTTCGGGGCTGGTTTTTGGGTGGATTTGGG
>NW_008241349.1:0-229 GCF_000691975.1 Corvus brachyrhynchos
TCCCATAACATTGGATTTTATGGGGAAGGACCTTAAAATCCCATAAAAATGGGTCTTCTGGTGAAGGACCTCAAAGTTCCATAAAATGGATCTTGTGGTGAAGGACCTCAAAGTCCCATAAATGTCTTGAGAAGGATCTTCAAGTCCCATAAAACGGGATCTTGTCATGAAGGACCTCAAAGTTCCATAAAAATGGATTTTATGGTGAAAGACCTCAAAGTCCCATAAA
>NW_008241350.1:0-229 GCF_000691975.1 Corvus brachyrhynchos
CGCAGCCTCCTGCCCGCACTGCAGGCACCGAGCTCTACTGAGCGGTTCCCGCTCTGCCGTGCTCACGGGCAGCTCGCGGGAACGGGACAGTCATCACGGAGACATCGGTTCCCGTGCAGCGGTGACCTCCTGCATTGGCTTTTCGCAGCCCACCTCTGCTTTGATCCTCCAGGGGATCACGATCGGGAGGAAAACAGAGGCACGCTGTGGGCGTGGTGCTTCTACCGCA
>NW_008241351.1:0-229 GCF_000691975.1 Corvus brachyrhynchos
CATGAGGTAGGGTGTTAACAAGCTCCCAGTGCAACGGCCGCTCCCACGAGCAGAGCTCCACTGACGGTAGAAGAAAGGCAGCAGGAGACGGAAACACCGCAGTGGTGGCGAATTCGTCCCACAGCGACCGCAGCCTCCTTCCCCTCCGGATGCCGAAAAAGCAGGAGAGCTAGCAGCTGCCCCAGTCGCCTTCTTCCCAGCCCAATTCTCACAGTATCTCTGCCCCTCC
>NW_008241352.1:0-229 GCF_000691975.1 Corvus brachyrhynchos
GGCTGTGCCGAGGAGCCCTCACAGTCCGGGCTCAGGCTCCTTCCTGCGCAGGGAGCACGGAGCAGACAATGGGAGCGAGGCGGAGCAGGAGCTGGGTAAACCCCGTGCCTCCCTCAGGGCCCCTCGCCCGGGGCTCCATGGCCGGGGAAAGGGACGTCAACACCGTCCCAGAAATCCTTCAAGGCTTTGTTATAAACATAGATTATAATATTGGCTTCTCGCAAAGTAT
>NW_008241353.1:0-228 GCF_000691975.1 Corvus brachyrhynchos
TGCATCCAGCTCTGGGGTCCCAGCACAGGAGGAACATGGAGCAAGTCCAGAGAAGGGCATGAGGTTGATAAAAGGACTGGAGCACCTGCCCTACAAAGACAGGCTCAGAAAGCTGGGTCTGTTCTGCCTGGAGAAGGTTGCATGGAGACCTCACAGCAACTTTCCAGTATCTGAAGGGGGCCTGCAGGGAAGGTGGAGAGGGACTCTTGCAGGAACTGCAGTGATAGG
>NW_008241354.1:0-229 GCF_000691975.1 Corvus brachyrhynchos
GGTGAGCTCCTGGCGGAGCAGGTTGTAGACGCGCACGGAGCGCTGCGAGGCCACCAGGAAATAGGGCCGGAGCGGGTGGAAGCGCACGCACTGGATCATTCCCGGGCTTTTCCGGAAGGGATCCTGGCTCCAGCGGCGGCTGCTCTGGTGGATCAGCACCTGGCGGCTGCCGGGATTGCGGAGCACCGAGGCCCAGTAATCGCCCTTGGCGTGCCACGTCACCTGCGTC
>NW_008241355.1:0-229 GCF_000691975.1 Corvus brachyrhynchos
TAATGATGGCAAATCAGATCTATTTATAAAAATTAATTCTTTATTAAACAGACAAGAGACAACAGATGAAAGATCCTGTTCAGAATTACTTACTACACAGAAGAAAACTAAAGACCTACTAGTAGATTATAGCATAACATAAACCAGTACCTGTATTAAAGCTAGCAAAAGAAACAGTATTGATTAGGAGGCAAATGTAACTTACCACCAAAATGAAGATAATGTACAC
>NW_008241356.1:0-229 GCF_000691975.1 Corvus brachyrhynchos
AACTTGCTTGAGTCTTTTGAATCTGTCTTCAGTGTTGGAAAGTTTTTCCACAGTTAAGGGGCATCTCATTAGGGAGGAGAAAAGATGATGTTCATATTCCCAGAGTTGAGTAGCTATGTCAAGTACTGTTTGTTCTTCTTTCATTGACATCATTGCCAATGAGTTGGCATACAAGAATGGTGCACTCCTTATAAAGTTCTGCCACATGGATTGTGTACACTGGACCTCA
>NW_008241357.1:0-229 GCF_000691975.1 Corvus brachyrhynchos
GAGGCAGATGATTTACCTGGCAGGAGTCTTTTCCTCCCTCCAGGAATCCTACACACATCATGTTCGTGGTAATTTGCCCAGGGTAGGAATCAGAGCAGTCGGCGGCGGAGAGGACCGGAGCCTTCAGGCACTGCAAGGTGTCCGGGTAGTTAACTACAAGGAAATAGGGAGAGATGGCTGATGGCATTGCTGAGTCCCTTTCAGAGCTCAGAGAAGATCTTAGCAGAAA
>NW_008241358.1:0-229 GCF_000691975.1 Corvus brachyrhynchos
AAGAGTGGGGGCTAACTGAAAGACATTTTAAATATCCAGCCATGCATAAGTGTGGATGAGCTTCTCAAGCATAAAATTGAAAGAAAAATTGATAAAGGAAAAAATATACCCAATATATGTGCCAATTAGTCCAATTCTGGTGTTCAAGACGTGTTTCTTGACCTACAAACCCCTGAAAGTACTTGAAATGATTGCGAGAAGGCATGAACTGATGAACGTTATACAGCTA
>NW_008241359.1:0-228 GCF_000691975.1 Corvus brachyrhynchos
TCCTGGGCTCATCCCCACAGCAGGTGGGGCAGCAGTTGAAGGGGGAATTCTGCTCCTCTGCTCCAAGCTGGGGAGACTGAAGTTGTGTGTCCAGCTCTGGGAACTGAAAACAGCGAAGACATGTTCAAGCAGAGCTGAGAATGGGCTCAGAAGATGATGAGGGTCAGGAGCAACCTGTGTCCAGACAAATGGAACACACTAGCCCTGACAAGATTGTGCCAGAGGCAG
>NW_008241360.1:0-229 GCF_000691975.1 Corvus brachyrhynchos
AATTTTCCCCCAAATCCTCCCCAAATGCCCCAGAATTCCCCCAAAATCCTCCCAGAATTCCCAAATCCTCCCAAAATCCCCCCCAAAATTGCCCAAAATGCCACAAAATTCCCAAATCTCCCCCAAATCCCTCAAATTCTGCCAAAATGCCTCCAAAATTCCCCAAATCCCCCCATTTCCCCCGGATTTTCCCCCCAAAATCCCCCAAATCGCCCCAAAATACCCCAAA
>NW_008241361.1:0-229 GCF_000691975.1 Corvus brachyrhynchos
AGGACAACATGGCAGGGGAGGGACCCCAACAAGACACAACCAGAAAAATTCAAGTAGCATATGTGGCTTTTTGCTGACAATTAATTTTTTTCTGGTCTCCTAAACAGTATTTATTCCCATTTGTCAAACACAACAGCAACACTTGCTCTTCAGTGGTGATAATAAATTGTCAGAACAAGACTTGAATCTCACTTGAATCTCTTGGTTTAGAAAGTTATGTAGCAGAGTG
>NW_008241362.1:0-229 GCF_000691975.1 Corvus brachyrhynchos
TTAGAATACTATGTGGGAATGCAGATAGCATTTTCCCTACCGCAGATCCACACTGGGACCCAAAGGATCCCCAAAGGATCCCCAAACGTCTCCATTCTTAGTTGGTTACAGGAAATTAGTAACAAAACCACTGCATCCCGTTATGGCCAATCCTTAACGCTTTGGTTAAAAAAAAATTACAAAGTGACTGGATGTAGTTTTCAGTTTTAGATTTAAAGGATGCTTTCTT
>NW_008241363.1:0-229 GCF_000691975.1 Corvus brachyrhynchos
TCTTTGGGAAGCTGGCAAAGCTGTTTCCTATCAGAGGTGCTGAGGAGGTCCCTCTGCACTCGGAGCAGCCTGAGGAAAGGGACCCACTCTGGAGAAGTTGGTGGAGAACTGTCTGCCGTGGGAGGGATCCCAGGCTGGGGCAGGGCAAGGACTCCCGACGGCTCTCCCTGGCAGCAGCAGGAGAGGATGGTGCTACGATCCGCTTATTAAAATTTTTGGAGAGATGCCT
>NW_008241364.1:0-229 GCF_000691975.1 Corvus brachyrhynchos
GGGACCATTGTGACCTTGTGGGGCCTCATGGAACCAAGGGACCATTGCCACACTGTGAGACCTCATGTAATGAAGGGTCCATTCTGACACTACAGAACCAAGGACACGATGGTTACACTGCGGGACCCCATGAAACCATGGGACCATTCTGACACCCTGTGGTCTCATCCTCTTGAATTTCAACAGATCTGAGGAATGGCAGGACCTGCAGGCAGCACTGAAGGATTCT
>NW_008241365.1:0-229 GCF_000691975.1 Corvus brachyrhynchos
TTCAATCCCGGGCTTCAGCAGCCTTTTCCTGCAATTTTGTGGGCCCAGGGCTGGGCTTTCCAGTACAAGAGAGAGACCTGGACATCCCAGACAGATCCAGCCAAGGGCCAGCAGGACTGGAAAGGACTGGAGGGGACTGGAGCATCTCTGGTGTGGGGAAAGGATGAGGAACTGGGACTGCTGGCCTTGAGACAGTGTGGAATTCCCCTTCTTGACATATTCCCAAGTG
>NW_008241366.1:0-229 GCF_000691975.1 Corvus brachyrhynchos
AATATGACTGCTTCCCTGCTGCTTTAATAGAGTGCACTCTATTGTGCTCTACTGTACACTGCCAGGAGCAGGTTTGGATTTTCTCCTGTGTAGTCAATAATTGCGATCGAGTCCTTTGTGTCAAATCATTTCTCCTACTGAATAATTTGTTTTCTATAAATTGATCTGTTTTGCCATGTTCAAGTCCTGCTGGACAGAGTTACTGAAACCAGTGACAGTGTGAGGCTGG
>NW_008241367.1:0-229 GCF_000691975.1 Corvus brachyrhynchos
TTATGGAATTTTCCATTTTTTGTGGAATTTTCTGGTTTTTACTGAATTCCCCATTTTTTATGGAATTTCCCATTTTTTACTGGATTTCCTGTTTTTTACGGAATTCCCCATTTTTTATGGAATTTCCCGTTCTTTTATGGAATTTCCTATTCTTAGTGGAATTTCCTGCTTTTTACGGAATTTCCCGCTTTTTACTGAATTTCCCATTTTTTTACGGAATTCCCCGTTT
>NW_008241368.1:0-229 GCF_000691975.1 Corvus brachyrhynchos
AGAAAGGTGCAAAAAATCACCCAAAAGATTCCTAAAAAATCCCCCAAAAATTCCCAAAAAAATCCCCGAAAATCCCCCAAAAATTCCAAAAACTCCAAAAAAAAATCCCCAAAAATCCTGAAAAAATCCCCCCCCCAAAAATTCCCAAAAAACCCCCACAAATCCAAAAAAAATCCCCAAAAAAATCCCTAAAAAATCCAAAAATCCCCCAAAAAATCCCAAAAAATCC
>NW_008241369.1:0-229 GCF_000691975.1 Corvus brachyrhynchos
ACTTGGATGAAGGGACAGATGCCTCCTCAGCAAATTCACTGATGGCACAAAGATGGAAGGAGTGGCCCACACCCCAGAGAGCTGTGAGCCCTTCAGAAGGACCTTTACAGGCTGGAGAGATGGGCAGAGAAAAACCATCTGAAACTCAACAAAGGCAGGTGCAGGGTCTTGCATCTGGGGAGGAACAACCCCAAGGACCAGTACAGGCTGGGGGCTGACCTGCTGGAAA
>NW_008241370.1:0-229 GCF_000691975.1 Corvus brachyrhynchos
TTGTGAAGCCCCTGATTCACTTGGCGGTCATGCAAAAAGCAGCAGAAATGGGTCCCATGTCAGATGAAGCTTCAATGATCCATCTTGGCATGGATGTGGGTGGGACACGAGTGGGGTCAGGAGCTGGATACCTGAGTAAGGGGACACCAACACAGAGGAACAGGATCAAGAAACAGGATAAAGAAACACTCAGCTCCTCCAGCCCCGTGTCTGTGAGCTGGGTCCTGCC
>NW_008241371.1:0-229 GCF_000691975.1 Corvus brachyrhynchos
GAATTTGTTGTGAGAGCTGCTGGTGGTCTCTCTGCAACATGGATTCCAGGTCCCCATTGTTACTGGACACTAGTGTCCTTCCTGTGAAGAAAGACAGGTATCCCTGGGACACTGACATTGCCTCCTTGGAAATGAGACCACCCATTTGCCCTGGGGATGCTCAAAACTCTGTTTCAAATTCTCTTCTTGAAGATCTCTTCTTAGGGTCTCTTATTGTTCCTTCCACTCT
>NW_008241372.1:0-229 GCF_000691975.1 Corvus brachyrhynchos
CTCTTTCAGTTTGAAACCATTCCCCCTTGTTCTGTCACTAAATGCTCTTGTGAAAAGTCCCCTTCCTTTCTTGTAAGGTCCCTCCACGTACTGAAAGGTCACAATTAGGTCCCCCCAAAATGTTCTTTTTCCCAGGCTAATCAACCCCAATTCTCTCAGCCCTCTCCATAGGAGAGGTGCTCCATTCCTCTAATCATCATGGCCCTCCTCTGGACTTGCTCCAACAGGT
>NW_008241373.1:0-229 GCF_000691975.1 Corvus brachyrhynchos
CAAATCCCCCCATAACCGCTCACGGTCGCCCCAAATTCTCCCGAATTCGCCCCCAGACCCCCCGAATTCGCCCCAAATCCCGCCGGGACCCCTCCCCAAATCACCGGGCAGGCGCTGCGTCCCCTCGGAGCGACCCCGGTCCCATTTTCGCCCCCAAATGCCCCCAAATCCGCCCCAAATTCCCCTCGAACGACCTCAAATCCCCCCATAACCGCTCACGGTCGCCCCA
>NW_008241374.1:0-229 GCF_000691975.1 Corvus brachyrhynchos
GAAGATTACTTTTAATGAAACAGAACTCTTCAGTGACCCAAACCTTTGAACCTGGTAGAACAACACTTCCAAAGATGGGCTGACCTGAGAGTTCAAGTCCAGTCTCAGTTTTAAATACTTTTTCCCACCTACTTCTTTTTCCAGAGTTACTCTTCTGAAAATTTGAATCAGCTCCCTTACAGAGAGATCTAGATTTTCATCTAATTTAAAATTGGTTTAGAACATGGGC
>NW_008241375.1:0-229 GCF_000691975.1 Corvus brachyrhynchos
AATTTGGGGCTTTTGGGGGAAATTCTGGTGCTTTTGAGGGGAAAATTGTGATTTTCGGGTGGGACTTCGGGGCTTTTGGGAGTGATTTTGTGTTACAAAAATCGCAATTTTTGCTCGAATTTCACCGTTCCCGGCCGGATTTCAGCGGGGATTTTTTCCCTGTTCCCCTCGCCCTCCTCCGCAGGGGATTTTTGGGGTGAATTCTGGCAGTTTTGGGGGTTTTTTTCCG
>NW_008241376.1:0-229 GCF_000691975.1 Corvus brachyrhynchos
ACTCAGCTTCATGCTGTTTCCTCAAGTCCTGTCTCTGGTCAAAAAGCGAAAAGACCAGTACCTACCCCTCTGCTTCCCCTTGTGAGGAAGTTTCTACAGTTTTTCTATTTTAGTTTCAAACACTTGAGGACAAATTGGACAAGTTCTGGTGTCACACCACTGACTTTATTGGCATGCCCGTATTTATATTCTGGTTTAAAAGAGAGGAAAATAAGTATTTCCAACATAA
>NW_008241377.1:0-229 GCF_000691975.1 Corvus brachyrhynchos
CCTGTAGCTGCCGCAGTGGCACTAATAGAAGAAGGCTCTAAGTTGACTTTTGGGGCAAAAATAAGAGTACACACCCTGCATGACATGAAAACAATATTAAGCCAAAAAGCCGGCCAGTGGCTCTCTGACAGCCGAATATTAAAATATGAACTGGTCTTGATGGGAACTGAGAACCTTGAACTAAATACTGCAAAGATCCAGAACCCTGCCCAATTTTTATATGGTGAAC
>NW_008241378.1:0-229 GCF_000691975.1 Corvus brachyrhynchos
CCCCTGAGGCACCCCAGCAGATGGTGAAGGGTCCTCTGGTGAGGTAGGCTGTTAATAAGGTTCCAGTTCAGTAGTTACTCTCTCGAGTGGAGCTCCACTCATGGTAGAAGAAAGGCTGCAGGAGACGGAAACCCGCAGTGGTGGTGAATTCTTCCCACAGCAAGGGCAGCCTTCTTCCCCTCTGAATAGCGAGAGAGCAAGAAGGAGCTAGCAGCTGCCCCAGCCCCTT
>NW_008241379.1:0-229 GCF_000691975.1 Corvus brachyrhynchos
GGGCGGGGAGTGCCACACGGCCGAGCTGGTGCGCTTGAAGTAGCGGGGTTTGCTCTTGTAGAAGATGTGCTCCAGCCTGGGGCTGGGGATGGCCCCGAACAGCGCGTCCACGTCCACCGGGTGGTAGTACTGGTGCACGATGGTCTGCTGGAGCTGCGCCCCTGCGGGAGCAACGGGAACACCGCACGCATGGATGCAGGCCCCGCCTAAGCCCTTCCCTTTCCCTCTG
>NW_008241380.1:0-229 GCF_000691975.1 Corvus brachyrhynchos
TGACTATGTGCAACTGAACAAGTTTCCTCATTAAACACACAAGCAGATGATCATCATGCTGATGAGGCTCCTCATGCTATGGGATTCCTCTTACATGTCAGGCTACATTTATCTTTCATTCCTCTAAGAAAAAGGTCATGTAGTGTGTAACACACATCATGGAACCAGAGTGTAAACGCAGAGCCAAAACACTAGCCTGTGTCCAAGATATTCAAGGAAAAATAAACAG
>NW_008241381.1:0-229 GCF_000691975.1 Corvus brachyrhynchos
ATCAGTCTTTTGTAGATAAACACATGCCTTGTGTTTGGAAGCTACTGAGAAAATATATATGTATTCAGCTGTTTTCTTTCAGATAGCACCCCAGAGCTCTAGGAATGGGTGAAGATATTTTTCATGCTGTATTGAAATAAAAATATTAGCTCTTGGAGAGTACATTGAATCAACTTTCTTTGTTTTCCAAGAACAAAATAGCTAATGACACAAATAATTTTGAGATGGT
>NW_008241382.1:0-229 GCF_000691975.1 Corvus brachyrhynchos
CCCGATGAAAACGCCCCAAAATCACCCCAAAACACCCCCAAAAAAACCCTAAATCCCCCCAAATCCCCCTAAATCCCCCAAAATCACCCAAAACCACCCCAAGATCACCCCAAAACCGCCCCAAATCACCCCAAAAAAACCCCGATGAAATCGCCCCAAAATCAGCCTAAAATGACCCAAAATCACCCCAAAAAACCCCCGATCAAAACGCCCAAAATCACCCCAAAAC
>NW_008241383.1:0-229 GCF_000691975.1 Corvus brachyrhynchos
TCACGTGGTAATGGCGGGCGGGCTGGGTGGTGAAATGGGCTGCAGCAGGAACCTCGGAGAGGCGGCTGGGACGGCAGGGGTGGGCAGCCCCCTGAGGTGGCAAACAAAATGTAACACAAAACTCCGCAGTCTCAGCAGGAGCGGCAGGGGTCAGGTGGATACGGAGTGCTGGGTTAGAGTGTAGAGAAATAGCCTGAGGCAATGGCAGAAAGCAGCAGGGCTGAGCAGC
>NW_008241384.1:0-230 GCF_000691975.1 Corvus brachyrhynchos
GGAGGAAGAGGAAGAGCAGTGGGCGAGGAAGGGGCAGGACGAGGATGAGGAGCAGGGGGTGGGATGGGGCTGAGGATGAGGAGGGACAAAAGCAGGAAGAAGAGGAAGAGCAGCGGGTGAGGAAGAGGCAGGACGAGGATGATGAGGAGCAGCGCACGGGACGGGGCTGAGGAAGGGAGCAGGAGGATGAGGACGCTGAGGAAGCTCAGGAGCAGCAGCAAGAGCAGGAA
>NW_008241385.1:0-230 GCF_000691975.1 Corvus brachyrhynchos
TCCAGTCAGACATAAAGATCCACTGCACATGCACCCATGAACTGAAGCATTAACCTGTTTTTCTCTCTTTTCTACATTTACTGGGGAGTTTGTGCTGAATTCTGGCCAAATTAGCCCAAATAGCTTGCACACAGGTGGTTGTTCTGCAGCTCTTTGTCCTCTTCCTACGCCACAACCACTGTAAATAAACCTTTCCTTTGTGGACCATGAACGTACACAGTAAGGACTCA
>NW_008241386.1:0-229 GCF_000691975.1 Corvus brachyrhynchos
GTCTGGGGGCTCCCCCAGGGAGTCCTGACCCTTCTTGGGGATGTCCCCACGTGCTCACCCCCCTGTGCCCCCGCAGGATCACATCCATCGACATCCGGTACCAGATCTGGAAATTTGGGGTGATTTTCACCGATAACGTGAGTGGGGGCTCACCTGGGCCGTGATCCTGGGCCATGGGACCCCCTGGCTTTGGGGTGACCCCCTGGCTTTGGGGGGACCCCCTGGCTTT
>NW_008241387.1:0-230 GCF_000691975.1 Corvus brachyrhynchos
TCCTTCTCTCTAAATTGGAGAGAGATGGATTTGCTGGGTGAGCTGTTACACGGATAAGAAATCAGTGGCATCCAGAGGGTAGTGGTCAACAACTCTGAGTCGCAATCAGTGGGACACCAGTGACCAGCAGTGTCCCTCAGGGGCCTGTATTGGGACCAGTGTCACCTTGATTAATGACATAGGTAAAAGGGTTGAGTGCACCCTTATTGAGTTTGCAGATGACACCAAAC
>NW_008241388.1:0-229 GCF_000691975.1 Corvus brachyrhynchos
CCCCATTTTCCCCCACTTTTTCCCCATTTATCCCATTTTTTTCCCCATTTCCCCCATTTTTTCTAGGTTTTCCCCATTTTTTTCCCATTTTCCCCCCGTTTCCCCCCAGGTTTTTCCCGCTTTTTCCCACTTTTCCACATTTCCACCATTTCCCCCCATTTCTCCCCATTTTTCCCCAGGAAAACCCCGGGGAGAAAAAAAGGAAAAAGGGGAAAAAGTGGGGAAAAAA
>NW_008241389.1:0-229 GCF_000691975.1 Corvus brachyrhynchos
GATTCAGCTCTACGTGGTCAACACAGGGGGCCCACCAGACACAGCTTCTCTTCCTCAGTGGAAAACGGGGCTCGTGTCTGATAACACAACGTGGTGCGTTATCGACCGCGGCTTTGAGCTGATCCCAGTGTGGGATGTTATCCGGTGCAATCACAGCAGGGATTTTAAGTCCGTCAGTCAGATGAGCAGAGCCCTCAGGGCTGCGTACAAAGCGCTGACAAATCAGAGC
>NW_008241390.1:0-229 GCF_000691975.1 Corvus brachyrhynchos
AATGGTGCTTTCTACTGTCAGTCTTGAATTTAAACACTTGTATATGGTTAGACATGGTGTTTCTTTCCATATGATTGTGCTAAATATGACTCCAAACATTCTCCCAATTCAGTCTGAAGTAAATGCTCCAGGTAATATCTCTCTCTAATATTTTTCCCTGTATTAACTGGTTTCATTTCTGCCTATGGACCACAGACATTTCCCCATCCTCCTTTATTTTCTTCTCTGC
>NW_008241391.1:0-230 GCF_000691975.1 Corvus brachyrhynchos
CCATTTTTGGGGACCCAGCCCCATTTTTGGGTGTCCCCACCCTGCTGGGGGTGTCCCAGCCCCTCCCCAGACCCCCCCGGAAGTGGCGTTTCCTCACCCCCCTCTCCCCTCCCCCCCTCTATGGCGCAAGAATTTGGGAGAGGAAACGGGGGGGGAGGGGAAGGGCAGCTCCACCCTTCCCCCACGAGGTGGGGACCCCAAAAATGGGGCTGGGAACCCCAAAAATGGGG
>NW_008241392.1:0-230 GCF_000691975.1 Corvus brachyrhynchos
GAACACTTATCCATTGAGAAAAAAATTCTTTTACTGAGTTTTCTGAGAGAATTTTCCTGCCCTAAACTCCACTGATGGAAAAGGGAGCAGGAACTCTGGCTGGGTTGACTTGCATGGAGACAGAAACCTGAATTTCAGGCAGGGAAATTTAGTAATCCATAGTGAATCACTACTCTTAGAGGGTGATATGCATCTCTTCTCTCTCATTAAGAGAAGCCTGGAATCAGGGA
>NW_008241393.1:0-230 GCF_000691975.1 Corvus brachyrhynchos
TGGCACCCCCTATACCTGTGAGGGTATCCAGGGCAGTCACCAGCTTCCAGTCTTTTGGCCAAAACAAATAAGAAATAATAGTGACATCTGCTCTTGTATCCTTTAACCATGATTGTTTTGTTGTTATGCGTTAAACTGCAAGTCAATATTGGTCTGTTACATCTGATATGTTCTGTCCAAAGAATCTCTGGTCCCAAGTCTGAGCCTTCTGTAAGAGGTTGCTGACCTTC
>NW_008241394.1:0-230 GCF_000691975.1 Corvus brachyrhynchos
AAATACCAGAAAACCAAGTTCGAAAACACAAAAGTACCCTAGTTTCAATATACAAAGTTCAGAAATAGCAAAGTAACTCATTTTCAAAATAGTAGAATACCAAATCCCAAATTACCGAAGTAGTCCAGTTTTATAATACCAGAAAACCAAGTTTCAAAATAGCAAAGTAACCTAGTTTCAAAATACCAGAATACCAGGTTCCAAAATACCAAAATAATTCCATTTCAAAA
>NW_008241395.1:0-230 GCF_000691975.1 Corvus brachyrhynchos
CTCCTCAGCTCCTGCCGGGCTCTGGGCTTGCAGGCCCTGGCAGGGGATGCATGAGCTGTGCTGAGCCCTGGGCACTGTGACATTCCCACCAGGTATTAGTGAACCCCTTTGGCCTTTTGTGAGAAACAGAAGGTGTCACAGTCTTGATAGTCTGAAGAATTTATTAAACGCTGAAACAATTAGCTGAAGTACAGACAATTGGAAACCACTGCGGCGGTCTGCTGAGCACA
>NW_008241396.1:0-230 GCF_000691975.1 Corvus brachyrhynchos
CAGATTGTATTTCCAGCTGCAGCCTGGAGGAGCTACAAACTCCTGACTAGTTTCTCAAAAGGCTCTCTACCTCACTGAACACTTTAATAAGTTGCTGGGCATCCAGAAACCTTATCAGGGGGGTCATTAACTCATCATCAGTCTCTTCCCATGTCCTGAAGTTGCCACCCCTTCAGATCTAGCAGTGGAACTGTACAAGAGTTGCTCCCTACAGCTCCCAGGGTTGCCTC
>NW_008241397.1:0-230 GCF_000691975.1 Corvus brachyrhynchos
GGGATTTTTGGGGGGGTTGCAGGGGGAAAAGGGGGTTTGGGGGAAAAAAAGGGGATTTTGGGGGAGGAAAAAGGAGAATTTTTTTGGGGAAAAAGGGGAATTTGGAGGGGTTTGGGGGGAAAAATGGTTTATTTTTAGGGGGGGAGGGGAAAGGGAGGTTTGAGGAGGATTTTGGGGGGAGAAAAAGGAGGATTTGGGTGGAAAAGGGGATTTTTTGTGGCAAAAGGGGG
>NW_008241398.1:0-230 GCF_000691975.1 Corvus brachyrhynchos
TGAATGGGTGTTGTAAAGCTTCCACCAATCACTCTAAGAGGTGGATGGTCAAGCGGCCAATGGTATCATGCCACTCTTGCGAACTATACTATATAAGCAGAATTTATAATTAATTAAATCGAGCCATTTATTCTGGGCTTGAATTGTGTCGTTCTTTACGCTGTCCCTGGTGCAACAGCAACAAATATCCAATCCTTCCCTATTCCCCTCTCCAGCCCAAACTTCTTGGT
>NW_008241399.1:0-230 GCF_000691975.1 Corvus brachyrhynchos
CCTGGGAAAAAACACCCAAAAATCCCAGGGAAAATCCTGGAAAAATCCCCCAAAAATTCCGGAAAAAACCTGCAAAATCCTGGAAAAAATCCTGGAAAAATCCACCCCAAAATCCCAGGAAAATCCCGGGAAAAAACACCCAAAAAATCCCGGGAAAAATCCTGGAAAAAACCCACAAAATTTCTGGAAAAAAAAACCCCCAAAATCCTGGAAAAAATCCCCCAAAATCC
>NW_008241400.1:0-230 GCF_000691975.1 Corvus brachyrhynchos
TCTCTCTGGGCAACCTATTCCTGTGTGTGGTTATGTGCACAGTAAAGAAATTTTTCCACATGTTCAAGTGGAACTTCCTGTGCATCAGTGTCTGTCCATTGTCTCTTGTCCTATTGCTTAGCAGCACCAAAAGGAGCCCAGTCCATCTTCCTGACACCCTCCCTTCCAATACTCATAGACATTGATGAGGTCCCACATCAGTTGTCTCTTCTCAAGGCTGAACAGGCCCA
>NW_008241401.1:0-230 GCF_000691975.1 Corvus brachyrhynchos
AGCCTCTCAAAATCATTGCTGATGCCATTCTTACCTTTCAAATCTGTCCAAAATGCAAATTAGCTACCTCAGGGGAAAAATAGCACATAGACTTTACAAGATTATAGTAATGAACCAGGTTCCTCTGTTACCCTCGTCTGCCTTCCAGCCTTTTCTGGGCAGAAATAGATTTTGCTCCAAGTTTGAGACAGGGACACAATCCTGTCTGAAATGCTGGGTGTCATACAAAC
>NW_008241402.1:0-230 GCF_000691975.1 Corvus brachyrhynchos
CTTTCTACCTTTGTTTGCTTCCACCCTTCTTTCTAACTTTGTTTCTTTCTGCCTTTCTAACTTTGCTTCTATCGTTCTTTGTTTCTAAATGTCTATGTTTTTAACTGTCTTTGTTTCCATCAAACTTTCCAGCTTTCTAACTTTGTCTGGTTCTACATTTCTACCTTTCTAACTTTCTTTGTTTCTAACTTTGTACCTTTTGAAGTTTCTACATTTCTAATTTTGTTTCT
>NW_008241403.1:0-230 GCF_000691975.1 Corvus brachyrhynchos
AATTTTTCCCATATTTTTCCCCACTTTTTCCCAATTTCCCCCCACTTTTCCCAATTTTTTCCACTTTTCCCAATTCTTCCCACTTTTTCCCAATTTTTCCTGATTTTTCTCCACTTTTTCCCGGTTTTTCCCAATTTTCCCCATATTTTTCCCCAATTCTTCCTACTTTTTCTCATTTTTTCCCATTTTCCCCCCACTTTTCCCCACTTTTTCCTGATTTTTCCCAATTT
>NW_008241404.1:0-230 GCF_000691975.1 Corvus brachyrhynchos
ATGGAAGCAGTTATGTCATCAGTGGAAAGTGACACGCTGGATATGCAGTTACCACTTGCCGAGAGGTAATAGAAGCTAGGCCACTGCCAACAAAAACCTCTGCACAGAAAGCTGATATAATTGCCCTAATCCATGCCTTGGAAATGGCAAAAGGAAAGAGAATAAACATCTACACAGACTCGAGGTAGGCATTTGGGGTTGTACATGCACATGGAGCCATTTGGAAAGAG
>NW_008241405.1:0-230 GCF_000691975.1 Corvus brachyrhynchos
GCAGAAACTGACCCCAAACTGACCAGAAACCAACCCCAAACTGACCCTAAACCAGTCCCAAACTGGCCCCAAACTGACCATAAACTGACCCCAAACTGGCCCCAAACCAGCTCCAGCCTGACCCTGAACTGCCCTGTCCGTGCTGCTGCCCACCGGCCCAAGGGGCAGGATTATATCCCAAAGTGACCCCAAACAGACACAGACACCCCCCTACGCCCTCGGACCCACAG
>NW_008241406.1:0-230 GCF_000691975.1 Corvus brachyrhynchos
CTTCTCAGAGATGTTACTGATCACCACCAACCCCTATGACTATCAGTACGTGAGTCAAGGTGAGATCACAGTTCCCAGCATTAACGACCAGGAAGAGCTGATGGCCACGGACGTAAGTAGCAGAAGTTCTCTTAGCTGAAGTTTCATTTCTCTGACCTTTAGCAGCTGGGGTACTTACCTTAATGACTCATTTGTTAGAGCGCCATTGACATCCTGGGCTTCACTCCAGA
>NW_008241407.1:0-230 GCF_000691975.1 Corvus brachyrhynchos
CTTTGCTCCAGGTCCCTCTGTTCCCCTGGCTGCTGGCCAGATGCCTGGATCACGAGCCAAGCCTTGTGCACGATCTCACAGGTGATGCCCCACACAAAGTCCCACAGAGACTGCCTGCGGCCTCGGGGGCTGGCTGGGGCAGGGCCTGGGCTCTCTGTCCCTGCTGATGGCACCTCCTCACTGCCAGCAGGAGAACCTGGTGCCTTTCCCACCTCGGGAGCCAGAGGCTC
>NW_008241408.1:0-230 GCF_000691975.1 Corvus brachyrhynchos
CAGTGAGGGGATGAGGGGAGTCTGGAGGGGATCTGGGGAGTCCTGAGGGGCCTGAGAGGGAATTTGGGGGGGTCGTGAGGGGCCGGAAGGGGTTTGGGGAGTCCTGAGGGGATCGTGAGGGGATGAAGGGGAATTGAGGAGGTCCTGAGGGGGTCTTGAGGGACTTTGGGGGGTCCTGAGGGGCCCGAGGAGATTTTGGAGGGGAATTTGGGGGATTCGGCGTCCCAGGA
>NW_008241409.1:0-230 GCF_000691975.1 Corvus brachyrhynchos
CCGATCCCAAATCCTGCTTTTCCCCATTCCCAAATCCCTCCCCCTTTCCCCATTCCCAGCCCCCAAATCCCGAATCCCTCCTTTCCCAAATCCCGAATTCCCCTTTCCCTGTTCCAAATCCCCCTTTCCCTATTCCTAAATCCCAAATCCCCTTTTTTCCCCAATCCCCGTTTTCCCCCCATTTCCATTCCCAAATCCCCCCTTTTTCCCCCCATTCCCAAATCCCCTTT
>NW_008241410.1:0-230 GCF_000691975.1 Corvus brachyrhynchos
AGAAACCTTTGCAGCAGAGGTAAACTGCAGAGCTGGTGCACTCCAAAGCCGGCCCATTAACTTGGTCATCTTCTCCTCTGTTACAGAAGATTTCCCAGTTACTCCTGGCAATAGACTTCCTTGTGTAAAACCAGCTCAGGGTCTGTGGAGGAGAATCCTGGGACTCAGGAAAATGAGCAGCCCCATGAGCATCCAGGGTCTGCAAGGTGAACCAAAATCTCTCTCCCACA
>NW_008241411.1:0-230 GCF_000691975.1 Corvus brachyrhynchos
AAAGTAATTAATACTAGAATGGCTATTAAAGAGCTCTTTTAGCATTTTGATGCACAGTTACCTTCTGAATTGTTTTAAAATTGAAATTATTTTGTGGAAAACTATGGTCAATGTTCAGTTCTGAAGAGTATTCATACACTGGAGTTTTCTCCCATGTCAGAGAGGTCTTTCAAAGCATTTCAAATATTAGGAATTAATTTTCACTCCTGTGGGTAAACAGTAAAAAAGCT
>NW_008241412.1:0-231 GCF_000691975.1 Corvus brachyrhynchos
CAGTGTTCATGTGTGCCCACACCCACCATCACACACACCCCCATGTTCGCATTGCACACACCTGTGCACACACAGAGCTCACACCTGTGTGTGCACACCCTTCTCCCCTGCCATCTGCTCACACCTGCATACCTGCAGGACACCCCTCAGGGACAGATGAAGTTCTGAGGGGCCCCGGGGGAGGCAGCAGGGGGGATAATGGGGATGGGCCAGGCCAGACCCCACCCCCAG
>NW_008241413.1:0-230 GCF_000691975.1 Corvus brachyrhynchos
CCGAAGAGCAACTCCAGGGGGACACTGGGGACATTGGAGGCACCTGTGGGACACCTGGGGACACCTGAGGGACATTGGGGACACCTGGGGACACTGGGGATGTTGTAGATGCCCATGGGACACCTGGGAGCTTTGGGGACACCTGAGGGACGTTAGGGACACTGATGGGACACTGATGGGACAATGGGGACACTGGTGGGACACTGGTGGGACACGGCCCAGCTCCCGCT
>NW_008241414.1:0-230 GCF_000691975.1 Corvus brachyrhynchos
ACTCATATTTGAAACACTGGAACCATAGTACTATTTTCAGTGTGTGTGCATACACTGGGAATGGAGATAGCTCAGTGTTTTGGGGCTTCCTCAGAGTTCTAGGAGTTACTGAAAATTAACACTAAGCATCCAAGACATCCTTCAGAAACCTCTTTTACAACTCTCTGCTGCAAGTTATCTGGAGTTACCGATTCAAGAATATGTGTGTGTGTATGTGTGTGTGTGTGTGT
>NW_008241415.1:0-230 GCF_000691975.1 Corvus brachyrhynchos
GCACTTGAGGTTTTTGGGGAGTTGGTTTGGAGGGGGTTTTTTTGTTTCTTTTTATCCTGGCGCCCTTTAACTTTGGGAGTGATGGGGTAGGAGACACGAACAGTGAGGTGGTGGTTCTGGTAAGTGGATGGTTCTGCAGCAAGAGCAAAACTGAATACATGTAGGAATTACTGATAAATATCTGAACCCACAGAGGCATCCTAAAACCTTGTTGGGGCATCCTTTACTGA
>NW_008241416.1:0-230 GCF_000691975.1 Corvus brachyrhynchos
TTATTTTACCCAGTTTCCGGTAATTTGGTGACATAACCACCCAAGTGGGATAATATTTTTGTTCTCAAACTTTCTAAGCATGCTGACCTGAAGTGTGGCCAGGATGAAACATTGTAATGACTAAAGCCCACTGTCTTGCAACCCTATAAACAATGGTCCAAAGTGAGACCCTTTGAGCTCTCCTGGCCCACAGCAGTTGCAACCAGCAACCTCCCTCTGAGTGGGGCCTC
>NW_008241417.1:0-230 GCF_000691975.1 Corvus brachyrhynchos
ACAGTCCCCAGGAGCTCTGCAGTCCCCGCCGAGGTTTCCCCAAGTTCCTCTCCCAGGAGAGACAAAGGTGCCCAGATCAAGGCTGTGAATACCCTCCACAAGCCCCTCTTCCCCTGCTGGTCTTTGCTGCAAGGAGGAAGCATTGGGGAAGAGTTGAGGAGGCTGCTCTTTTTATGCTCGGTGCCTTTGCCTCCTGTGCCAGGCCTGGTTACAGGAGGATCCATGCAAAG
>NW_008241418.1:0-231 GCF_000691975.1 Corvus brachyrhynchos
TGGGGACCCCAAAACTCACCTGGGACCCCCGGGGGGTTGGGGGCGCTCAGGGGAGCAGGGGACGGCACAGGTGGGGCACCGGGGGGGTCCCTGTGTGTGGACCTGTCCCCAGGTGCCCCCAGGTGTCCTCACCTGTCCCCACCCAGGATCCAGGATGGGTCCCTGTGGGGGTTTATGGCTCACCTGGGGGTCTCACCTGGCCATATTTGGGGTCACCTGTCCGTGGCTGTC
>NW_008241419.1:0-231 GCF_000691975.1 Corvus brachyrhynchos
AGCGCTGTCTCTGGGTGGTTTGTCCTTTGCAGGGAACCAGGGTGGTTTGGGAGATTCTCCGCCTGCCCTGGTGCCCAGAGCCATTTATGGAATATTCCCCCCATCTCCTCATGGCTCTGCTCTTCCAAGTTTTCATCAGTACAGAGCAGATGCCAGAGGAGATCAGTACTTTCTGGAGGAGATGTCAGAAGGAACATGGCCTTCCCACCAGCATCAACAGGTGCTCCATCC
>NW_008241420.1:0-231 GCF_000691975.1 Corvus brachyrhynchos
TGACACAGGTACAGCAGAGGGCAGTGCCACTATAGGTGGCCTGAAATGTCCCCTTTGGTTGGTTCCTCTCACCTTCTGCTTGATCCATGAGCCTTAGGGTACAGAAATCTCCTGTGGGGGGTTCACCCCTCCTGTCCTCTCGGGACAGGTTCACCTTCAGGTCCCAGACCCCCAGTGCACATGGGCCCTGTGTCACTCAGCCCAATCTCAGCACACTCTCTGTGTGTTTTG
>NW_008241421.1:0-231 GCF_000691975.1 Corvus brachyrhynchos
AGGATGAACTACACCTAACAGAGCCTGTGTCCCCGTGTGTCTTGGCCACCCAGTGCTGTTAGGGAGGTAATAAAATAAATCTTTTTGTATTTCAGCTGTGGTATGGAGGTCACCCCTGTTACCTGTATGTGTTGATACATGCAGCCCTAGTAAGACCACCTCTGGGGTATTAGATTCAACACTGGTCTTCACAGTTTGAGAAAGACAAGGAGCTACTGGAAAGGGTCCAGC
>NW_008241422.1:0-230 GCF_000691975.1 Corvus brachyrhynchos
TGAGAGTACCTAGTGGCCAAGCCAGCTCCACCCTGGTCCCATGTCCCAGGCTGGCCTTTGTTGTCCCCAGGGAGGTGTCTGATACCCTGGGCTGACCTGGCTGGGATGGCTGGGTGGGTCCTGGCTGCCAGGCCCTGCCATGCCTTCCCAGGCAGCCCCCACAACCATGGATTGGGATCTGACCTGATCTGCAGAGGGTCCAAGGGATTAGAAATTAGAAGTTAAATTGT
>NW_008241423.1:0-231 GCF_000691975.1 Corvus brachyrhynchos
GCGGCTGCTGGCTCACAGCAGGACATCTCCTCCTCTCTCTCGTGGCTGACAGGTGCTGTGGGGTTTATCAGCTGCAAAGAACCATCGAATTCCCCTCCCTGCGAGGATTCCAACAGAGCCTGGCCACCCACCCTCCGTTCCATCCCCCTCAGCAGGCGCTGTGGGTGCAGATTTTGGGTGTGGCAATCCCTGTGGGATAGGTCTTGAGCGTTCCAGCCACATTCCATCCAG
>NW_008241424.1:0-231 GCF_000691975.1 Corvus brachyrhynchos
GCCCCTTCAGCCCCCGTGATTTTTATGAATTCCCTGGAATTTTGAGCCAATTCCTCGGGATTTTGGGATCTCAAGGAACTGATGGGGGGGGTCCCCCCAACCTCCCAAACCCCAAAAGTGAGACAAAACCCCTAAAATCCCCCAAAACTGGAGGCAGAGCCCCCAAATCCTCTCCGAGCGTCGTTTCGAGGGCGCGACTTTTACGAATTCTCTGGAATTTTCAACAAATTC
>NW_008241425.1:0-231 GCF_000691975.1 Corvus brachyrhynchos
GGGACTGGGAGGGGACTGGGAGGGCTTACTGGTTTAACTGGTATGTAACTGGTTTAACTGGTCTCTACCTACTGCTTAACTGGTCTCTAACTGGATTTAACTGGTCTCTAACTGGTTTAAACTGGTCTCTAACTGCTCACTGGTGTGTGGCTGGTCTCGAACTGGTTTAACTGGTCTGTAAGTCGGCTCTAACTGGTGTAACTGGTCCCTAACTGGTTTAACTGGTGTAAC
>NW_008241426.1:0-230 GCF_000691975.1 Corvus brachyrhynchos
TTCAGGCGGGCGCTGCGGGCGCTGCGGGGGCTGCTCCGCTGTCCCTGCCTGGCGGCACCGCCCGAGGAGTAGCAGCGACACGGCACCCACAGCAGCCAGCACACGGCACCCATTGCTCCAGAGCCGCCCTCCCTGCGGGGCTGCGGCACCCACGGGGCTCCCAACCCACGGCATCGGGAACCAACGGCAACGGGAGCAGGAGCATGGAGAAGACGGAGATGACAAAGAGA
>NW_008241427.1:0-231 GCF_000691975.1 Corvus brachyrhynchos
CAAAACTGACCCAAAATTCGGCCCTCAGCCCCCCAAACCCAGCCCAAATTTGGGCAGAGTCTCACAGGACGATCCCAAAAAAAACCCCCGGACCCCAAATCCCCAAAATTCTCCCCAAAAAACCCCAAACGCTCCGAAACTCCCCCAAAAATCCTCCCTCCAAAAAAAAACAAACCCAAAACCCCTCAAATCTTCCCAAAAAAATCCCCCCAGGACCCCCCGGAGCCTCTG
>NW_008241428.1:0-231 GCF_000691975.1 Corvus brachyrhynchos
AGTAAAATTAAAACTACAAGCTCAGTAATATTACCTAACAGTCTAGAAGAGAAATCTGCACATCTTTTAAACATAATTGATTGAACCCCACAATTCATGATGAGAATTATCATCCTCAGTTGAAGGATGGAGCATCATGAATTGACAAGTGGCAGTTTCAGATAGATGACAGAATTGGGCCTTAGCTGTGAGTCTGGTGGCACTTAACCAAAGAGAGTCAGTGAATCTAAG
>NW_008241429.1:0-231 GCF_000691975.1 Corvus brachyrhynchos
GCTCGACCTCCGGGCTCTCTTTTGGACTGGCACGCAGCACACCATCAATTGTGCAGATGTAGTTGCAGCCAGAGGAGAGCAGGGTGACAACATGTGAGAAGAACAACTCTGCAGACACCCAGCGCAGTGCAGGAGGAGGGGCAGGATGTGCTCCAGTTACTGGAGCTGGGAATCCTCTGCAGACCTTGGTGAAGGCTGTGGTGAGGCAGCTGTGGCCCTGCAGCCCATGGA
>NW_008241430.1:0-231 GCF_000691975.1 Corvus brachyrhynchos
TTTTCGGAGTTTTTTCCGAGTTTTTTCGGGGCTTTTTCGGGGTTTTTCGGGGCTATTTCGGGCTTTTTTGGGGCTATTTTGGGCTTTTTCGGGGCCATTTTGGGGGTTTTTGAGGCTTTTTCAGGGCCATTTTGGGGTTTTTCGGGGCTGTTTCAGGGGGGTTTGGGGGGGTTTCAGGGGTTTGGGGGCTTTTTTGGGGCCGTTTCAGGGGGTTTTGGGGTTTTTTGAGGC
>NW_008241431.1:0-231 GCF_000691975.1 Corvus brachyrhynchos
GTGGATTTCGGTGGATTTTGGAGTAGATTTGTGGGGATTTGGGGCTCTTCCCTTCCCCGCCGGATTTTGGGGTGAAATCCCGGCTTTTTGGGTGTCCCCGCAGGGAGCTGGAGCTGCCACCTGTGCCTGAGGCAGCTGAAGGAAAAGGCCTCGGCCTTCATCACCCTCACTTAGGGGGGCCCAAAACCCCAAAAACCCCCCCAAAAAAACCCAAAAACCCCAAAAAACCCC
>NW_008241432.1:0-231 GCF_000691975.1 Corvus brachyrhynchos
GTTATCACATCCCCTATCTCTGATATTGATTTCTTTAATTCGAGATATCGATTCACTTACAGGGATTGGTTGATTGATTGGTAGATTGATTGATTAATTGATTAAGTCCCAATATTGACTTATTCATTTATTATTTATTTCCAATATCCAACATTTATTTATTTATTTTCAATATCCAACATTAATTGATGTATTTATTTATTGATTTATTTCCAATAGCCAGTATTTATT
>NW_008241433.1:0-231 GCF_000691975.1 Corvus brachyrhynchos
CTGATCCCAAAAATCCCCCCTGGAACTGCCCCACCCAGCCCCAAATCCGCCCTAAATCCACCCCAAAATCCCGCCTGGAACTGCCCTTCCCCCCAAATCGATCCCAAAAGTCCCCAAATCCTCCAAATTCCCCCCAAAATCCTCCCCAAATTCCAACAAAATCCGCCCCAAATTCCAACAAAATCTCCCCAAAATCGCCCCCAAAAAATCCCCAAAAATTCCCAAAAATTC
>NW_008241434.1:0-231 GCF_000691975.1 Corvus brachyrhynchos
AGAGCCAAGCTATTCCTATGAACTGAGAGGCACAGGCCACTCATGCTGAGGAGTACTCCAAGAACAGCAACATATCTTAGATCAGGGAAACACCTGGGGTACCATGGGCAAGGCAAAAGGAGTCACAAAGTCTCCATGTGAACACAGGGAGCTTCCTGCTCCTCCTGCCTTTCTACAGACAGCAGAAAGAACTGATGCTCTGTGCAGCCCATGCAGAAACTCTGTTGTCTC
>NW_008241435.1:0-231 GCF_000691975.1 Corvus brachyrhynchos
CTTATCCTTAAAGACTACACCCCATGGACTAAAATGATCCACACTATGCAGTTTTGGGAAGACTGTTTTGCCTGTGGGAGAGACTCACGTTACAGCAGGTCGGGCAGGACTGCTACTCGTGAAATTAGAACCATGCTGGAGAAGTTCATTAAGAACTGTCTCCCGTGGGAAGACCCCACAGCACAGCAGAAGAAAGAGACTCCCCTCCCTAAGCAAACTGAAGAAAGATTT
>NW_008241436.1:0-231 GCF_000691975.1 Corvus brachyrhynchos
CCCCCCATCAAATCCATACCTCTCTAAGTTTGGGTCATAAGTGGTGTGAATATGTTTTGAGGTAAGAGTGCAAGTGCAAATTGCTTTGCAAGGAATTGAAGTGGAAAAAAAGACTTAGGAGTAAACAAAGAGGAAATGCAGGTTTTTTCTTACCATAACTTACATTCATTTTCAGTACTTTTGTGTTCTTCATTTACAATGTCTATTTGTTTCTGCCTCGTTCACAGATCG
>NW_008241437.1:0-231 GCF_000691975.1 Corvus brachyrhynchos
CCCTGTTCCCTCCCCAGCCTTGGCCACTCCCTCCGTTTTTCTCCCTATTGCCTCCTGTACCCCAAGCCTGCCCAGGGACAAAACCACCCCGCACCCAGACCCTGTTGTCTCTCTACCTCTGAACATCGCGGGGACGAGGTGTGATTAAAGCCATCCCAAACCCTCAAGAGAGACCCTTCTCTGCCTTCTTTACCACCCCTGCGCTGTAACGCTGCTGGCTGCCGGAGCCAG
>NW_008241438.1:0-232 GCF_000691975.1 Corvus brachyrhynchos
TTTTTTTTTTTTTGGGCCATGTTTAGAATTTAATTAGTTTGATAAATGCTTCAGTTTCTTTAGTTCACTGCCCTAGTAGGTGCCTGGGAAGTGGTTTTTATAAACATAATCACACTTTGTCCAGCTTTTTTTCTTAGTATATGGGGAGGTTGAGACTTTGGGGTGATTTGATTCTGTAGATACAACTAATTAAATTCTAAAATGTTGCACAGGAACTCTGTTGAGTGCACAC
>NW_008241439.1:0-231 GCF_000691975.1 Corvus brachyrhynchos
GCCTCTGCTGGGGAAACTCCATCCCCTCTTCTCCTATGGCTCAGGAAAAGGGAGACAAGGCTAACATCAAAGGATTTCCATTCAGGTACCTCTAGAGAGCAGAAGGCCAACCCTCTTTTTCTCAAAATTGAACATCCCAACTTCCTTCAGCTGCTCCTCCTCATGGGTCTTGTTCTCCTTATCCTTCACGTGTTTTCCTTTCCACATGTAAGAGCCCAGCCCAGCTCTGTG
>NW_008241440.1:0-232 GCF_000691975.1 Corvus brachyrhynchos
CAGCCTGCCTTCTGGCTCTCCTGCCCTCTCTGGTTCACCCTCACACCTGTCCTGCCTTCCTGTGCCCCTGACCAGCGCCTTGCCACTTCGCCCTGCGTTTCTGCCTGGGCTGCCAGCTTCCTTCTCTGCCGCCCCGATCCAGCCGGTCACCGTGACCCTTTCCAGGCTCCTGGTCCTCCCGTCCGAACGTCCACTCACCGCGTGTCCGGTGCCATCACAGCGGGAGCCGCGC
>NW_008241441.1:0-232 GCF_000691975.1 Corvus brachyrhynchos
AAATGGCCCCGAAACACCCCAAAAACAGCTGAAAAACCCCTGAAATGGCCCAAAAACCACCCCCAAATCCCCCGAAATGGCCCCAAACCACCCCAGAAATGGCCCCAAAACCCCTGAAATGGCCCAAAACCACCCTCAAAACCCCAAAACGGCCCAAAAATGCCCCCAAACCACCCCCCAAGCCCCCCCAAAACCAGCCCAAAACCCCCCAAAACGGCCCCAAAACACCCCA
>NW_008241442.1:0-231 GCF_000691975.1 Corvus brachyrhynchos
AACTACAGGCCTGTCAGTCTGACCTCAGTGCCAAAGAAAGTAACAGAGCAGATCATATTGAGTGCCATCATGCAGCACATACGGGACGAGGATCAGGACCAACCAGCATGAGCCTGATAAACAGCTCCTGCTTGACCAAAGTGATCTCCTTGTATGGCAAAGTAATCTGCTCCGTGGATGAGGGAAGGACGGTGGATGTTGTCTACTTGGACTTCAGTAATGCCTTTGACA
>NW_008241443.1:0-232 GCF_000691975.1 Corvus brachyrhynchos
TATACCCTGAAGACTGCACCATCCTCATCCTCACCACATGCTGCTGTCTGGGTGGTTCTCTGTGTCCCTGACAACTCTTTTCAAATCTTTAACAGATACAAAAATGCCTAGTGATGAGGTAAGAGGTTTAGTTATTACTTTATCATATCTATAATAACTAACACCTTTTTCAGCATGCAGTGGTGTATCAGTTGAAGTACTGATGTGAAGCTAAGGCAAGAAAATAAAAAAA
>NW_008241444.1:0-232 GCF_000691975.1 Corvus brachyrhynchos
TCCCTGATAAAAGACAGGTGCTACAATTTTCTCTGCAATGCCCAGTTCCCCCTCTTTCAGCGCCTCCCGTTTCAAATGAGCCCAATTGTCATGGGGGTTAGGGGGATAAAGGTCCGGTTCCCTCTCAGGCTCAATAGATCTGGGATCAAAGGGATCTTCTTGCTCCTTCTCGCTATCGTCGGGGCAGTACCCCACGGCGAATGCCCTTACAGATCGCAAGGGACCCCCCTTT
>NW_008241445.1:0-232 GCF_000691975.1 Corvus brachyrhynchos
AGGCCCAGCCAGCATGGGTTTATGAAAGGCAGGACCTGCTTGACAAACCTGATCTCCTTCTATGACAAAGTGACCTGCTTAGTAGATGACAGAAAAGCTGTAGATATTGTCTACCTAGACTTCAGTAAAGCCTTTGACACCATTTCACACAGCATTCTCCTGGAGAAATTGGTTTCCCATGGCTTGGACAGGTGAACTCTTCACTGGGTAAAAAACTGGCTGGATGGCCAGG
>NW_008241446.1:0-232 GCF_000691975.1 Corvus brachyrhynchos
AGGAGGGGGAGGAGGTACTCCAGGTGCCAGAGCTGAGATTCCCCTGCAGCCCATGGAGGTTAATGGGAATGCAAAGATCCACCTGCAGCCTGTGGAGGAAACCCACGCTGAAGCAGGTGGATGCCTGGAAGAGGGCTGTAACCCTGTGGGAAGCTCGTGCTGGAGCAGGCCCCTGGTAGGACTTGTGACTCTGTGGGGAACCCACGCTGGAGCAGGCTGTGCCTGAAGGACT
>NW_008241447.1:0-232 GCF_000691975.1 Corvus brachyrhynchos
CAAGGTGCTGCTTGTGATATGTTGTTATCCCTTTCCAAGTCACTGCAAAGTGACACAATTCATTTATCCCTCTCTCCTCTGCAACCCTGAGACTCTCCTGGGGGCCTCAGCAGCTGGTGTCTTCCCTTAATGAAAAGAGCTCACAGGTCCGTGTCAAGCCAGGAGGCAGCTGATTTTCTTTCGTCATCAACAAGCTGGAGTGTAGCAACCAGCCACTGTCCTGTTCCTCCAC
>NW_008241448.1:0-231 GCF_000691975.1 Corvus brachyrhynchos
GTCTTCAGCTGGGCTTAGGCATTTCCACCTACACCACAAAGACCATTGTTATGCACCTCCTGAGCATCGTACCTGTGTCACAGTGGCGCAGGAGAGATTTCGTGAGGCGACTGGTGGGTATCAGCGAGAACCTGCGCTTATGCGTGGAAGTGAGATGCCTCAATCATTTTATTTTGGGCAACCGGTGGCTCCCTGGGGAGATCAGTTTGCCCCCAGAGGTGCAAATGGCCA
>NW_008241449.1:0-232 GCF_000691975.1 Corvus brachyrhynchos
CTACTGCAGGACCTTCACCATCACCAACCGCACCCGTACGAAGGTCATGCGCTTTGAGTGGGAGGCAGATGCCCCATTCCGGTTCTCCCCGAAGGTGAGTGTGGACTGCTCTGCCTTTCCCCATTGCTCAAGCCCTGCCCTGGTGTACCCAGGAGCTGGCAGGGAGTCCTCACGTACCAGTGATAGCCCATTCTAGTGCCACATAGGAGATGTAGTCCCTGGCTTGGCTGGG
>NW_008241450.1:0-232 GCF_000691975.1 Corvus brachyrhynchos
GTTCCTGGGCACCTGGGAGATGCCCCCGCGCATTCCCCCGGCCCGCCTGGACCTGAGCTCGCGTTCGCCCCGCGCCGCCGCCCGCGTGATCCAGGGCCAGCCCCGAGCCCTGCTCCGAGCCTGCAACGGGCTCCGCACCCACGTCACCGGCAAGGTGACACCCCGGGACAGCGGAGACACGCATGGGATACACAGGGATACCCATGGGATACACTGGGATACCCATGGGATA
>NW_008241451.1:0-232 GCF_000691975.1 Corvus brachyrhynchos
CTTCAGGAAACTTCCCCGTCTCACCATTCACCAGGCTCTGCCAGCACGCTCCCAGCGCAGGAATCCACTCTCGCTGCTGGCGCCGCCGCCCCTTCACAGCCGCGGCTCCAGTGACCCGCGCTGGCCCCGCTGCCTCCCCAAACACACACTCCCACACCCACACCTCGCTTCCTCACCGCTTCCACCCCAGCTTTCCCATGGCACAGTCTGTCTTGGGGTGACCTTATGATGT
>NW_008241452.1:0-232 GCF_000691975.1 Corvus brachyrhynchos
GAAAAAATGGAAAACCCTGGGAAAAACCATGGATAACACACAGAAAAACATGGAAAAAATGGAAAAAACCACGGAAAACCATGGAAAAAATATGGGGAAAAACCATGGAAAAGACACAGAAGAACACGGAAAAACATGGAAAAAACATGGGAAAAGCATGAAAAAATGTGGAAAAAATGGAAAGCCATGGGAAAACCATGGAAAAACCCAGAAAAAACTGGGAAAACAGAAA
>NW_008241453.1:0-232 GCF_000691975.1 Corvus brachyrhynchos
GAGATTTAATCCACGAAACAGAGCAGCCAACAAGCTCTAAGTGATGTCCAGGTGTTAGAAATACAAATTCCTGGTCAGCCCAGTTGCCTTGTTAAGGTTTAGGGCTGGACATGTTTCACTGATCTCAGCCCAGCGGGAGATTAACAAAGCTTGGGAAGAAGCTTTTTCTGAGAGCGGACACAGAGAATGCAGAATTTACGGGCCACGAGGACATTTGGCAGAACCCCCAAGA
>NW_008241454.1:0-232 GCF_000691975.1 Corvus brachyrhynchos
GCGTCCCCTTCTTCTGAAGAGGAAGAGAGTGATCTCTCAGATGTCGAGGATCACTGGGCTGGGGCGAAGAGACAAGCCATGAGAGATGGGGACTGGGAACTAGCTGCTAAAATCAGTGTCGCTCCAGTCACATACTGCAGAGGGAGGAACCCCAGATGGGAGCCTATCCCATATGCACAACTCAAAGAATTGTGCAAAGCAGCCAAAGATCATGGGTGTGGGTCCCCTTACT
>NW_008241455.1:0-232 GCF_000691975.1 Corvus brachyrhynchos
AATAATGGCATTAAAATAGAACAAATCACTCTTAAATCTCTTTCCATCTACTACAAGGATTGGTGCCTTTGTTTTTCCATAAATTTATTAAAATGACTATAAATTACTCTTGTTATTAATGACTCTTAGTGCCCAATCTCACAGTAATATAAAATACAACCAGCATTAGTAATAATTAATAATAATATCAGTGGTGCTATCACATAATAAAAGTATTGGTAAAAATATATAT
>NW_008241456.1:0-232 GCF_000691975.1 Corvus brachyrhynchos
CGCTCCCTTGGTCACCTGCATCATGTGTCTGTGGCTGTGTGTCTCATCATGCCTTTAAAGGTGTCCCTGGGATACAGTGACAGGACACAGGGGAATAATTCAAAGCTGTGCCAGGAGAAGTTGTTACTTGTTGGAACCCAAAAAGAACACAAGAGAAAAGAAGAAAAAGTGATACCTACTAAAACTGGCCAAATAGAACCTTTCTAACACAGTTTTGAGTATTAGAAAGCAG
>NW_008241457.1:0-232 GCF_000691975.1 Corvus brachyrhynchos
AGCCATAGCAGATGCAAAATAATCAAGATTCCTCCTCAAATCAACCCTGAAGCCACCTTCAAAATGT
Source organism: Corvus brachyrhynchos (assembly GCF_000691975.1). Classification (NCBI taxonomy): domain Eukaryota; kingdom Metazoa; phylum Chordata; class Aves; order Passeriformes; family Corvidae; genus Corvus; species Corvus brachyrhynchos. Next base: position 68 of record NW_008241457.1, read on the forward strand.
CCCCCACGTTCTGCCTGTGCCACATCTGATAACATGTCAGGGGTGTGTCACTCCCTTGTCCCCATGGGCTGCAGAGGGCCTGGGGGAGGCTGAGGACACCAACAGCTCCTTCCCTGCAATGGGGCCACCCTGCATGTCTCCACACTGGGGGTGACACTGGCCAGG
>NW_008241458.1:0-232 GCF_000691975.1 Corvus brachyrhynchos
CCCAAAAAGCCCCAAAATCCCCAAAAACCTGAAAATTCAAAAAAAACCCCAAAATTCCCAAAAACCTCAAAATCCCCCCAAAAACCCCACAAAACCTGCAAAATTCCCAAAAAAAACCCAAAATCCCAAAAAACCCCCCAAAAACCCCAAATCTTCCCCAAAAACCCCCAAATCCCCAAATTTTCCCCCAAAAAATCCGAATTTTCCCCAAAAAACCCCAAATTTTCCCCCA
>NW_008241459.1:0-232 GCF_000691975.1 Corvus brachyrhynchos
GCCCCATAGAACCCAATGGGACCCCATAGAATCCCACAGAACCCCATAGAGCCCCGCAGAGTCTTCTAGGACCCTGTAGAGCCCCTAGAACTCCATAGAACCTCATAGAACCTTATGGAACCCCATAGAGCCCCTCAGTCCCTTCTGGAGCCGCACAGAGCCCCATAGACCCCCTCAAAGCCCCACAGAACCTTCTGGAGGCCCACAGCACCCCATAGAGCCCCATAGAATC
>NW_008241460.1:0-232 GCF_000691975.1 Corvus brachyrhynchos
ACTGACAGCAGCAGAATCTCTGGTTGTTCAAACCTGGCTTTGTCTTAGGTTACAATTTATGATGTAACCAAAAGTATGTATTCTAGCACCATCTGTTGAAACAAGGTGGGGCAGTGTTTTTTGTCTCATGTTCCATGACACATCCCTGGTAACTCCCTCAGGAGATGTATCTTCTGTTAATGGGCTATCAAACCTCACCGCATGACTCATAACATTACATCATCCCATTGTG
>NW_008241461.1:0-232 GCF_000691975.1 Corvus brachyrhynchos
AAAACCGAGGAAAAAAAGGGGGAAAATGGGGGAAAAATGAGGGAAAAAAAAGGGGGAAAAGCAGGGAAAATGGGGAGAAAATCAGGGAAAAGGGAAGAGGTTTAGTGGTGGAATGGGGGAAAATCAGGGAAAAGGGGCAAAAATCAGGGAAAAAGCAGGGAAAAGCAGGGAAAAGGGAAGAGGGGAGGAGCAGGGAAGGCTCCGGGCAGGGAATTCCAGGCAGGAATTGCCG
>NW_008241462.1:0-232 GCF_000691975.1 Corvus brachyrhynchos
TTTTTTTTCTTTTGGTTTGAAGTATGTTTAAAGGAAAGTTTTTGTCCATGAAGCTCATTTTCAAGAGTGGTTTGTACAGAGGATGTTTGTGATGGGGCTGATGCTTAGGTCCAAGGAGAGCAGCAGAATTCTGTTCTGCACACATTTGTTATCACTCATTCTAACCATACAGGAGACTGCTTTGGACACAGTGAGGTCTTCCAGGTGATATTTATGTAAGTCCACTTCTCTA
>NW_008241463.1:0-232 GCF_000691975.1 Corvus brachyrhynchos
AGCCCCGACAGCCGCCATGGGTCCCCCAGTCCTTCCTGGGGACGCCACAACTCCCAGACAACTTTGCTGGGTTCCGCCATCCCTGCCCGGTGCCCCTCATTCTTCTCCGTGTCCCCTCAGCCCTTGGCCTAGGGTTACCCCATCCATGACATCCCATATCACAACCATCCCAAGTGATCACCCTCCACCCCCATCGTTCCAGCCCCTTCCCCCGGCCTCAGCCCTGCCTCTC
>NW_008241464.1:0-232 GCF_000691975.1 Corvus brachyrhynchos
AAAAAAAAGCATGCAGTATCTATGACCTATCTGCAGGAGGAGTTTTTGTAAATGTAGATTTTGATGTATTAGGTCACCCTGAAATAATACAAGAAAAGGGATCCCCAGCAAATCTGGTGGAATGAATACTGCAATAAATTTTTTTACTTCTCTTTGTTACTTGTCTGTTTCCATTTGAATTTCTTATTGTAAAGATCTGTTTAAATCCATTTATATTATTTTGCAGTCTTTT
>NW_008241465.1:0-232 GCF_000691975.1 Corvus brachyrhynchos
TTTTGCCTTGACCCACAATTGCAGAAAGAAATTAGGTTCTAAATATACTTGAAAGTGAGATTAAAACACAAACGAGGTTACATGTGGGGAATCCAAAGCAATAATACAACTTTTTTTTCTTTTTCATGAAAGAGGAAAGAAAAATAAACAGAAAAATAGGGAAATGCCAAGAAAAAACATGAGAAATACAGGAAAGGTATCACATTCTTGCACACCTGTTGTGTTACCTTTA
>NW_008241466.1:0-233 GCF_000691975.1 Corvus brachyrhynchos
CAGTCATACTCAGATACATTATCAGTTAGTGTCGGGAACAGAGACATACCAGGATTGGCAGCAAACATTTGCAGAATAACATTACCCTGTGCCAGTAACATGACATGGGATACGTCATTGATGTTTGCAGAAAAAATTTACAGTGAGTTGGATGCAACTGTTGGATGCAGCAATCCTTGGCTGCTGGTTGGATGCAGCAATTCTTAGCTGCTGGCTTCTCCAGTTCTCCAGTT
>NW_008241467.1:0-232 GCF_000691975.1 Corvus brachyrhynchos
CATGTCCCCCTGACGTTCCCAGCAGCCCCAGGAATGGCCCCATATCCCAATGTCCCCATGAATGTCCCCGTGTCCCATTAATGTCCCCCCCAGTGTCCCCCAAGTGTCCCCAAAGTGTCCCCTCCCATCTCCCCCCTCCCTGAGCCCTCCCTGATCCCATTTTTGTTCCTTTTTTTTCCAGAAAAAACAGAGTGAGTGACACCGGCGCCACCTCCTCCTCCTGGGTGATCCC
>NW_008241468.1:0-232 GCF_000691975.1 Corvus brachyrhynchos
CAGTCAGAATGTTTTGACAGAATTATTCAAGTTAAACAAAATGCTATTATTGGAATTTTAGTTTACTGCCAAATATCAGAAAAAGTATTTCAAACAAGGAAAGAGCCAAAGTGACTTCCCAGATATATTTTTATATAGATGAACTATTAATGCACCTTGAAATAAAGTGCTTAGAAGAAGATCCACCAAGATCCATTACCTTGATGAATTTGGACATAAAAATCATGAAAAG
>NW_008241469.1:0-232 GCF_000691975.1 Corvus brachyrhynchos
GGAGTATTTCAATATTTCCCTCCTGTTCTTGGATTATTGATTTGGACCTGTTTGGTCCATCTTGTTGTATTTTACAGAGTGAATGATAACCTGAGGAATTATTGAAAAGATCAGGGCACTGTCTCCTGAAAGAGAAGAAAAACTGAACTGCTTCCAGTATAGGATAACCTAAAGCATAACTTCTTAGACAAACTGACACTGATGAAATAAATAAATGGAGAAAATGATGCTA
>NW_008241470.1:0-233 GCF_000691975.1 Corvus brachyrhynchos
GACATCCGACAGATGAGGGACAGCAACAGGAGAAGGTGGTGATGGAAATCAAACCAGGGACTGGGAAAAATCAGCTCCATGTGGGAATTTCTCTGTGTTTTCCTCTCCTGCTCTTTGGAGTGTGTGGATAAAGGATATTTCCAGTTTGTGAGCACAGAACAGCTCCGGGGTTTTTTGGGATTGGTTTGCAGGGAGTTAAGGTCTGGGAATGGGGCAGGAGGGAGAGGTTTTTC
>NW_008241471.1:0-233 GCF_000691975.1 Corvus brachyrhynchos
AAAAAAATCAGGAAAAAATCAGGTAAAAATCGGGAAAAAAATCAGGAAAAAATGGGTAAAAAATCAGGTGAAAATCAAAACAAATCAGGAAAAAAGCAGAAAAAAATCAGGAAAGAATTTGGGAAAAATCAGTAAAAAATAAAAAAAACCAGGAAAAAATCAGAAGAAAAGCAGAAAAAATCAGAAAAAAGCAGGAAAAGGTCAGGAAAAATCTGAGAAAAAGCAGAAAAAAA
>NW_008241472.1:0-233 GCF_000691975.1 Corvus brachyrhynchos
ACCTACAAAATTTAAACATGTATGAAAGAGTAAGATGAGTAAACTATGAACAAAGAAACAGCAGGATAAAGCATTGAGGTTTTATCCTTGTGGTGTGTGCAGTCAGGACACTAAATGACATGCAGAAAGTCTTTTCTTTGCCTCCAACAAGTACTTCAAAAGGCAAAATTACATAGAATCAGCACAACATTCAAGTTGCCCAGAATGTTCTTTTATTGCCTGTGGTTTTTGCA
>NW_008241473.1:0-233 GCF_000691975.1 Corvus brachyrhynchos
GCTGCGGCTCGCTGGGCTCCACAACACAGTGATGATAAAGGAGGCAGAAGGGTCCCAGCATAGCGACCTCAGAGGAGCCTTTATTTACATGATGACGAGCCTGTTCCCAGAGGAAGAGAGACCGCGTGATCAGGGAGCGAGGGGGTCTTATCTGGGGACGGGGGGGCGGAGCGAGCACATGAACTAATGATCTCAGGGTGCAGGGGCGGTACATGGGCAGAGTTGAGGTACTG
>NW_008241474.1:0-233 GCF_000691975.1 Corvus brachyrhynchos
ATTATTAATTTGGGGGGGATTTTTTTTTCATTCCTTTTGATGCTCTCCCGATTAATTTGATTATTTCAACCTTTATTTGCCGGCTTTAATAATTATTAATAATAACTAATAATTATTTTTCTCTGATTAGTATTCGATCTTTAAATTCATTAATTCCCGCATTCTCCATTAATTACTTGATCATTTTAATGATTATTTGATCATTTTTCTATTCATCGGGTCGTTCTAATCAC
>NW_008241475.1:0-233 GCF_000691975.1 Corvus brachyrhynchos
CCCCGGAGCTGGTGGCACAGTTCCCGCTAGAAGTGTCCTGACCCCGATCTTTAGCAGAGAACTTCATGTTGTTGTGCATGGTCGTGGTGCCCTTGGAGGCCATGGCATCCTCTGCTGTCCCTGAGTGCGCTCCCAGCCTCAGCTGGTAGCCCTGGGACTCATCACCCAGGCTGAACAGGTTGTAGTCTGCGAACTTCATGTCATTTGAAGCATCCCAGATGGCAAACCTGACC
>NW_008241476.1:0-233 GCF_000691975.1 Corvus brachyrhynchos
GGATGAATGACCCAGGGTTCTCACCTCCACAAGAACCACCGGCACCCCCAGTGCAGAGAATCGCAGGGCGAGGAAGGACTGACAGGACGCTGCTGGAGCCGAGCATCTTGGAATGTCTTCTGTTTTATCCCTTCCCCATCTCACCCCACCGCCGATCTTCCCCCTCTTTCCTTCTCACCCTCCTCTTTCCTATCCCTATCTCCCCACCCCACATTTATTGTTAAATACAATCC
>NW_008241477.1:0-233 GCF_000691975.1 Corvus brachyrhynchos
AGGGTCCCAAGGGGAAGCCTGCATTGAGCAGGAACTGTCACTGGAAGAAGCCAGAAATGACCAGGAAGAGCTCCAAGGGGAAGCTTGCATTGAGCAGGAACTGTCCCTAGAAGAAGCCGGTAGCTACCACGAGCTCCGATTGGGATGAATCCATTGCAGACGAGCTGTTCCTAGGAGAAGCCAGCAGCTACATAGAAGTTTCTGACTGGGAAGAAGGAACGGAGCAAGGCCTT
>NW_008241478.1:0-233 GCF_000691975.1 Corvus brachyrhynchos
AACAGAACACACCAGGAAAGGCGGCAGGGTCAGCAGAAGAGTAGGCAAAGATCAATCATGGAAATAACAGACCTGACTTGGGGAAATGAATTGAATTTATTGTCAAACAAATCAGAGCACGAGAATGAGAAGTAAAATAATTCCTACGAAAACATCTTCCCCCCACCCTTCCCTCCTTCCCGAGCTTCCCTTTATCCCCCATTCCCTCCCTCCTCCCCACCCAGGGGCACAGG
>NW_008241479.1:0-233 GCF_000691975.1 Corvus brachyrhynchos
TTTAAATTGTCCATTATGGCAGCAATGCTTAATTAAGGTGGAACTGACAAATGGAGTCATCATGATTAATGTTATTATAATGAATACATCTGCAGTTTGGTATAATGCAGAGAATATCTACTTCCCAGGAAATGCTCAGATAGGGAGGTTGTCTTTTATATTCATAGGGATATAATAATTCCTCTGAAAGAATCTCTCTGTAATTTAGCATGAATTAATGTCTCCTTATCACA
>NW_008241480.1:0-233 GCF_000691975.1 Corvus brachyrhynchos
AGGTGCTGTTGACACTCTTGAGGGACAAAAGGTTTTGCAGAGTGATCTGGATACATTGGAGCATTGGGCTATGACTAATGGGATGAAATTTAACAAGTCCATATGCTGGATTCTGTACCTAGGACAGAGTAATGCTGGGAACAAGAATAAACTGGGAGAACAGAGGCTGGAGAGCAGCCCTGCAGAAAGGGGTCTGGGGTTGCTGGTTGGCAGCAGGATCAGTGTGAGTCAGC
>NW_008241481.1:0-233 GCF_000691975.1 Corvus brachyrhynchos
CATTTTTTCCCCATTCCCCCCCTTTTTTCCCGATTTCCCCCATTTTCCCCCCGGTTTTGCCCGATTTCCCCTGTTTTCGCCCCATTTTTGCCCAATTTTCCCCCATTTTTGCCCCATTTCCCCCATTTTTTCCCAATTTCCCCCATTTTTTGCCCGTTTTTCCCCCGTTTTTCCCCGATTTCCCCCAATTTTTCCCATTTTTTGCCCATTTTTCCCCATTTCCCCCGTTTTTT
>NW_008241482.1:0-233 GCF_000691975.1 Corvus brachyrhynchos
AAGTGTCCCTGTGCAGGGTGTGTGTGACACAGCCATCTCGACATCACACCTCGATGCCGGGGGGATCTGTTGCTGCTGACAGGGAGGCGTGGGAAGTGGTTAATTTTCCGTGCTGCGACACAAACGGGGCTCAGGAAGTGTCTCATTACGGCATAAACATGGAAAATTAGATTAGACTGGATGTAAGGGAAAAACATCTTTGGTGAGGGTGGTGAGGCCCTGGCACAGGGTGC
>NW_008241483.1:0-234 GCF_000691975.1 Corvus brachyrhynchos
AATAAAAATAAAATGAAATTAAAAGGAAATGAAAATAAAACGAAATTAAATTAAAAGGAAATGACATTAAAGTAAAATTAAAATAAAATTAAGTTTAAATTAACATAAAATGAAACCAAAATAAAACAAAAATTAAAATGAAATGAAATTAAAATAAAAATAAAATAAATTAGAATTTAAAAAATAAATAAAAATGAAATAAGATAAAAATAAAATAAAATAATAAAAAAATAA
>NW_008241484.1:0-233 GCF_000691975.1 Corvus brachyrhynchos
TCTCTCTTGCAGCCCTTGAAGACGCGTCCCGTGACATCAGCCCTGCCGTTTCCAGCCTGGCGCGTCAAACAGCCTACGTCCTGCGGGCCCTGGAGAGAGCTCCGCGCTCCATCTTCCAGGTGCTGCGAGATGGACTCCGCAGGGCATGCAGGACACGGCCTCGTCTGTCGGGCCGTGGCTAGCTGCAGTGCTGCAGCTCTGCAGCGACCTGATCTGGGAGGCTCTCTCTGCTG
>NW_008241485.1:0-233 GCF_000691975.1 Corvus brachyrhynchos
TGCTGGTGAGGAATATTGAAAGGACCCCCCTTGCCTCATCACTCTCAAGGGCCTGGCCACTGGGAAGAGCCCAGGCCATGGCATCTTGCCTGCAGAAGAGCATTTCTGTTGCTTGTTAACTGGTGTAATAACTCAAAAAGGACAAGCTGTCTTGCAGTGAGTTATTTTGGCACCATGGGAGTAAGATTCCCAGCTGATAATAAACATCTTGCTGTGGATGTGAGATCTGGAAT
>NW_008241486.1:0-233 GCF_000691975.1 Corvus brachyrhynchos
AGCCACTCGGCAGGACCACCACACACTCACACATGCATACACACACACGGACAGCTCCAGGAAATGGGTCCACGACAAAGAGATGGGAAGGGTCCTCATATGGGGTTCCATGGGAGGAGTTTAATGCAGGCACACCCGTGAAGGGTTCCAGGGACGAAGACAAAGAACATTGGAGGATCCAGGTTTACATATGAGAGCATCAGGAACCAATGGTCTGAGGGCATGGGGCCAGT
>NW_008241487.1:0-233 GCF_000691975.1 Corvus brachyrhynchos
TACACTATGATCTTTAATCACATATCTCATCCTTTCACATTTTCCCTGATCCATTAGTTGAAAAATTCTCTTATTCACTCAGACTTAACATTTAGATACTTGTTCATGTCATTACTATCCCAGAAATTGTCACTCCTCTTGTGATGTTTTTAGGGTGCTCTCACTGCATATACCTTACTTAATCTGTGTATCTTAGATACTTCTACAAGATTGAGGTGCTTTTACTATTATAG
>NW_008241488.1:0-233 GCF_000691975.1 Corvus brachyrhynchos
GACCATGGCCTCTCTCTCCTGCAGGATGTGACAGCAGTGAGGGCAAACAGGTCCTGATCCTTATCTCTCCACAGCGTGCTGCAGAGCACAAAAATGTCCACAGAGACCGACAGCAACTGCCCCATCTGCCAGGGCACTTGTGAGGGTGTTGCTTCTACTCTGCCCTGTCACCACCAGTTTTGCCTGGGCTGTATCCTGCGGTGGACACAGAGAAATCCAGTGTGCCCACTCTG
>NW_008241489.1:0-233 GCF_000691975.1 Corvus brachyrhynchos
ATGAAGGAAATCACTATGCTCATACTAGCCCCAATCATTTTACCTGCAGACCTTCCAAAGAAAATCTGGAATGTTAGGTATTGCTAATAGGGAAAGGTGTTTCAGCCACAGAGGTGCTACATGGGCTGAAGCACTGGGAATTTTTTGTATTTTATTCTCTTACGAACTCTGCTTTTATTTAGAGCAAATTTAAGTCATCATAGCATTTATCTTCTTAGCTCTTTAAATCTGGT
>NW_008241490.1:0-234 GCF_000691975.1 Corvus brachyrhynchos
GGCTGGCATGTCCCTCCTTGGCCTTGCAGGTATCCCACCACCCTCCCATCTCCGCCTGCCACGCCGAGTCCGACAACTTCGTCTTCTGGCAAGGTGAGCGTCTGGGAGGGCGTTGGGCACCGGGAGGTTCCTCCCAGGGGACCGAGGGTTCTCACCTCCTCCTCCTCCTGCTCCTCCTCCTGCACCCCCAGACATGAGGTGGAAGAACAAATTCTGGGGCAAGTCCCTGGAGAT
>NW_008241491.1:0-234 GCF_000691975.1 Corvus brachyrhynchos
GCCCCTCCTCCCTCACCTTCTTCTTCCCCCCCCAGGGAGCAGCAGGAGGGTGAGTGACCCTGAGTGACCCCAATTAACCCCGATTAATTAACCCCAGCTGGCCTCGTTAACGACCTCCGTGCATGCACTGACCCAAAATCCCCTTAATTAACCCCAAAAGCGTTAATGAACCCTCTGGTAATTCCCACTAAACCCCCCCAAAACCCACAATTAACACTAAAACCGTTAATTAAT
>NW_008241492.1:0-233 GCF_000691975.1 Corvus brachyrhynchos
GCCCATGGGCAGAGTGGGGGTACATGAAAACCATCAGGGTCACAAATTCCTGCCTCAGGACCCTTCCAGGACTCCTTGGGGATTAAGCATCTGGATAGGACACCAGGACTGCTGCTTCCAGGCCGAGCACCACCCCTTCTGTGCTGCACAGATCGTCTTGCAGTGCCACAAACAGTTCTCAGCCTTTTCAGAGTATTTCTGTAGCATCGTGACAGACACTAAATAAGAAAGAA
>NW_008241493.1:0-234 GCF_000691975.1 Corvus brachyrhynchos
GGAATGCAGAAGAGAAGGCCAAGAAAGCCATCACTGATGTGAGTGCCATGCTGGGAACCAACATCTAGGACACCTTCCACTGGAGGGTGATGGAGAGCACACTTTGGTCCTCCTTCTCTGCTTGCTTCTCTCCTTGGGCAGGCGGCCATGATGGCAGAGGAGCTGAAGAAGGAGCAGGACACCAGCGCCCACCTCGAGCGAATGAAGAAGAACATGGAGCAGACCATCAAGGAC
>NW_008241494.1:0-234 GCF_000691975.1 Corvus brachyrhynchos
AGGAATGAAAATCATCAAAGAGCTTAATCACCTGCTTCAGGAGAAGGAGGTTCTACAAAAGCAAGTGAGTGCAACAGCGAGAGCCGCTGCAGTCACCGAACCGGTGGCTTCTGCCCTTCTTGCCTCTCCTCTGCAGAGCAGCAGGCAAGGGGGTGATGCCTCTGAGTGCCCTCCTGCTGTGGCCTCTATCACAGCCACTCCGAAGGACACGTCCTGGGCTGCTGAATCTCAGCT
>NW_008241495.1:0-234 GCF_000691975.1 Corvus brachyrhynchos
TGCTATTAATCCACTTTGATATAATTTCCTTCTTCACTTGAACCTCCATGTTCTCCTTCCTTCTCCTATTTTACTATCCCCTTCCCTTTCCATTTCCAATTCCATGGGGCCATCACAGAAACACCATTTCCCTTTGTAGTGTTGGGTCACCCCCAGCCCTGGGGTCTTCATGATTTTGGAGAAAAGGTGAGGGAGACAGGGGTTGGATGCAGGAAAACTTTATTGTGAACAGAG
>NW_008241496.1:0-234 GCF_000691975.1 Corvus brachyrhynchos
TTTCCCTGATTTTTGAGAGGCTGCCCATTGGCACGGAAACAGGATTTACATGGTTTTGTATAATGTCTTGGTTTACCACATCGATCACACAGAACTGCTCCCAGAGTTACTTTGTTATTGGCAACTTTGTTAGTTGCTCCAGAGGACAGAGTTCTGTGCGGGCACTGAGATTTAAAATGACCAGGCTGTCCGCAGCTGTAACAATTATGTGTCATTTTAATAGCTTCAGCAACA
>NW_008241497.1:0-234 GCF_000691975.1 Corvus brachyrhynchos
ATCCCTTATCTCTATCCCTATCCCTTTCCTTGTCTCCGACCCCTTAGCCCTGTCCCTTATCCCTACTCCTTATGCCATTCCCTATCCCTTATCCCTTTCCCTATCCTTATCCCTATCCCATTCCCTCTCCCTATCCCTCTCCCTAGGCCATTCCCTATCCCATACCCATTCCCTATCCCTATCCCTATGCCATTCCCATTCCCTATCCCATTTCCTCTTCCTCTCCCTCTCCCT
>NW_008241498.1:0-234 GCF_000691975.1 Corvus brachyrhynchos
TTTGTAAAGACATTAGCACCCATCTTTCCTATCGCACACACAGGACTGCTCTTTACTCTGCCGGTCCCCTGCTTCTACATGACTCGCTGCTGGAAACATGCACACAGGCCTCACAACCAGGTGTTACCTCATGCCAGGGGATGGGGGTAGAGTATGGTGCTAATAACACCAAGGTTGTGGTGATATGCGGAAAAGACTCCGCTACTGGAATAAGTAGTAAAGTAGGTATGTTTA
>NW_008241499.1:0-234 GCF_000691975.1 Corvus brachyrhynchos
TGAGGGAGCAGCAAACCCCCCCAACTCCCCCAAATCCCTCTTTTGGGGGGTCTCCCCTCCTCTAGGCGCTGAACATCACCACCCACGTCTTGAAGAAAGGCGGCACCTTCGTGGCTAAGGTGAGTCCGTGAGGGGATTCCCCCAAAATGAGGGGGGTCTGGGGCTCCCCCGACCCCAAAAATGGGGTCCTAACGCCCCTGCCCCCCCAGATTTTCCGGGGCAAGGACGTGACCC
>NW_008241500.1:0-234 GCF_000691975.1 Corvus brachyrhynchos
TAACAAGATGGAGGAAACAATTATCTCCTGAGAGAGTGGCAGAGTAATCAGTTGCCCTGAACTTCTGCTGTTCAAGGGGAGCCTAAAAGGAGATCCTAAAATAGATAGAATTTGAGACACTACTTCAAAACAGTAATTTCTTAACTAAGAACACTGACCAATGGTTCCACTCTCACTTGAAAACTGTTTTAGAAAAGAGTGCAAGGACTTTACTGTGGGTTTAACATATAAATC
>NW_008241501.1:0-233 GCF_000691975.1 Corvus brachyrhynchos
TGAACAAATAGTAACAGCCTCAGGCCAACTCTTGCCACATTTCGCAGTGTGGCACATCCACCACACAGTCCTGTGGGACATTCTGAGTCTCCTTCACCAATTCCTAAGCGATCTGAGAATTAAGCACTACAGTTTGGAATCCCATTTCTCAGCAAGTTTGGTATTCTGCCTGCCAGCCGACTGAGTCAGACAGTGTGTGGGTTCGATTCAGCTGAATAGCAGTCCCTGCTGCC
>NW_008241502.1:0-234 GCF_000691975.1 Corvus brachyrhynchos
CAGCACCAGTTTTCTTGTCCAATTTTATAAACTGTTCAGCCGTGCCATTATTCGCTGTTTTCTTTTAATTATGTATTCTTGTTAACCTCTTTATCCTTTCAAAGTTGCAGATTGTGATTGACATGCAGTATTAATTAAGGCATATAATTTATGACATTGGAGCTTGAAATTAATAAGTGACAATACAATTACATGGTTTGCCTAATTGTCCTTCAGTAATATAAAGATTGACAC
>NW_008241503.1:0-234 GCF_000691975.1 Corvus brachyrhynchos
TGTCCCCCCGGTGTCCCCCCGGTGTCCCCCAGGTGATCAAGCAGCTGATGAAGAAGGAGTTCACGCTGGAGTTCTCCCGGGACCGCAAGTCCATGTCCGTCTTCTGCTCGCCGGCCAAGGCCTCGCGCGCCGCCGTGGGCAACAAGATGTTCGTCAAGGTGGGCGGGGGGCACCTGGGGGCACCTGGGGGCATGTGGGGGGCACGTGGGGTCACCTGGGTCATCATTGTCACCT
>NW_008241504.1:0-234 GCF_000691975.1 Corvus brachyrhynchos
GTTTTAAACACCTGATTAAAAATTGTCCTGAACATAAAGAGAATAACAAGGATTCCAAGCCTGCCCCCCCAGACTGTCCCAAATGCACGCACCACCAGAAACCGTCGGGAAACGGATGATGAAGCACAGGACAGCCCCGCGCGATGACACCAAGCTTTGAGCCATTTTCCCCCACCAGGCTTCCAGCCTGAAGGACAGATCTCAGAACTGTAAGCAAACACTCATCAGGTCTTG
>NW_008241505.1:0-234 GCF_000691975.1 Corvus brachyrhynchos
TGCGGAGCTTCTGTTGCATTTTGTTTTGCCACTCCGGGCTCCACTGGCCTATGCCGTACCAGCTGCCACTCCCAGGTTCCTGCTGCAGCCCCTTTCACCATCCCGAGGGGCACCGGGCCTGGCTGCCCTTGGGGGTTTGTAAAGGAAGCCGCTTTTCCATCCCTCCCGCCGGCTGCGCCGCCATCGCCGCGTGAGGGAGAGGCAGGGCCGAGCTCGCGCCACAGCGCCCCCTGC
>NW_008241506.1:0-234 GCF_000691975.1 Corvus brachyrhynchos
TGGGGGCGTTCGTGCAGGCAGGCAAAGCCCTGCCGGCCTCACCCACTGCCCACGGAAGAAAGTTTTGTTCTCTTTCCCGGCAGGACCAGGCTCACCGAGGACCCTGCGCGGTTCTCGCTCGCGGCCAGGCTGCCATGGGTAAGTTGGGGGGCTCGTGGCGTGGGGGGCACGGGCCCTGCAAGGGGACAGCACGAGGGACGCGGGGACTCTGTGCTTTTGCTTTTTCTGCCCTCT
>NW_008241507.1:0-234 GCF_000691975.1 Corvus brachyrhynchos
AACATGTTGAAACAAACAATGACTATGAATGAATATAACTCCTTCTCTCTGCCTGGGGTGAATTTGAATATTGATGACTTTTTACTGCAGGCTCCCATGGTCATTGCCAATCCTTATATAAGCTGCCTGATATCATTAATAGTATTAGCCAATACCGTTGCTACACTATGGAATTCATGGAATTTGTCATCATCCTGGTATAAGAGGAAACAACCTTTGGGTGAGGAGCTGTTA
>NW_008241508.1:0-234 GCF_000691975.1 Corvus brachyrhynchos
GTGGCTCTCCCCTTTCCTCTCTCCTGGTCTTGTCTCTGCAGGGATGAGTGGTTTTGTGATGAACACCTTGTCCCCAAGATATTCCTGAGACCAATCATTTGTCAGTCAGGCCCATGTCACAGCAGTGACCTCATATTCAACTCGCTCAACTCCTCATCTCTGCTGGAGCCCACATTGAGCAGCCAAAGCCAGCCCCTGCTCTGGCCTTTCCCTCTGCCCTGCCCCAGGGCCTGA
>NW_008241509.1:0-234 GCF_000691975.1 Corvus brachyrhynchos
AAACACCCCAAAACGCCCTAAAACCCACCCAAACTGACCTAGAACACCCCAAAATGGCCTAAAACCCACCCAAAAGCCCCAAAATGCCCCCAAATTCCCTAAAATCCACCCAACCCCCCCAAATCCCCTAAAACCCACTCAAAACCCTCCCAAAACGCCCTCAAACCCACCCAAAATACCCCCAAAACACCCTAAAACCCACCCAAAACACCCCCAAAATGCCCTAAAACACCC
>NW_008241510.1:0-234 GCF_000691975.1 Corvus brachyrhynchos
GATCAGCCCCAGGCTGCAGGACAAGCCAGGTGTGCCCGGCTGGAAAGCAACTCTGCAGAGGGGTCCTGAGAGGGAGCTCTGGGCAAGGGGCTGCCAGCCCCGCGGGAGGAAACCCGCTGGGCCAGCCCCTAATGCTGCCCCTCGAGAAAGGAAGAGGAGGAAGAAGCTGACAAATGAGCTTGGAATCTCCCAGTGCAGACATTAAGGGACAAGTGGGGGTCTGGGGGGCAGGGC
>NW_008241511.1:0-233 GCF_000691975.1 Corvus brachyrhynchos
CCTGGAATGGTTTGGGTTGGAAGGGACCTTGAACGGCCTTGGGAGTTGGTGCTTATCAAAGTTCCCATCAGCGCTTCCTGTGGGCAACTGGGATGTGGGAATGCCAGGAAAACGAGCTGGGAGAACAAACAGATTTAGGCTGGGAATGAATTCCCTTCCTAAATAAAATTGGGATTGGGACAGAACCAGGGATTACCTGTGACCCCGGGAATGATCTGCAGGAAAACAAGGAT
>NW_008241512.1:0-234 GCF_000691975.1 Corvus brachyrhynchos
CCTGCTCTAGGTGACCTTGCTTTGGCAGGTGGGTTGGACTGGATCCTCAGAAGTCCCTTTCAACCCTAATGATTCCATGTTTCTGTGAATTGGGTTTGTTCATTCTGGAAAAGAGAAGGCTTCCATTACCTCAGGGGAACCCACAAGAAAGAGAGCATGTATGTAGTGGCAGGACAAGGGGGAATTGCTTCAAACTGACCTACTGAGAGTAGGTTTAGATTACATATTAGGAAG
>NW_008241513.1:0-234 GCF_000691975.1 Corvus brachyrhynchos
ATCCCAAAATCCCCCCCAAAATCCCCAAATCCCTCCCAGGACTGCCCCAAATCCCCCCCAAAATTTGGGATTTTGGGGTGTGGGACCCCCAAATTTTGGGGAATTCGGGGTCACCTTCGGCCGCCTTGGGCTGCTTCCCGATGTATTCCTCGATTTTCTGCATGATGTCAGCAAACTGGGGGGAAATCCCCCAATTTTGGGGGATTTGGGGTGGATTTGGGGTTTTTGGGGGTT
>NW_008241514.1:0-234 GCF_000691975.1 Corvus brachyrhynchos
CTTTGGATTACGACAAGTGTGTGCTGTTATGTCCATCTCGACAAAAGCCACAAAGGACTGAATCTGGGAGCTTGGGGTGGGGTTTATGGTAATGGGTAAATTGTAATGTGCACTCACTTGTAAAATCACGTGTGCATGAATGGTTAGGAGTGTCCTCCATGCAACCTCAGGCCTGAACAAATGATGTTCTCTTTAAAACAAATTAGTGTTAAGGAGTTGTCCTGGGTTGCAGTG
>NW_008241515.1:0-234 GCF_000691975.1 Corvus brachyrhynchos
GCCACACTTTATTTCAAGAATTGTGCAGCAAATGAGCCACCACCTAGGCATGGACTGGGAACGCCACACTCCGTATCATCCTCAGTCTAGGGGCCAGGTGGAGAAAATGATCATTTGATTATTACAAATTCAGACCAAACCAAGAACAAAAGAAAAACAAAGTCCTTTTGAAATATTGTATGGAACACCATACGGGGTCCTAGAGGGGACAACTCCCACTCAAGTAGGGGAAGA
>NW_008241516.1:0-235 GCF_000691975.1 Corvus brachyrhynchos
CCTTCGCCGCTTCCTTGGTTGATGGCGGGAGCTTTTCCAGCTTTTCCTTGGATCCAGCCCGGGGCAGGGCTGCGCATCCCGCCGGGAAAGTGCTCGGGAAAGCGGGAATGGCGTTTTCCAGGCGCGGAGGGGCTGCGAGTGCAGCTGGAGAGGGGGAAAATCCAGCCGGGAAATCCTTGGGATGCGGGAATGCGAGGCAGGGCTGGAGGGAAGGGCAGGGAGGAGGGCTGGGATC
>NW_008241517.1:0-234 GCF_000691975.1 Corvus brachyrhynchos
GGAAATCCACCCAAATTCCGCTCCGTGCAGGGAGCTCCCAGCTCCAACAGCTGCTGGTGCACCTGGAGAGGAGGAAAACCTTTCCTTCCTGCTTTGGCATCCTGTTATCCCGGGGTGAGGATCCCTCTGGGAATGCCCAGGGCTTGCTGGGCCCCATTTGTGAAGGACACCCTGGTCAGGGGGCTGCTGCTCCTCCGTCCATTCCCAAATGACCAGGAATGTCCGAGACACCCC
>NW_008241518.1:0-234 GCF_000691975.1 Corvus brachyrhynchos
GTTTCTGCTACATTTTGTTTGCCACCCTGGGGTCCGCTCGCCTCTGCCATTCCAGCCTGCTGCTCCGAAATCCCTGCTACAGCCCATCTCACCATCCGGAGGGGCACTGGGACCAGCTGCCCCTGTGGGTTTGCAAAGGAAGCCTCTTTTTCATCTCTTCTGCCAGCTCACCTGCCATTACTGCATGGAGAGAGATGACCAAGCTCGCGCCACAGCGCCCCCTGCAGCCGCGGG
>NW_008241519.1:0-235 GCF_000691975.1 Corvus brachyrhynchos
TTTCCCTGGATTTAGGGAGTTTTCCATGGATTTGAGGGGGTTTTCCCATGGATTTAGAAAGGTTTTCCATGGATTTAGGGAGTTCTTCCCTGGATTTAGGGAAGTTTTCCGTGGATTTGAGGGGATTTCCCTGGATTTAGGGAGGTTTTCCATGGATTTAGTGACGTTTTCCCTGGATTTGAGGAGGTTTTCCTGGATTTAGGGAGTTTTCCATGGATTTACGGAGTTTTTCCCT
>NW_008241520.1:0-234 GCF_000691975.1 Corvus brachyrhynchos
CTCCATCCATGCCCGTGTGCCCCCATGTCCCCACCCATGTCTTAGTTCATTGTCTTCATTTTTACCCCAGTTTCAGGTGTTTTTAGAAGATGAAAAGAAAGGAAAAGAAAACCGAGGCCAAAAGAGAAGGATTTCTGTGTCTGTTCCAGGTGAGGATCCTTGTGCTTGGATTGGAGCGAAGAACTTTCTTCTGGAGGGTTTCACCCCACCGTCTCCAGAATCTTGGTCTTTGCC
>NW_008241521.1:0-235 GCF_000691975.1 Corvus brachyrhynchos
CCCCAACAAGGGGATTGGGCATTCAGGCATATACAAATTGGTGTTTCCTCCACTGTTTTATTAATTTAAATAGTAGTAGTTGTAAAAAGAGGCCAGTTCTCTTTCCTGTTTGTTGCACCCACAAAGTTTACAGGTTTTGAGCTAAGTTTTCCTCTGCATGTATTCAGTATTAAGTTGTTCCTGTATCAATTTAAAAAATTTGCCTTTTCATTCCCAGCAATAATGTAACCAGGGC
>NW_008241522.1:0-235 GCF_000691975.1 Corvus brachyrhynchos
CCCAGACCCCAAAACCTCCCAAAACCCCCCAAACCCCCCAAAATCCCCAAAAAATCCCAAAACCCCCAAATCTCCCAAAAACCCCAAAAAACCCCCAAACTACAAAACCCCAAAACCCCTCCCAAAAAACAATAAAAATCAAAAAAACCCCAAAACCCCCAAAAAACCCCAAACCCCAAATCCCCCAGACCCCAAAAACCCCAAACCCCAAAACCCCAGGACACCAAACCCCCCA
>NW_008241523.1:0-234 GCF_000691975.1 Corvus brachyrhynchos
GTCATCAGGAAAAGCCCATGTGCCCTTGCCCTCTGCTGTCAGTAGGAAGCAGGAGCTGTGCCAGGACAGCCCTGCCAGCTCTACTCGGGCTCTCTGCCACTTTCTTCCAGATGCTGGCCTCTGATGATGTGGAAGAAGAGGAACTGGATCCATTGTACAAAGACTTGAGAATTCTGATGCATTCAGGAATCGAAATGGTCCCTCTGGTGCTCAGGGCCCTTTTGACGCTGTCGG
>NW_008241524.1:0-235 GCF_000691975.1 Corvus brachyrhynchos
CAGGAAGCAGGAGAAATGATAATGCTCCCACTGATGCAGGAAGGCCACCTCCTTCACAGTATAATCCACCCTCACCACCACCTCCACCAGCAGCTTCTCTTCAGATGGAAGGCATGGTAAGCATGTAGCTGGAACAGAATTGTATTTGCTAGTGACAAAAAAGAAACTCCTTGGTTTGGGCTTTTTTGAAGAAAGTCCAAGTCTAAAAGGAAACCTGCAGGTGTGTTCAGACTGC
>NW_008241525.1:0-235 GCF_000691975.1 Corvus brachyrhynchos
TATGTAGCAAACAGAGCAGCTACATTCAGGGGCTTTGTTCAGTCTGCAGGAATAAGAAATGCAGAGGAAGATATGCAAGGATGTGAGAAGGCCACTGGACTGAGATACATGCCTGCAGAATGTCTGCCAGGGAATTCTGGGGTTTGAGAGCCTTCCCGCTGAAGCGGCAAATATTTGCAAGAAATATCAGTCATTTGCCACAGCTGGCAACATACTGGAGTCCAGCCTGGTTTTA
>NW_008241526.1:0-235 GCF_000691975.1 Corvus brachyrhynchos
CCAGCGCCCCCGCCGGCTGCGAGCGGAACTGCAGCGAAGGGAAAGGGCCCAGAGGGCGGGGAGGGACGGCCCTGTGCCCGCTGCTCTCGTGCCTTGGTGCTGCCGTGGGTGCTGCTGGTTTGCCTGGTCACACGCACACACACTAGTACAGAACTGTTCCTGCTTTTCACAGAGCTTTGCCTGAAAGCCCCTTAATTTCAGCGTTATAATAATTCGGAGGGAAGGGGGTCATATT
>NW_008241527.1:0-235 GCF_000691975.1 Corvus brachyrhynchos
GGGCGATCAGTTTGGGGAAGGGTTTAGGATTGGTTTGAGGCTCCTGGGGTGGTTTGGGGAGGACCAAGGGGACTTGGGGTGGTGGTTTTTGGAGACAAAGGGCACTTGGGGGGCTGGTTTGGTGGGACGGAGGAAGTGCTGGGGGCTGTTTTGAGGGTGCAGAGGCCAGTTTGGGGCTCCTGGGACGCTCCTGACCCCCCCCTCCCTTTTTTTTCCTCCAGGACTGTGAGGAGTG
>NW_008241528.1:0-235 GCF_000691975.1 Corvus brachyrhynchos
GCCTCAAAAACCCGTGTTGTACCTCACCTAAAACTGCCCCAAATCTGCCCCAAACCTCACCAGACCTGCACCAAAAGCCTGCCCCAAAAACCTCACCCAAAACTGCTCTAAACTTGCCCCAACCCTGCCTGGTCCTGCCCCTAAGTTGCCCAGAAACCCACCCCAAACTTCATCCCAAACCTGCCCCAAACACCTGTGTTGTACCTCACCTAAACTTGCCCTAAATACCTGCCCC
>NW_008241529.1:0-235 GCF_000691975.1 Corvus brachyrhynchos
ACCTCACTACACAAGAATTTAGAAGATTACAGCTAACAAACCTCATCTAATATTGGCAATTTCCAACACCAGCACTATAAAATATTCACTTGCAGGGCTTTAATGCACATTTTTCAGGTCATGTCAAAGAAGAAAGAGGAACAGGTAAGTCACCTGATCTCTGTCCTCCCCACAGCCATGCAAACAGGTGTGCTGTGGCTTTTTGCAGCTGAACACAACACAAAAGCCACTACTC
>NW_008241530.1:0-235 GCF_000691975.1 Corvus brachyrhynchos
AAATGAGGGAAAATGGAGGGAAAATGGGATTGGGATGGGGAAAATGGGAGAAAGTTCGGGAGAATTGGGAGAAAATGAGGGAAATTGGAGGGAAAATGGAGGGAAAATGTGGCGGGAAGGGGGGAAATGGAGGGAAAATGAGGGAAAAGGGGATTGGGATGAAGGAAAATGGGAGAAAAGGAGGGAAATTTGAGGGAAAATGGGGAGAAATGGGATTGGAATGGGGGAAAATGGG
>NW_008241531.1:0-234 GCF_000691975.1 Corvus brachyrhynchos
GAGGGCCTCAGCCAGCTGCAGGGCGATGGGGCTCGGTATCGGGGCATCCTTGTCCAGGAAGAAATAACTCAGGAGAACGACGGTCATCCTAACCACGTCGTTGTCGCTATCCCGCAGGAGCACCACAAGGCTTTTAGTCAGGCTCCACATTCTTTCGGCCTGTGTGGAACACAAAGCTGTGCAACGCCACCCTTCTACAGTAGGGCCCAGAGGCCAAAGGCCTGTCCCGAAGCA
>NW_008241532.1:0-235 GCF_000691975.1 Corvus brachyrhynchos
AAAATAAAGAAGAGCTGCCAGCTCCAACCAAGGGGTGCTCAAGCCCCTTCTCAATGAGTTGCTTTAATTAACCAATGAAAATGAAGCAATTAAGATCACATCAACATGTTATTATTCTTTTTAATTGAGTTCTAGAGAAATATTGCAGAATATAAAAGAACCTTTTTAACCCCCAAAACTCTTCGAGGAGATCCACAGGGCAGGGCTGCACTGCACCCCCAAACCGAGGAGAACT
>NW_008241533.1:0-235 GCF_000691975.1 Corvus brachyrhynchos
CCCAGGTGTGCCCAGGTGTGCCCCGGTGTGCCCTGGCAGATCACCAAGGTGAAGTACGTGGACAAGATCCACATCGGGCACTTTGAGATCGACGCCTGGTACTTCTCGCCCTTCCCCGAGGATTACGGGAAGCAGCCCAAGCTCTGGATCTGCGAGTTCTGCCTCAAGTACATGAAGTTCGAGAGGAGCTACCGCCTGCACCTGGTACACCTGGGCACACCTGGGGGCACCTGGG
>NW_008241534.1:0-235 GCF_000691975.1 Corvus brachyrhynchos
AAGAGCAAGACTCCCAGTTGAACCAAAATTTCCTGCTCCTCACTCTGGGGCTCCCTTGGCTGCAGCTGCAGTGAGTTGAGGCAAAGGTATTAACTGAGCAATTTTACTTTGTGCTGGGATGTGGATGGGTGGAAAATGAGTTTGGACCATGATGTAAATTTCTCCTTCATAGTCTTTGTCAATTAAACCAGGTAATATAAAGAGTCCTTTCATGCTACTAGAAGAGCAACCTAAC
>NW_008241535.1:0-235 GCF_000691975.1 Corvus brachyrhynchos
GCCCCACAGCCCCAGGGCTGTGTTGGCCTCCCCCAGGAAATCCTGCTGCGGCCACGATGGTGGAAGAGCTTCTGAAAGAGCATCAGGGTGATGGGGAGACGGGAGTCATGAGTGAAAGGCCGGATGTTCCTCAAGCAAGAAGAAGAAAGCTGGAGAATGCCAAACTCCATTTCTGCCAAATGCTTTAGGGACAAATGTATGCCTTCTTTTTATGCAGAGAAGGATACAGGAAGTG
>NW_008241536.1:0-235 GCF_000691975.1 Corvus brachyrhynchos
AGGAAACAAATCGGGCTCCTGAGTAGGGTAAATAGGTTGAGGATCATCTTCCGAATCTACCAACAACTCATGAGGGGGTTTAAGAGTGACCTTTGTAGCAGGCGGGTTAGAGGGATCGGGTCACGCAGGAGCGGAGGGTACAGGGGCAGTTGGAGAAAGCGCAGCGTCAGCCACCACCCCCTCCATGGAAGGGGAACTGCTTTCAGAAGCAGCTTTCTCTTTGTTAGTCTTTTCC
>NW_008241537.1:0-235 GCF_000691975.1 Corvus brachyrhynchos
CTGGGATAGAGTTAATTTTCATCCTGGTAGCTGGTACATTGCTGTGCTTTGCATTCAGTGTGAGAATCATGCTGGTGACTCAGAGATGTTTTGGATGTTGTTCAGCAGTGCTCACCCTAAATCCAGGACATTTCAGTCTCCCATGCTCTGCAGTGATCAGGTGCCCAAGAGGCTGGGAGAGCATGGCCAGAGCTGACCTTCCCTGGCCAAAGGGATATTCCATACACAGACCAAC
>NW_008241538.1:0-234 GCF_000691975.1 Corvus brachyrhynchos
TTTTTTTTTCCCATGACAGAAAAAAAATATCAGTAAGGTAAATGAAGGCAAAGCCCTACCAAGTCAGAGGAACATATGAAGGCACAGAGATCGACACCTTCACTTGACTAAAAAATTCACCACAGATTAATTATAAGAATATGGAGAATATGCTTATTGCTTGGTTTGCACAAGAAGGCACAAAAGTGGGTGTTTGTGATCCTCCCCCTTCCCTTCCCTTCCCTTCCCTTCCCT
>NW_008241539.1:0-235 GCF_000691975.1 Corvus brachyrhynchos
GCTGCTTTAAGCAGGCAAAAGAGGGGAAAGATATCGAGAAGGGCCATAAGAGAGTGCAGCCCAATAGCCAAAAGTACTAGGTCAAAGAGCAAAGAACCAGTGCTGCAAGCCCCTTTGAGGAAAGCAGTCTGCAACCAAGGACCCATCTATATAAAAGTTCTGTACTCTCTCATAGAGTTAGAGCAGTGGAAGTCTAATGTCAGAAAATATAAAGAAAATCCAGATAAAGTAGCTA
>NW_008241540.1:0-235 GCF_000691975.1 Corvus brachyrhynchos
ATGGGCGGAAAAAGGGGAAAATCGGGAAAAAAAACGGGAAAAGGGCGAAAAGCCGGCGGGAAATGGGGGAAAACCGGCAAAAAACGGGGCAAAAATGGGATTTTGGAGGGGGCGGGAATGGGATAAAACCGGGAATTTGGGGTTTCCCCGGGTTGGGAAAATGGGGGGAAAAAGGGGAAATTTGGGAAATTTGGGGAAGAAAGGGATTTGGGGGAGGAGAAATGGGATTTTGGGG
>NW_008241541.1:0-235 GCF_000691975.1 Corvus brachyrhynchos
TTTACAAACTCATTTTCTGAATTACAGACCAATATTACCCAGCTGCCCAAGACTGAAATGTGTTATAGGAGGCAAAAAAACAGTTCCCACAAGGATTTGCTGCCCCTATATGCTAGCTCAAGTAAGAATGATATTTTGGAAAGGGATGTCCAAAAAATGCACCAAGTCACTTGTGTCTCCTGGAAAAGAACCATCAATAATTCTTACCCTTCAATATTCTCAAAACATTTTTCAT
>NW_008241542.1:0-235 GCF_000691975.1 Corvus brachyrhynchos
TCTTGTTTCATGCTGTAAAGCCTTTTTGTCAACCTAGGCTCCAGGCACAGCAATGTAAGCAGCCACAAGGACAGCAGCACAGCCCTGACCTGCCTTGCCCAAGCCCATATCCTGGAGGCTGACCACCAGCTGCATAGGGGCAGAGGCAGGCAGCAGAACATGCTGGACTTCCCCCAACAGTACCCCAGTGATACCCATGTTTGGGGGATCTCAAGTACCAAGCTCTGGGCCAGCA
>NW_008241543.1:0-235 GCF_000691975.1 Corvus brachyrhynchos
CCCAACATTTCAATCCCAAACCTCATCCATTTGAGGGCATTTTGGGGGATTTTGGGGGGATTTTGGGATCAAATCCCGATCCGGGGGTTCCTGGGATCCAGGGAATTGGGGGGAAAGGGTGGGAATTTCCGCCGGATTTTTGGGGAGTTCTGGAGCCGATTCCGAATTTGCCTCATTTAGGGATTTGTTGGGAATTGGGAATGAAATCCCGAAATTCCCGTTCTGAGGTGGAATT
>NW_008241544.1:0-235 GCF_000691975.1 Corvus brachyrhynchos
CCACTGGTTTGTTTTCAAACTAGTACAATTACCCAAAGCAATCCCTCTGGCTAAGAACTGGCAGTACCCCGCCACTCAGTCCACCACATTTGCTCTACTAGAAGGAAGCCCTTCTCCTTGGAAGAGACTCCCTTTCCCTGCCCTCAGGCAATTATGTGAGGTAGTATAAAATAACCTCGAGGTCCCAGCCATGCTCCCTCCTGTGTTGGAGTGAAAGCTCCTCTGGACCCAGGCC
>NW_008241545.1:0-235 GCF_000691975.1 Corvus brachyrhynchos
TTCAGAATAATGTTAATCAGTGGCACAAAACCAAAGCCTTTTTAATCTGTAACTCTGTTATGAATATAATTTGACTTGGTAAATCAACATGGACACTTTAAGCTTAAAGGCAGCCATTTATACAGAGAGCTTTAAACTAGACTTAGCAGGGGAAGGGGATGTGGTTTTGAGCAACAGAGAGGAGACAGGGGCTGTTGATGTGTTAGGGACCAACAGGGCAGGGAAACATCTGTGA
>NW_008241546.1:0-235 GCF_000691975.1 Corvus brachyrhynchos
CGCCCTAAAACTCTGCGTGGGCGACTCAAAACTCTGCGTGGGCGACTCAAGCTTCCACATGGGCACCTCTGCATGGGCACCTCAAACCATTTATGGACACCCCAAACCTCCCCATGGGCACCCCAAACCTCTGCATGGGCAACTCAAAACTGCGCATGGGCACCCTAAACCCTTTATGGAGAGTCCATGGACACCCCATGGGCACCCCAAACCCTTTATGGACACCCCAAACTTC
>NW_008241547.1:0-235 GCF_000691975.1 Corvus brachyrhynchos
TAGGTTTAGTCTCCCTCTTAATCTAGAGTTTTCTTTACTCTCTTGCTTCATGCAGTTGGTGTTTCTCTATTCAGTTGTTGCAAATACTTCACCCCAGATGTGGTATACTGCAGTGGCAGGAGGGGTTTTTTTCCAAAGCAAACCAGAATGGAGAAGAGAGGCAGTGTTTATGTAAAGTAAGTGGTGTGAAAGGAGTGTGCTATAATTCAAGAATATCATATATATTTATAAATGT
>NW_008241548.1:0-235 GCF_000691975.1 Corvus brachyrhynchos
TTGTTCCTTTTTTCTTTCTTTTCCCTTTTTTTTGTTCCCCTTTTTCTTCTCTGTCCTTTTTTCCTTTCCCTTTTCCTTTCCTTTTCCCTCTTCTCCTTTTCCTTTCAATTTTTCTTTCCCCTTTTTCCTTTTTTTTCCCCTTTTTCCCCCCCTTTTTTCCCCTATTTTTCCCCCTTCCCCCCCTTTTTTCCCCCTTCTTTCTCCCCTTTTTTCCCCTTTTTCTCCCCTTTTTTCC
>NW_008241549.1:0-235 GCF_000691975.1 Corvus brachyrhynchos
TGCTCCCCGAAAGGCGCTGTGGAATCTGCTTCAAGGCCATCAGCTCTAGATTTAAAAATGCCTGCTTTCTCATGCTGAAACAAATGAGGTCTCTGTACAGGGAGAATGAGAAGGCTAGGGCTGAGGAAATTGAATTAGAGAGGCAGGTAGCAGAGCAGAAAGGGTGCACAGATCAAATCAGCGCCTCTGCAGCCAACTTGTGGTTAGGCCTCACTGCCCAAACTTCCTGCCCTCT
>NW_008241550.1:0-235 GCF_000691975.1 Corvus brachyrhynchos
CATTTTTGGCCTCTCTGACCCCGTTTCGGCGCGCCCGCAGCACCTGCGGCTGTCGCTGAACGAGGCCGCGCAGTGCCGGGTGCAGCACCTCTGGTTCCAGAGCATCTTTGACATGCTCGAGCACTTCCGCGTGCACCCCATCCCGCTCGAGTCCGGGGGGCCCAGCGACGTCACCCTGCTCAGCTACGTGGTGGCCTCGCACAGGATCTGCGGTGAGGAGGGGGCTGCGGGTCCC
>NW_008241551.1:0-235 GCF_000691975.1 Corvus brachyrhynchos
CTTTCTTCACTCTGGAGTAATGAAGCCAGGTTGGCTTTCCTTGTGCCTTTACAGCTGTATGAGTTGCCAGCAGGGTCAGGTGTGGTCCTTCCCACTTCTCCTGCAGAGGATCACTTGTAAGAGACCTAACATACACCCAATCTCCTGGATTTACATCATGGAATGGCTTATTAGGTTGTGGTGGCTGGCAGTTTAGAACTTCAGTTCGTATTGATTGCAATTTCCTGCCCAATTG
>NW_008241552.1:0-235 GCF_000691975.1 Corvus brachyrhynchos
GTTGATAAGGCCGAGGCAGCTGGAGCTCCACAGAGCTGCCACGAGGGCCTGGGGGGAAGCAGAGCAGGAATTGGGATCCCAAAGAGCAGCTCCTGCTTTGGAAGGGCTGGGATGCAGCAGTTACATGGAAAGGACTGGGAATGAGGCTCTGGGGTTGTGCTGACCCCTCAGGAAAGGATTTGGATCTGCTTGTTGGGGTCAGGCTGCCTGTCCTGGATCCTCATCCTATTCCCAT
>NW_008241553.1:0-236 GCF_000691975.1 Corvus brachyrhynchos
ATGGTACTGGGAGCACTGGGAGGGTGCTGGGAGGGGACTGGGAGGGGGCTGGGAGTGCGGGGAGGGTACTGGGAGGGCACTGGGATGGTACTGGGAGGGCACTGGGAGTGCTGAGAGGGGACTGGGATGGTACTGGGAGCACTGGGAGGGCGCTGGGAGGGCACTGGAAGCACTGGGAGGGCACTGGGAGGGGCTGGGATGGTACTGGGAGCACTGGGATGGCACTGGGATGGCAC
>NW_008241554.1:0-236 GCF_000691975.1 Corvus brachyrhynchos
TGACTTGGGAAGACAAAACTCCATCACTCCAAACCTTGGCGTGCCCCCCCACCCCTCTTCCTCCTCCTTTCCCCCACTGGATATACTGAGCATGATGATCAGGTCTGGAATGCCCCTTTGATCAGTGGGGTCCTCTGTCCCAGCTGTGTCCCCTCCCAGCTTCCCATCACCCCCAGTCTCCTCCCCAGCGTGGCCCTACAGGGAGCAGAAAAGGCCTTGGCTCTGTGTAAACCCTG
>NW_008241555.1:0-236 GCF_000691975.1 Corvus brachyrhynchos
TTTTTTTTTTCCCCCCATGTTCATTCCAACGGGCTTTTGCAAACATTTGTCTACATATTGACTTTTAGTGTAGGAGCACTTAAGAGGCTGGCTGTGATTAAGACCCTAAATTTTCAGAGAGCAAGCTTTCATTTTTTTAAGGGAGTAGTGGATAGGATGCCCTGGAAACTGCCCTCAGGGATAATGGAGCTGAGCAGAGCTGGCACCCATTTGAAGACATTTTTCTTAGAGAATAA
>NW_008241556.1:0-236 GCF_000691975.1 Corvus brachyrhynchos
CTAGATTTTTATTTCATAGATATAAAGACATAGAGTAGACATATTATATATTATAAAGTTTATTGATAATCATCTATAATAGTAAATATAATAAAACAAAAGCATATACCAGTATAAATAATATCAAAGACACAAAATATCTAATTATTACATCATGATAAAAATAATGATCAATATTTTAATAGGTAATTATATTTAAACATTAACAATATAAAATTTACAAGATATTGTATATA
>NW_008241557.1:0-236 GCF_000691975.1 Corvus brachyrhynchos
TGTGAGAAGCTGCTGGAAGCTTCCACTATGTCCGACAGAGCCAATCTCTGTTGGCTCTGAAGATGGACACGCTGCTGGCCCAGTTAGAGAGGTTGGTAACCCTCTGTGATGCCACATTTAAGAAGGAACTCAAACAGCACACATGCAGTTTATTCCAGGGGCAGTGAGTCGCCGCCACCCCGGGGCGTTCTGGCCGGCCCGTGGCCATGTGCTGCTGTGGCCACCACCCTCTGGGT
>NW_008241558.1:0-236 GCF_000691975.1 Corvus brachyrhynchos
CCCGTGTCCATCCCGTGTCCATCCCATGTCCCTCCACGCTCACTCCATGTCCACCCCCACGCCCACCCCATGCCCATCCCATGCCCACCCCATGTCCACCTCGTGTCCATCCTTTGTCCATCCCATGTCCACCTCCATGTCCACTCCATGTCCACCCCACGTCCATCTCCATGTCCACCTTGTGTCCATCCCATGTTCCCCCGTGCCCACCCCATGCCCACCCCATGCCCACCCCA
>NW_008241559.1:0-236 GCF_000691975.1 Corvus brachyrhynchos
GGGGGTCATCCGTTTCTCTTTCTGCCTCCGATTGCAAAACCAAACCCTGACCACCTCCTTCTCCAGCTGCAGGCTGTCCGCTAGGTTCGTAATCTCCTGGGCGGAGGGCTTGGGGCATTTCAGAAAGTGGCTCTCCAAGGCCCCCTTGACACTCACCTCGATGGAGGTCCGCTTCTTCCTCTTCCTGCCCTGGGCGGCGATCTTGTCGATGCTGGTGGGACTGCCCGTGGAAGAGT
>NW_008241560.1:0-235 GCF_000691975.1 Corvus brachyrhynchos
GGCAGAGTACTTTGTCATGCAAAGTTGAGAAATCCAAATGGACAATAACAATGGAGCAAGTACAGCCTAAACAGCTTCTACTTTTCCACATCCTCTCCCTTGACCCCATTCAAGACACAAGGGGATGAACTGTCTTTCATCGTTCAGGAACTGCTCCCAGGCACCGTGACCTTTCCAAGCAATTGCAAAGTGACCTCCCCAAGACATCAGCAGCTCCCTCAGCATTCCTGGGTGC
>NW_008241561.1:0-236 GCF_000691975.1 Corvus brachyrhynchos
TTCTTCCAATCTCCCCCTGGCACCGAGTGCTCTCATCCCCCAGCACAGCCACTGCCTCCCAGCCCGGCCTCACCTGCGCTCTCTGTCCCTTGGGGTCCCGACACGTCGCAAAGATCCACTGGGGTGGCTTTGGCATCCTCAGGAAATGCTGCACAAACCCCAGGCCGAGGCCCCGGTTGGCCCCAGTCACCAGAACAGAGTGGACACAAAGTTCTCCCATGTTGCTGCTTCTCTCT
>NW_008241562.1:0-236 GCF_000691975.1 Corvus brachyrhynchos
CGCGGAGACGGCACGGGGTCATACCTTTCGCCCCGGAACTATGTTCCGCCTAAATATCCATCCCCGCGTGACTTTGTGAAGCCGAAATACCCCTCGCCTGCAGAACAGCTAGCAGAATTAACTGAGAAATGCAAAAAAACGGAGCATCCCCCACTTTTTGCCCCAGGAGTTGCTCCTCCCTCTTCCGCACCGCAGACAATCGCACAGCCACCTATTTCAGCTGCTATAGAAATATT
>NW_008241563.1:0-236 GCF_000691975.1 Corvus brachyrhynchos
CAAAATGCCCCAAAAAGTGGCTCCCAAAGTGCCTCCGAACAACCCTGAAAATCACCCCAAAAATCCCTCAAAAATCCCCCTGAAAGTGGCCCCTAAAATGACCCCAAACAACCCTGAAAATCACCCCGAAAATCAACCTGAAAAAAAAACCCCACAAAAACCTGAAAATCCCCCATGAAAATCCCGGTAAAAAGCACAAAAACCCCCCAAAAAATCACCCGGAGAAAAACCAAAAA
>NW_008241564.1:0-236 GCF_000691975.1 Corvus brachyrhynchos
CATGTTTGTTTGCTTTGGTGTCTTATTGCAGCTTCTTTTATTGCATCTTGAATTTGACCCCTTTCCTGGAAGTTCATGTTTCTCTACAGGCAGTAAAAATTAACAACAAAACTCTACATGATTTATGTATATTTTGAAGTTTTTGTGTACTTATGTGGAGTTCCTACCCCATATGAAATTTTGGGGAAAATTTTACTTGTTGGTGAGCCACAAATCACTGTACTATAGGTGTGTGG
>NW_008241565.1:0-236 GCF_000691975.1 Corvus brachyrhynchos
CTTCTCCTCAGAGCTGCTTCCCAGCAGGTTGGCCTCCAGCCTGTGCTAGTGCCTGGGGTTATCCCTCCCCAGGTGCAGGATCCTGCATCTATCCTTTTTGAATTTCAGGAGGTTCTTCTCTGGCCATCTGTCCAGCCTCTGAAGGTCTTTCTGAAGGGCTGCACAATTCTCTGAGGCATTAGCCGCTCCTCCCAGCTTTGTCCTCAGCAAACTTGCTGAGGAGGCATCTGCCCCTT
>NW_008241566.1:0-236 GCF_000691975.1 Corvus brachyrhynchos
TTCATTTTTAAGTCGCTAGCTCTCTGTCTTGGCTCAATGAAGCTCACTTCTGCAGCCAGCCTTGTACACTGCAGAAAGCAGGAAAAAGTGTGCAGTGGTCATCTCAGGAGGCAGAGCCAGAACCCTCCTCTTACACCACATTTTAAGCATAGCCAGGCTGTGTTTGTCTGCTGTTTTCTGCCTCCTCATTCTCTTTTCTATGTCTGCTGGCAGGTGCTATTAAGCAACTGCTTTGC
>NW_008241567.1:0-236 GCF_000691975.1 Corvus brachyrhynchos
AGGCTCTTCCCAGGACCTTTACCCCTGGCAGTAATCAGAAATGCCCTGCCATCCACAGCAAGCTTGTGAAATACATGGGAAGCCCAACAGAGAAAAGGATCAGCTTGGATTCTGCCTTGTTTCATGTAGGAGGAGTGCTGCTTTCCATCAGTCCTGATCAGGGCCGGGTAACTGGGGAGGTCCCATATGCCTGGAGCTTGGCCAGGCACTGTGACATCCATTCACAAGAAGTGCTG
>NW_008241568.1:0-236 GCF_000691975.1 Corvus brachyrhynchos
TTTGGGGGTTCCTGGGAATTTTGGCGGGGTTTTGGGGAATTCCTGGGATTTGGGGATTCCCAGGATTTGGGGATTCTGGGAATTTTGGGGGTTCCCAGGAATTTTGGGGGGTTCCTGGGAATTCGGGGATTCCTGGGATTTGCGGAATTCCTGGGAATGTAGGGAGTTCCTGGGATTTGGGGGAGGAATTGGGGGTTTCCTGGGAATTTGGGGGTTCTGGGGATTTTGGGGGCTGC
>NW_008241569.1:0-236 GCF_000691975.1 Corvus brachyrhynchos
AAAACCCCAAAAATCCCCAAAAAATCCCAAAAATCCACCAAAACCACCCAAAACCCACCCAAAAAAAATCCCCAAAAATCCCTAAAAAACTCCCAAAATTCCCAAAAAAATCCCTAAAAATCAAAAAAAAATCCCCAAAAAAATCCGCCAAAACCCTCCCAAAAATTCCAAAAAATCCTAAAAAATCACAAAAATGTGATTTGAAAATCAAAAAAAATCCCCAAAAAATCCCCAAA
>NW_008241570.1:0-236 GCF_000691975.1 Corvus brachyrhynchos
ATGCCAAAGCTTTACATTGTCACATATTATTACACCATAGGATGTGTCTTCTGCCATACACAGAGGTGAGGCAGAGGGTGGGTTCCTGTGTGGATGGCAGATCAGCATTTCTGGTGGACCTCATGGCAGTTAAGCTGTGCCAGTGGTGTTTCACAGCTGACTGTAGTGCAGGCTGCTGCATCATGAGACCAGAGCAAAGTGGATGGTGTTGGGGAAGATGAAACAGAAAAGCATTG
>NW_008241571.1:0-236 GCF_000691975.1 Corvus brachyrhynchos
GGGGCAAAAATGGGGTGGCAATGGGGCAAAAATGGGGCAGAAATTGGGCAGAAATTGGGCAAAAGGGGTAAAAAATGGAGCAGAAATGGGTAGAAAAGGGGCAGAAACGGGCAAAAATGGGGTAGAAATGAGTAGAAAGGGGCAGAAATGGGTAAAAAAGGGGCAGAAATGGGACCCACAGGGACCCGTGTGCTCCCCCCAGCACCCCTGGGACCCCAGTGCCCACCCAGCTGTCC
>NW_008241572.1:0-236 GCF_000691975.1 Corvus brachyrhynchos
CCCTTTCCCTATCCCTGTTCCCATCCTCATCCCTATTCCCATCCCTATCCCCCATCCCTGGCCCTGTTCCCGTCCCCATCCGTGTCCCTCCCCATCCATATCCCTATCCCCATTCCCATCCCCACCCCTGTTCCCATGCACGTCCCTATCCCTGCCCCATCCCCATCTCCATCCCTATTCCCATTCCCTGTCCCTGTTCCCATTCCCACTTCCATTCCCATTCCCACTCCCATTCC
>NW_008241573.1:0-236 GCF_000691975.1 Corvus brachyrhynchos
GTCCACATTTTCCCACCCAAAATCCCCATTTTTTTCCCCAAAATTCCAATTTTCCACCCCAAAATTCCCTTTTCCCCGCAATTCCCCTTTTCCCCCCAAATTTCCCCTTTTTTCCCCCAAAATTCTCCTTTTTCTCACCAAAATTCCTCTTTTTCCCCAAAATTCCCTTTCCCCAAAATTTCCACATTTTATCCCCAAATCCCCGTTTTTTCCCCCAAATTCCCCCTTTTTCCCTG
>NW_008241574.1:0-236 GCF_000691975.1 Corvus brachyrhynchos
GTGGAAGGTGCAGTAGGGATCGGGGCTGCTTCTGCCCCCAGCCCCCTTTGCCTCCCGGGTGGTGGCCTGAACAGATCCCCCAGCTCTTGTTCCTGTGTGTCACCTGGATACACCTTACCAGGGTGTGTGCAGCGGTGATTTATTGAACATGCAACGTCGCTTAAGCTTTTCCTTCGTAGCCTTATTACCTTTTTCGAGGGCCGATACTAAGGGATCAGAAGGGGCCCCAATTCCAC
>NW_008241575.1:0-236 GCF_000691975.1 Corvus brachyrhynchos
GCCCAGAAGGAGCTGCCTCCCAGAGCACCCAGATCCCCTTGCAACGTGGTGGGGAAGACCAGACCTGTGTGAGTCAGTCCTGGGAGAGGTTTGCCCCCTGCCTCAGGGTCTTGGTGCCTTTTTCCCCCTACCAGAGAGATGCGCCAGGTCTTGATCCCCTTCTGCTCCCGCATTGCATTCCACCTGCTCAAACCACTCAGCAGGGAGGAGCCATGCTGGGATCTGCCCTTCCTGGC
>NW_008241576.1:0-236 GCF_000691975.1 Corvus brachyrhynchos
AAAAATCAAAAATAAAAATAAACAAAAATAAAAATAAAAATAAACATAAAGATAAAAATAAAAATAAAGATAAAAATAAAAATGAAAATAAAAATAAAAATAAAAAATTAAAATCTAAAAATAAAAATAAAAACCAAAAATAAAAATTCAATAAAAATTAAAAATCAAAAATAAAAAATTAAAAATTTAAAAATTTTTAAATTAAAACAAAAATAAAAATAAAAATAAAAATAAAA
>NW_008241577.1:0-236 GCF_000691975.1 Corvus brachyrhynchos
GCCATGGGCACAGGGCAGTGCCCGGGGGGCTCGGGGGGCTCTGAGGGCCAGCCTGGGGACACGGGGGGCTCTGGGGACCCAGGGTGTGGCAAGGTCTCCCCAGCCTTCACAGGTTTGGGGTGTCCCTGTTTGGGTCCAGGGTGTCCCCCACAACATTCTGGGGTGTCTGTGTTTGTGTTGGGGTGTTCCTGCAGCCGTGGGCATGTCCCTGTTGGGGTTTGGGGTGTCCCTGGGTG
>NW_008241578.1:0-236 GCF_000691975.1 Corvus brachyrhynchos
TTATAAAATCCCAAATATAAATATTATAAATAATAGAGCCCGGGGGGGCGCTGGAAGCTGGAAAGAATTCCCAGGTTCTGGAGTTGTTTTTTGTGGGATTCGGGGGGTTTTTGCTGGGATTTGGGGTTTTTTTGGTGGGATTTGGGGTTTTTTTGGTGGGATTTGGGGGGGTTTTAATTTGGAGTTGTTTTTTATGGGATTTGGGGGTTTTTTTAAATGGCATTTGGGTTTTTTTT
>NW_008241579.1:0-236 GCF_000691975.1 Corvus brachyrhynchos
TGTGTACCGCAGGGAGATCTGATTGTTGTATGAAAACCATCTATAATGTGAAATGCTTGTATACTCCTGCTTGCTGTCACTGTAACTGTACATAGCTGTATATATATATATAGATATATGTATTGATATGTGTGTGTAGTGTTAGAATGTATTTGGCCATTGAGGCAACGATATGGGATGAGGGGTGGAATGTCTTGGGGTACCTTTATGATGTGTATCCCATATCGCTGCTCTAT
>NW_008241580.1:0-237 GCF_000691975.1 Corvus brachyrhynchos
AAAACTGGTGTAACATTCTGTTCTTTGCTAACAAGAACTACACAAAAGCGAGCTGGCGAAGCAACGCGGCCGCCCCGGCCCCGCACGTACCTGCTCCTCCTTCGCCGGCTATAGCGGTGACAGTCATAGGCATAGTGGCCTTTCTCACCACACTCGTAGCATCTGTCGTTGGGGTCGAAAGGGCGCCGGGCAGGGGGCCGGTCGTAGCGGGAGCGGCGCGGCATCCCTGTGGATACT
>NW_008241581.1:0-236 GCF_000691975.1 Corvus brachyrhynchos
GTGCTCCAGCCACACTGCCCAAGTTGCAGAAGGCAAATGCAGGGAGCCCTGCGTGAAGAATGAAGAGCCCAAGGCCACTGTAGGAGAGGCTGAGGTTTGAGAGCATCTTAGGAACCTGAACATGCGCAAGTCCGTGGGACATGAAGAGATTCATTAGCGGGTCCTTAGGGAACTGTCAGATGGAGTTGCTAGGCCAGCCTGGATCATATTTGAAAAATGGTGTCTTGTCAGCTGAA
>NW_008241582.1:0-236 GCF_000691975.1 Corvus brachyrhynchos
CAGGGGCTCAGGGATCCCTCTGGGGATGGAGGGAGGTGAGGCAAGGGGTCGCCTTTAACTCCCATTTCTGTTCTCTTGGTGTTTTATCAACAATCCTGCTCTGCTCCGGGCAGCTGGGGGCCTGGAGGAGAAGGAAGAGCTCTGTGAGCCTGGCTCAGCTGAGCTTGGACCCGTGCCTCAGTTTACTCCTTCGCCACACACATTCCCCCTGTGTTCACGCTTCGTTAACATCTGTA
>NW_008241583.1:0-237 GCF_000691975.1 Corvus brachyrhynchos
TAAGTCAGGAGCACAGTGCCCTCTTCATCACTTGCTCAAAACAGCTTTGTGAGGGGAAATTGGGAAAGCTTTTGGCCATGACCATCCTCTGCAACAGAAACATAATCTTTCAGAGGAGGGATGGCAGGGTGGAAATCAGCCAGCTGAACAGAAGGCTCAAGGTCTCAACTGGAAAAAAAAAGCCTGATCTGGAAAAGGCAGGAGGCCTTCCCATCTCTCTGGCATTTCTGATGGCAG
>NW_008241584.1:0-236 GCF_000691975.1 Corvus brachyrhynchos
GCTTTGGTTTTCAGAGTGCCACCTTCTCACCTTAGTGCTCTTTGTGTTCTCCTTTCTCTTCAGCATTTCTCTGCCTGCTCTGTTTCTTTTCTGTTTCTTTCCTTGTGTCTGTCTGTACCTGTGGCAGCTCCAGCCAAAGACCCTCACCACATCATTTTTCCCAGTCCATGTGCTAAAACTACCCTTGATTAAGTTATGAAGGCTGCTCATGAAATGTCATTGTAAGATCTTGCTCC
>NW_008241585.1:0-236 GCF_000691975.1 Corvus brachyrhynchos
TTTCTTTCAGTTTTGGTTTGATTTTATTTCCCACTTGGAACCCCCAGATTTTTGTATCTGACATTTCAGCATAAGATGTTTATACAGGGAGAATATTTGCAGAAGATGCTGAGAAAATTCAATAAAGTGGTTTCATGAAAAAATATCTCAGAAATGTCTATTTCTGCAAATGCTTCCTTTTGGCTCTTAGCGGGTACGGCCCAGTGGGACTCCCCACCAAGCCACCAGCACAGACC
>NW_008241586.1:0-237 GCF_000691975.1 Corvus brachyrhynchos
AGATATCCGAAGGAGACCCCACTGACCTGGCTCTAGGTGTGTGTGGTGGCCAGTCCGAAAAATCCCTCCTGGCTCCATGGGCGGCAAATGCCCCAGAGCCTGCACCGGGTCGTCATGTGCTGCTGCAGGACCCCATGCCCCCCGAGGACCCCACACTGGCAGAGCAACTGGTGGGGGTGTGTGGGCAGTGAGATGGTGTACAGCCTGCCCCACCTTTCAGCTCAGTGGCGGTCGCTG
>NW_008241587.1:0-237 GCF_000691975.1 Corvus brachyrhynchos
CTAGCACAGGAGCTAGTGGGGCTCATTGACAGAGCTTTAAACTGGCTTGAAAGGGGGAAAAGGAAAATACCAGGCTCGCCAGTGATGATCAGTGGGATGGCATGTCAAAACTTGAGGAAACAAACACTCATGGGCTACCTCCATCTGCTCCATGCGGTGGTGGCTACAGAGCACAACTCCTGAAATGTTTCTACACCGATGCACGCAGCATGAGGAACAAACAAGAGGAGCTCAAAG
>NW_008241588.1:0-237 GCF_000691975.1 Corvus brachyrhynchos
ATTTCGGGCTCCCCGGGTGGTTTTGGGGTGCCCCTGAGCGCGTGGTGCCCGCGCCCCGCAGTACCTGGGCTATTTCGGGGATGCCAAGCACCGCTACCAGCGCCTCTACGTCAAATTCCTGGAGAACGTCAACAAGAAGGATTACGTGCGGGTGTGCTCGCGGAAACCCTGGCACCGGCCCCTGGCCCTCAGGTGCGGCACCGCGGGGCACCTGGGGGCACCTGGGGCACACCTGGG
>NW_008241589.1:0-237 GCF_000691975.1 Corvus brachyrhynchos
AAACAGGAGGAACTAGAGATCTGTGTGCAATCATAGGCCTTTGACCTCATTGCAATTACAGAGACATTGTGGGACAGCTCACATGACTGGAACGTTGTCATGAACAGCTGTAAGCTGTTTGGGAAAGACAGACTGGGAAAGCACAGTGGTGGAGTTTCCCTTTATGTGAGACAACAGTTGGAATGTATCAGGTTCTGTCTTGGTGTGGATGATGAGCAATGAGAGCTTATGAGTTAG
>NW_008241590.1:0-237 GCF_000691975.1 Corvus brachyrhynchos
AGAAGACAAGAAAAATATTTTTTATAAACACAGTCTGTTTCACTTATGAGTGATGATGTAAGACAGAGCATGCACTGTTTCAGGAGCACTAACTTGGCACATTAGGGTTTGCAGAGGCTAGCAGTGGATCTGTACCAACCTCATAGCTGTTTCACTAACCTTATAGCCATTTTGTTCTAGAGGAATGACCCTCATCCACCCAGCAGGGTATTTTGAAAATCCTTACTACAAAAAGGC
>NW_008241591.1:0-237 GCF_000691975.1 Corvus brachyrhynchos
TGTTGAAGTACAGGAGGTTCACACAGCCCCACCTCTCCAGCCTGCCCAGGTCCCTCGGGATGGTGTCCCTTCTCCTCAGCACCAACTGCCCCACGCAGCTTGGTGTCGCTGGCAAACTTGCTGAGGGTGCCCTCAACCCCGTTGTCCACGTTGTGACAAAGCTGTTTAACAGCACCAGTCCCAATTCCAGCCCCTGAAGAACAACACTCATCACTGGTCTCCACTTGGACATTGAGC
>NW_008241592.1:0-237 GCF_000691975.1 Corvus brachyrhynchos
ACCCTGAGTGACCCCTGGCTGACCCCTGAGTGATCCCTGCTGACCACTGACCCCTCCTGACCCCTGAGTGACTCCTGGGTGACCCCTGCTGACCCCTGGGTGCCCCTTGGCTGACCCCTGGGTGCCCCCTGCTGACCACTGACCCCTGAGTGACCCCTGGGTGCCCCCTGAGTGACCCCTGGCTGACCCCTGGCTGCCCCCTGTCCCCCAGGCCGCCCTCGGGGGCCTCCTCGGCAT
>NW_008241593.1:0-237 GCF_000691975.1 Corvus brachyrhynchos
TCATGGCCATCTCCTCTGCCGTCTCTTGCTCCTCTGACACTCCTTCATTTTTTTTCTTTGGGCCTTTTCCATTGTTCTCTTCTTCATCTCTTCTGGTGACTCGCGAGTCGCCTCCGGAGCCTCACTGCTGACAGAACAAGTCGGATTTACCAAGTCTCCGGCGCCACCATCAGCTCCCGAGTGCGTAATATTCTAATCGAGGCAGTCGCTGTTGGGAACCAAGTCCGACCGGCAATT
>NW_008241594.1:0-237 GCF_000691975.1 Corvus brachyrhynchos
TTTTGTGTATCTTCTCTGCTACCCCCAGTCTGTTGAGATGTTCAGCTCATCAGACCTCGCCTGGTGGAACAGTTCCCTGAAAAGAAACTTCAACTCCTTTCCCCCAGGGCAAAAGCGAACAAAATTGACTAAAGTTACATTAAAAATTTTAAACTTTGTATCATTTCCAACAGAAGGTTGGAAAGAACCCTAAAGATTGATGCATTCCAACCCCCTGCCACAGACAGGGACACCTTC
>NW_008241595.1:0-237 GCF_000691975.1 Corvus brachyrhynchos
TGCAGCTCCCCAGCAGCAGCGCAGGATGCAGCCCGGGCAGAACTCGTGGCCGCAGGGCTGGGCGTGGGCGATGTCCCCTGGCACCTCGCAGCAGATGGGGCAGCTCCCCATCCTCCTCGCCGTGGCCATGCCGCCTTCTTGCTTCTTGGTTCAGCTCTGCCACCCAAATCTGTACAGCCAGGGTCATAATCCATCTCCCAGTGACTGCAACACCAGTTCATGTCACCTTCCGCCCCC
>NW_008241596.1:0-237 GCF_000691975.1 Corvus brachyrhynchos
AGAAAAAACGTTAGAAATCTAGAAAGTTAGAGTAGTAAAAAGGAAGAAACAAAGTAAGAAATGTCACAAATTAAGAGTAGTAAAAAGTTAGGAAGAAACAAGCTTAGAAATGTAAAAATTTAGAAACAAACCAAGTTAGAAAGGTAGAAAGATAGAAACAAACTAAATTAGAAAGGTAAAAACTTAGAAATACAAAAAGTTAGAAACAAAGTTAGAAAGGTAGAAAAATAGAAACAA
>NW_008241597.1:0-237 GCF_000691975.1 Corvus brachyrhynchos
TGGGTGGCGCGGGAGTTCAGCGAGCGCTAGGTGGGTACGGGCGGGGTGGCACCTCGTGAGTGGGGGTGGCACCCCCTAAACGGGGTTGTCACCTCCCAGACAGGGGTGTCACCCCCTGAATGGGGTTGTCACCCCGAAAGGGGGTTGTCACCTCCCAAATGGCAGTTGTCACTGCAGAAATGGGGGTTGTCACCCCACAAAGGTGGGGAGAGGGTGTGGAAGGGGCCACCACCACCC
>NW_008241598.1:0-237 GCF_000691975.1 Corvus brachyrhynchos
GCACAAGTGGCAGTGTCAGGGGAGCCCCAAGAAAGCAGAACTCGCTGCTAAGGGCATCATCTGAGATGTGTCTGAGTGTGTTTCTTTGTGACAGCTGCCGCCTTGGCTGACACTCTGTGGGCTCAGCCGAGACACCCCTGTCACTAAGGCTAAATAAAGACATAAAAACAGAGCTCCTGAGGTCTCAGCTGGGGATTCAAAGATGCCCGATGGGAGCCCAGCAGTCACTTGTCATCT
>NW_008241599.1:0-237 GCF_000691975.1 Corvus brachyrhynchos
GAGAATAGAAGCACAGTCCAGTGATGACTGGCAAAGCTGAGTATCACCTGCTCTGGTGGTTCCTCAGAGCTCAACACCAAGCAGTGACTCCCATCATGCAAAAGCAGCAGGCAGTTATTATTTAAGTTGGCTCACATACGTGCAATGCCATGTTCTTTAACAAACTCATTTGGGAGGCCTGTTGTCTAAGGCCTCTGAGAAGACTACCAGGTGCCTCAGTATGAAATACATGAAATA
>NW_008241600.1:0-237 GCF_000691975.1 Corvus brachyrhynchos
GCTGGCTTGTGCCAGGACGTTGCCTCCGGGGAGCGTTCCGCAACCAAGCAGGGCTGCGCTGCCAGCCCATGCCGGGGCGTCTCCCCCATGCAGCGCCATGCGGCCGTGCGGAGCCACACCGCGTGCCCATGCTGGGACATACAGTTTATGGAAAACGCTGCCACCGAACCAAACGGTGGAGCCGCCCCTCATGGCCGCGCTACATTAAACAAGTGTCCTCCAGCCCCTCTGTGCCCT
>NW_008241601.1:0-236 GCF_000691975.1 Corvus brachyrhynchos
CATTGTCATTTATGTACCACTCGTGGTGCAGTTGGTATACCAGGTGTTTTGTGACACTCAAAACAACTTCCATCATTAACCCTGCTATGTTCTTACCTGCCCAACAAGCAGCAGGAACCCCAGGGCATTACTGCTTACAGACTACAGAAGCAGCGTATTCCAGCACACCTGACCTAGGAGACAGACCCTTGGAAAGACCTGACTGGGAATTGTTTACTGATGGGAGCAGCTTTGTC
>NW_008241602.1:0-237 GCF_000691975.1 Corvus brachyrhynchos
CAATCAAATCAGAGTAGGGAAATGAGAAATAAAATCAAGTCTTAAAACTTTCCTCCCACCCTTTCCTTCTTTCTGGGCTCAACTTCATTCCCAAATTCTCTCCCTGCTCCCCATACAGCAGAGCAGGAGGACAAATGGGACCTGCAGTCAGTTCAACACATACTGTCTCTGCTGCCCCTTCTTCCTCAGTGGGAGGATTTCTCAACTCTTCCCCTGCTCCAGCATGGGATCCCTCCC
>NW_008241603.1:0-237 GCF_000691975.1 Corvus brachyrhynchos
GGGGTGTATTTGCCCAGGCCAGGCCTGTACTGGGCCCAGTTGGTGAAGTAACAGGTCAGCACATAGGCAGTGCCTGCGGGGAGACACAGGGCATGGAGGGGCCTGCAGCGCCCTGGGCACAGCCCGGCCCCTGCGGGCACAGCGGCCGCACGGAGCCGCGGGCAAGCAGCGGGCACAGGCTCCCTGTGCGGGCCAGGGGCTCAGGGAAAGGGCAGCAGGGCTGGCGATCCCTCGGAC
>NW_008241604.1:0-237 GCF_000691975.1 Corvus brachyrhynchos
GTTTTTCACACCTCCGCGGCCGGACCTCCAGCTCCAGGACACGGACAGGATCGCGGCCGCCTCTCCCACATCCCTCAACCAGATCCAGCCTGGAACACTCACCCGGCACGAGCACAGCGCCAGCCTCTTCCACGGGGTGTCCCTCAACGGAGATTTTTCACCCACAACCGGAGACTCTTTCCTTTGACCCTCCTAAAGGCCACCAAAGACACCGCGTGGCCCCCGGGACCCCCCCGG
>NW_008241605.1:0-237 GCF_000691975.1 Corvus brachyrhynchos
TTCAGATGGTTCTTCTCTGCCCATCTCTCCAACATGCCAAGGTCCTTCTGCAGGGCTGCAGAGCCCTCTGTGGTATCAGCCACTCATCCCAGCTTTGTGTTCTCAGTGATTTTCCCCTTTTTACAAGTCAGGGATGAACAAGTTGAACAGTTCCGGCCCTAGGACTGAGCCTTGGGGGACATCACCAATGACAGGCCTGCAACTAGACCCTGTGCCACTGATTTTGACCCTCTGGGA
>NW_008241606.1:0-237 GCF_000691975.1 Corvus brachyrhynchos
TACTTCATGCTAGAAAGTGAGGTAGATGCTTTCCCTTCCCAAATACTCAGTTGGATTCGCTATTTTTGATGTCACAAGACCACATTATTGTAAAGGTTGTGTAACAGAGCCAAAAAACCCTCTAAATATCACACATTACAAGACTGCCTTAAAAATCAAGATGAAAAATTAGTACACTTCACACCATACAAGCAAGTCATTGTCCAACTTGTTAAAAGGTATCCAAAAATGTTTTTT
>NW_008241607.1:0-237 GCF_000691975.1 Corvus brachyrhynchos
ATTCATAATATTCCTGGGAAGGAATTGTGTGCACAGACACAGTAGGATTGCTTCTGTCTCCTGTAATTACTCCAATCAGATGATGGCCAGAGCTTTTAAGCAAAAAGCACCGTGACAGAATAATTTACAATATTCCCCAAACTACCCCTGTGGTTTTGATTTTCTTGCTGATTAGGTTCAGCGTCTGGCCTCAAGAAATCAGTCCAAAAAGAACAGGCGAACCTCAGCTTGCAAGTC
>NW_008241608.1:0-237 GCF_000691975.1 Corvus brachyrhynchos
CCAGCACTTCCCCCTCCCTGATCTCTCCGCTTGGGGTTCTGAGGGTCTCCTTTCCCTGGGCTCATCGTGGTCCTGTGGCTCCTGGGGTTCCCCCTCTCTGGGGTCCCACTCAGCGATGATCCAGGGGGTTTTGCGGTTCCCAGGGGTCCCTTCTCCCCTGATTCTCTGCTGCAGGTTTCCAGCGATCCCAGGGGTCCACCCTTAGCCAGGCTCACCCCATCTCCAGGCTGCCGGGGG
>NW_008241609.1:0-237 GCF_000691975.1 Corvus brachyrhynchos
TTTCCAACAACGAGAGAGGTGTTTTCATAACAGAAATGCCTGTTGAGAAATCCACGGCTGAGCAGTCGCGTGTCCTGTGCCTCCTGAGTGTTGTAATGCAGGAAAATGTCTTTGTCCAGTGTTGGCCTGTTGGGGAGAATGTAAACAGGGTTTTATTTTTGTAGTATTTTGCCATTAGCATGGATGACAAACTTCTTGCTTGTTGCTGAGCCAAAAATAGAGCATAAAATCTAAAAT
>NW_008241610.1:0-237 GCF_000691975.1 Corvus brachyrhynchos
CTGCACAAGGTGGGGACAGCTCAGTCCTGCTGAGGACGGGTTTTGATTTCTGCAGCTGAAGGCAGTATTTGCATAGTCAACTTTAAGCAGGGAGAAGGATTCAATGCTGATAAAAATTTTCAAGATTGCTCTTGAATGATGAGGGGTGAGAGCAATAAAAACATTGACACCAAGTTTAGGCAAATTGCACAGCAAAATATAAAAAATGCCATGGCCAACTATATCCATGAAGTTCCT
>NW_008241611.1:0-237 GCF_000691975.1 Corvus brachyrhynchos
TATGTCCATTTCCCACCCCCACGGGCTCCTCGCCCTCCCCCAGCACCTCGTTTCTTGGTTTTACACCGATTTCCCGTAAATCCCTGGAAAACTGAAACCGAAAGTGGGGAGGTCCAGTCACGGAGCGGCTCCTCGGGGCAGCCCCGCTGGGGCGGGGAAAGGGCGCGGCCGGCGGCCCCTGCCCGGTCCTGGGGGCCTCCCAGGGGCACCAGGAATGGCACTGGGAGCACTGGGAGC
>NW_008241612.1:0-237 GCF_000691975.1 Corvus brachyrhynchos
CTGTGTCTGAGCCAGTATCAGCTTATTTTATTTGGACTTTTAGCACTGCAGTCACCTCAGTCATGAGCTGTTAAACTTCAGTCATAGATACTCAGACATGGCTTTATATAAAAAACAAGCCACTGGAGACTTCTGTCGTAAACTGTCCCTTACATATGATACAAATAATTCATTTCCTGTTAAAGAACTGAGAGCAACATCATAGGTATCTTCGTTGCTGAATGAATTTTTTTTTTT
>NW_008241613.1:0-237 GCF_000691975.1 Corvus brachyrhynchos
GTTCCTGAAGAAGAAACAAAGCTGGAATTGTGAACTGCCACACACTGAATTTCTCCTTTCCTCTCTGGCACACCTGGCAAGCCTTACAGCTGTGTCAGAAAACCATCCCAACCCACCCAAACCAGCAGTGCAGGCTGAGCCCCTGGCTGCAGACAGACTCCCCCAGCGTTCCCGGCTGTTTGCGTCCCCTCCCGGAGCGCTGTCTCAGAGCAGCTGCAGGAGCAGAGCTGATGGTTA
>NW_008241614.1:0-237 GCF_000691975.1 Corvus brachyrhynchos
GTAGGTTCAAGTCACTGAGATAAATGTTGTGCCCTGATGTGAAGAAGGAAACATCATTAGAAACAATGTCAAAAATAATTTTCTAAAATCACGGTTTTGTTTGAATTAGAGAAGTTTAAAATATTTGGTCAACTGCATAAAAGTAGTCACAGTTTATGACATTTTCATTACCACAGTTTCCCTCATAATAAAATAATTGTTGTCTGTGGTGGCCAGTGAGCCAGTGGTACAAGGGAC
>NW_008241615.1:0-237 GCF_000691975.1 Corvus brachyrhynchos
CAATTAAGTTTTCAGAGGCATATGAAGTCAGTGTGGGTTCTGTGTAAGAAAGAACCTCTCTAGCCCATAAATCTGTAAATCCACCTAAGCTGGAACAGTGTTGCTCATGGTTGAGGAGAGAGTACTTCCCATCCAGTTCTCCCTCCCCTTTACACTTTCCCTTGCTCAGCGCTTCTTCTTTGTTAGCAAAGGAGCTCAATACCTTCTATGCCTCCATTATGGTGATTTATTTTCACA
>NW_008241616.1:0-237 GCF_000691975.1 Corvus brachyrhynchos
TTTTTTGCCCTTTTTACGCTCCTCTTTTTTTGCCGGTTTTTGCCTTTTCCTCCCTTTTTTCTCTCTTTTTCCTCCCTTTTTTCCCCCTATTTTCCCCCCGTTTTTTTCCCTTTTTACCTCTTTTTTACCCATTTTTCCCTCTTTTTTCCCCGTTTTTCCCCATTTTTCTGCCCTTTTCCCCCGTTTTTTTGTCCTTTTTCCCTCTTTTTTTACCCATTTTTCCCTCTTTTTTCCCCC
>NW_008241617.1:0-238 GCF_000691975.1 Corvus brachyrhynchos
AGCCTTGTCTCTGGGGAGACTTCGCCTGGCAACCATTTCCCACCTCACATGGAATAGGCAGTCAGCAGGAGACCACCAAGGACGCTGTAGCCTCCAGAGGGGCTTCTCCAATCAGATGGCAAAAGGTCTGCAATGGACTGCAGTGGGACATTGGACTGGGCCATCGGTCTCCTGTCACCAGGTGGAACTTGGGAGGAGCCAGGGGGTATAAAAGTAACTGCGTCAAAAGCTCTGGGAC
>NW_008241618.1:0-238 GCF_000691975.1 Corvus brachyrhynchos
CCCGGGAGCCCCAAACCCACCTCCCCAAAATCCTTCCCAAAACCCCCCCGGGACCCTTCCAAAGGCCGGTTTGGGGTTTTTGGGGTCCCCCAGGACCAGGGCGCGTTCCTGTGCGTGGTGGACGACTCCAACGAGCACATGATGTCGGTGTGGGACTGCGCCCGCGGCACCAAGCAGGCCGAGGTCAAGGTGAGACCCCCCAAAACCACCCCAAAACCACCCCAAAGCCCTGCCAAAA
>NW_008241619.1:0-238 GCF_000691975.1 Corvus brachyrhynchos
ATTTTTATCCCCCAAAATCCCCATTTTTATCCCAAAAATTCCCCATTTTCATCCCCAAGCTGCTCCTGGTGTGGGAATGATCCCGATCCTGAACTTCCAGAGGTTCCTGGGTTATTTCCAGGGGCTCCAGCCCTGATCCCGAAACCCTGGGCTGCCCCTGGGGTGTTCCCAGCCCTGATCCCAAATCCCTGCTTTGGTCCTGACCCCATTCCTGACCCCAGTCCTGTTCCTGATCCCA
>NW_008241620.1:0-238 GCF_000691975.1 Corvus brachyrhynchos
GGTGTCTGTAGGTTTGTTTGTTCTCAAGTTCCAGCAGTTGAAAAGTTCTTAGAGAGCTTTGCTGCACTTGAAAGGTTGATCCTGCCCGGGCTCCGCACCGGGGAACGTTGGCCATGCTTTCATTGCTGGCCACGCCGTCTCTGCGGCACCGCACGGGCGGCCCCGGCCTCGGGAGGCCCCGGCTGCACCAGGATGGCCCTCTCGGGCCGCCTCACCACCCCTCGGGAGAAGAAAGAGA
>NW_008241621.1:0-238 GCF_000691975.1 Corvus brachyrhynchos
GGAACCCCTGGAATTCCCAGAAAAAAAGCCCCGGGGAGGGAAAAGCCCAAAATCCCAAAAAAGAGGAGAGGGGAAAGTTCCCGGGAGAAATTTTTTGGGATGAATCCAGGTTTTTTTTTTTTTGGGGATTGGAGGAGGAGGAAGGAAGAGGAGGAGCGGGAAAAGGCGGGATTTGGGAGAAAAAGGCGGGATTTGGGAAAAGGAAGGAGGGGGAAGCAGGAGGATCCCAAATCCCTCC
>NW_008241622.1:0-238 GCF_000691975.1 Corvus brachyrhynchos
AGCCACGAGGACTCCTCGGAATCTTTCCCATCCTGAATTTTTCCCGTTTTTTTCCCCCGTTTCCCGAGGGAATCCAAGGAAATCCGGGCAGCTCCGGAATTCTGAAATCCTTGGGAATTTTCGGGAAAAGAAACAGCTCCGGGAATTCTGGGATGGAATTCCCAAGGGGTTTTCCAGGGGATTTTTTTCTGGTTTCGCGGCTTTTTTAAACTGGGAGAGACTGGAAGGAGGGATTGGG
>NW_008241623.1:0-237 GCF_000691975.1 Corvus brachyrhynchos
CAGCCATGCTGCACTTCCTACATGTCTCTGGCCCCACCCAGGTTCACACAGATGTGCAGCTCTGCCACTCAGCCCCAATCTTGAGCCCCAAATGGTCCACCTGGGGTCCTGCCTCTCAGCTGACATTGGCCAGTGGGTGTCCTGCTGCTCAACTTGCATTTCCACATTATCCAACCCCAGACTCTGAACTTGCAGACGCATGGAGAGACAAAAGGAAGGTGCCAAGCAGATGGTAGC
>NW_008241624.1:0-238 GCF_000691975.1 Corvus brachyrhynchos
TCACTGAATACCACCCCATTATCAGCAAAACCTGAATTAAGTCATACTCCTGTAAATGGGCCTACAGTATTTATAGATGGGTCAGGAAATCAGGTAAAGCAATTGTTATCTGGAAAAATGCAGACAGATGGCAGACTTTGCAGGGTCAAGGTACTGGATCCGCACAACTGAATTAAAAGCAGTAACTATGGCCTTTCATCATTTCAATGAACCTTTTAACCTAATTGTTGACTCAGCT
>NW_008241625.1:0-238 GCF_000691975.1 Corvus brachyrhynchos
ACGCTGCAGGTGCCGGGGCTGATGAGCTCGCAGGTGCAGATGGGCGGCCACCCCACCGAGGTGCTGTGCCTGCTCAACATGGTGCTGCCCGAGGAGCTGCTGGACGACGAGGAGTACGAGGAGATCGTCGAGGACGTGCGCGACGAGTGCGGCAAGTACGGCACCGTCAAATCCATCGAGATCCCCCGGCCCGTGGACGGCGTCGAGGTGCCGGGCTGCGGCAAGGTGAGGGAGCGGA
>NW_008241626.1:0-237 GCF_000691975.1 Corvus brachyrhynchos
ATTTAGGGAGCAGTTGCATTTTCCAGGGTAAAACCCCCTTTTCATGTTTAGGACTGGGAGTGAGGGGACTTTGCCAGAGCTGTGGCACACCGTGAAGCACAGCCCCCACGCGTGGTATCCGTCTGTTCCCTGAGCTGGGCTCGCAGACATGGATTGGGTGGCCGGCTGTTCCTCCAATAATCCCCTCTTGTCTTTAGCCAAGTGCCCAAGGATGTGGCCTGCTGCCTGTGCCAGGAG
>NW_008241627.1:0-238 GCF_000691975.1 Corvus brachyrhynchos
AATAGGGATCAATACAGGCTCCAATAGGGATCAGTAGGGGTCAATCGGGATCAATACCGGCTCCAATGGGGATCAATAGGAACCAATCAGGATCAATAGGAACCAGTAAGGATCAATAAGAATCGATAGCGATCAATACCAGCTGCAATGGGGATCAATGGGGATCAATAGGAACCAATTGGGATCAATGGGGATCAACAGGAACCAATAGGGATCAATACAGGCTCCAATAGGGATC
>NW_008241628.1:0-236 GCF_000691975.1 Corvus brachyrhynchos
AGGTGGGGATGGGTCACAGGTTGGACTCGATGAGCTTGGCCCTTCATCCCCAGGTTTGGAGCCGTTGCTGCAGCAGTGCCAGGCTCTGCCACCAGCTCCTCGCAGGACACCCAGGTGTGGGCAAAGCCCTCCCTGGCAGGGGGTGCCCAAACTTGTCGGACACCTGTGGAGCACTGGCTTGAGGCAGGACAGCACCTCCCTCCACCTCCCATCCCATCCCATCCCATCCCATCCCA
>NW_008241629.1:0-238 GCF_000691975.1 Corvus brachyrhynchos
TTTTTAGAGTTGACTAAGAGTGCTTGGTAGCTAACTTAGTTTATTTTGGAACTTTTCATTTTCAAGGGCCTCTGAAGATCCAAAACTATCCACAGAATTGTAGAACAACATCCTTCTGCTTAGGCCAGGCACACAGAAACACCAATACAAGCACTAGCTTTGCTCTGTTTCACTTTGCACTTATCTGTGGCCCTCCTTTAGCTGTCCGTCTTTCTTTTAAAAGAATACAGGAGTAAAA
>NW_008241630.1:0-238 GCF_000691975.1 Corvus brachyrhynchos
ACCCCAAAAAAACCCCAAATCCCCCCAAAACCCCCCAAACCCCCCAAAAACCCCAAAAGGCCCCAAAATGCCCCAAATTCGGTGACCCCTGGGTGGTGGAGGCCGTCACGCTGACCACCATGATGGTGGCGTTGGTCAGGATCTGCTGCACGTTCTCGTTGTTCTTGCACTTGTCCAGGGAATTGCCCAATTCCTGCGGAAAACCCCCAAATCCAGCCCAAAATCCACCCCAAATCCA
>NW_008241631.1:0-238 GCF_000691975.1 Corvus brachyrhynchos
TCAGAGTGGTTGAAGTCCCCCAGGAGGATCAGGGTTTGTCGCTGCAAGGCTGCTCCTGTCTGGCCGCAGAAGGGCTTCCTGCTCAGGCAGCCCACGAGAGACTCCCCCTATAATGTCACTTGTGCCTGTCCTCCCTTTAATCCTGACCCATAAGCTCCTAGTCAGCTCCTCATCCATCCCCACTGGTAGGAGTGTGGATGGATTGAGGATCCCCTTCCCCAGCAACTTTAGTTTAAAG
>NW_008241632.1:0-238 GCF_000691975.1 Corvus brachyrhynchos
TCCCAGCTGTCCCTCCCTCTCCACACCTCAGCCAACCCATCTCTTCCCCTCACCAAGCACTCCCAGCACCTCACCCGAGCTACAGCCATGGATGTGGACTCCTGCACATCAGGAGAAGGTGAATTTCCCTGAGCAGGAGGAGTTTGTGCTGCCTTCGCACCAGTGTGAGCAAGCAAAGGGAGGGACAAGCTGGGACAGCCCAGGCTGTGTGGGGCAGAGCCAGCCATGCTGCTGCTGA
>NW_008241633.1:0-238 GCF_000691975.1 Corvus brachyrhynchos
AAATTCCTGCTTCTTTTCCCCCTCAAATTCCTGCTTTTGTTCCCCCAAATTCCCAGGTTTTTTCCCCTCAAATGCCCATTTTTTCCCCCCAAATTCCTGCTTTTTTCCCCTCAAATTACTGTTTTTTCCCCCCAAATTCCCGTTTTTTTTCCCCTCAAATTCCTATTTTTTTCCCCCCAAATCCCCATTTTTCCTTCCAAATCCTCATTTTTCCCCCCAAACTCCCATTTTTCCCCCC
>NW_008241634.1:0-238 GCF_000691975.1 Corvus brachyrhynchos
GTGAATCCAGGGCTAAAATCCTTCCTAAAATCGTGCAGATAACATGATGTTCTCCCACCCTAGATGTCCTGTTCCTTCTTGAAACGTTGCACAGGGTGGACTGGGCAGCTCCAGGTGGTTGCAGAGCCCAAACCCTGGTGTCCTGGAACTCCTCTGTGCCTGCATAAGGCTGTGCCTGCCCTTGCTGCAGTGGCAGCTTCCCCCCAGCTCCCTGGGCAGGCAGCTCCCCCAGCCCCTG
>NW_008241635.1:0-238 GCF_000691975.1 Corvus brachyrhynchos
TTTTTTCCCCTCCATTTTTCTCCATTTTCCCCCTTTTTTTCCCTATTTTTCCTAACTTTTTCCCCCATTTTCCCCCTATTTTCCCTCCCATTTCCCCAATTTTTTCCCCCATTTCCCCCCATTTTCCGCCTATCTCCTCCCAGTTTTCCCCCATTTTTTCCCCAATTTTTCCCCCCATTCCTCCCCATTTTCCCCAATTTTTTCCCAACTTTTCCCCTTCTTTTTCCCCCATTTCCCC
>NW_008241636.1:0-238 GCF_000691975.1 Corvus brachyrhynchos
CTATCTGCTGGCTTAGTATTTCAAAAGCTAGAAAGTGAACTGGAACACAAGATTTTCAATCACACAGGAAAACAAAAGCCTTAAAATAGCATAGAAATATCCCTTACCACAAATATTACAAAATTGGCATTAGTTTAGTATAAATACTGTTATCTTTTTCATTTCATTGAGGAAACATACTTGAGTAGTTTTTCCCGATCCCGTCTCTCCTATAATCAAAACAATTTTATTGTCCTTT
>NW_008241637.1:0-238 GCF_000691975.1 Corvus brachyrhynchos
AGGTTTTTTCTTCAAACAATGAGCAGAATCAGTTTTGATCCTTGTTATTGAGACATCTTTTATTAATGAAGCAAAGTTTGAATTCTACAGTATACAACAACAACCCCCAAAATAAAAGGGAGCCCATACTTGGGGGGGGAAAGCCAGCTGCTGAAGTATGATTTGATTTAAAAAAAGGCATCTCTGTGTTAGGATAAAGACAACATTCATTTGTTTTCATGCTAGTCAAAAATAACAC
>NW_008241638.1:0-238 GCF_000691975.1 Corvus brachyrhynchos
CAAATGGGACAAAATTCCCTGAGAGAAAGAAAGAAAAAAGAAAAATTCTAACCTCCAACATACTGTCATCCTGGCCTGT
Organism: Corvus brachyrhynchos; assembly: GCF_000691975.1. NCBI lineage: Eukaryota > Metazoa > Chordata > Aves > Passeriformes > Corvidae > Corvus > Corvus brachyrhynchos. The sequence continues at coordinate 80 of NW_008241638.1, forward strand.
GCTTCATCTGGGGAGCCCTGTTAAAGAGAAGAACTGAAGAAACCCTCCTGGTAATTGGAAAATTCTATACAGCGTGTCCACTTGTAGGTGAGGCCCCCGACCTTGCTGGAAGTTGGTCCCACTTTTGTATTGTTACTTGTATAGGGGTACATGACCGGA
>NW_008241639.1:0-239 GCF_000691975.1 Corvus brachyrhynchos
GCCCAGCGGGATCCCAGCGGGCTCTTCCCAAAATCCTGCTGCTCCTTTCGCTTCCAAGCTTCCCAATTCCAACCGAATTCCAACCGAATTCCAATTCCAAGCTTCCCGATTTCAACTCAATTCCAACTGAATTCCAACCAAATTCCAACCAAATTCCAACTGAACTCCAAGCTTCCCAATTCCAACTCCATTCCGATCAAATTCCCACTGAATTCCAACCCCATTCCAACCAAATTCCA
>NW_008241640.1:0-239 GCF_000691975.1 Corvus brachyrhynchos
ATGAGAGTTACCTGGTGATTCTGTGGACTTGGCAGGAGTTCCATGTTTGTTCTGCAGCCTTTTATCATATCAGGGATTAAACATTTACCACCCAGCACATTAAATAAGGATCCACAGCTGGGCTGTGGCACAGATTGCTTGAAAGTGCCGAGTGGGCAGAGGTGCTTTGGTCCTGCTGGGGTTTCCTTCCTTGGAGGCCCTCACCTGATCCCTGCAGGAATGGCCCCGGGGCTCAGAGC
>NW_008241641.1:0-239 GCF_000691975.1 Corvus brachyrhynchos
CAGTGAGCTGGCTGCAGAGTGGGAATGCAGAGAATTGGCAAGTGTAGAAAAAGTGGAGAAGCTACAAAAATTTATTTTCCAACAAAATAACTCTCCACAAGCTGTGTAAACTTTTCTTACTAAAACAAATACTCTAAAACACAAAGATTTTACATTTCCAGTGAAACTCACAGTAACATTTGCCTGTTTTTACTCTCCTGAAGTCTCACCATAAGAGCCAGCAGATTTATGCTTTCCCA
>NW_008241642.1:0-239 GCF_000691975.1 Corvus brachyrhynchos
TCCCAAAAATTCCCGGAATTCCCAAAAATTCCCGGAATTCCCCCCCAAAAAAACCCCGGAATTCCCCCAAAATTCCGCCCCGGAATTGATGAAAATGATCAAAAATCGCCTCCAAATGCCCCCAAAATCCCCTCAAATCGCCCGAAAATGTCCCGGAATCGCCCCAAATCCACCTCAGGATTCCCAAAAATTCCTGGAATTCCCAAAATTCCCCCCAATTTCCCCCAAAATCCCCGCAA
>NW_008241643.1:0-239 GCF_000691975.1 Corvus brachyrhynchos
CTCTCAATACCACCTAGACCAAAGTCACCACAGCTGACAAGAACTAGGCTATTTTCTATAACAGGAAAAAAATGTAAAATTGTACCTACTTGTATGAAGCAGCACTTGCAGACACAACACATAATCCTGTCTTTACATTCAGCTCTGTAACACCCGAAATAATCCCGAGTGCCCTGAATTAATGGATATGGTTTAAATAGCAGGGACCATCTCCCGAAGCTGGGTGCTCCCGCAAGAGG
>NW_008241644.1:0-239 GCF_000691975.1 Corvus brachyrhynchos
CCATCACCTTGACCATCACCTTGACCATCACTTTGACCATCACCATGACCATCACTTGACCATCACCATGACCACGAGCACCATGCCCATCACCACTTGGCCATCACCATGCCCATCACCTTGACCGCCACCTTGACTGTGACAATCACCTTGACCATCACCATCACCATGCCCATGCCCATCACCACCTGACCATCACCATGCCCATGAGCACGACGCCCATCACCATCACTTGACCA
>NW_008241645.1:0-239 GCF_000691975.1 Corvus brachyrhynchos
TAATCAATCTTGGTGACTATTTTCTGGACTGTCTCCAGTAGCTTTGTGTCTCTCTGGTGCTGGGGAGGCCAGAACTGGGCACAGTGCTCTACATGTGGCCTCACCAGGGCTGGTAGAAAGGAAGGATCACCCCTCCTAATGCAGCCCAGGATACCACCAGCCTTTGCTACCATGAGGGCACAGTGCCAGGCTCGTGTTCACCTTGGTGCCCACTGGAACCCTCAGTTCCTGTGGTGCAA
>NW_008241646.1:0-239 GCF_000691975.1 Corvus brachyrhynchos
ACCTGTGTCACCTGTGGTGTCATCTGGGTCACCTTGGGGACATCTGGGGCACCTTGGGGACACCTCGGGGCCACTTGGGGTCACCTTGGGGTCACCTCTGGGGTCACCTGGAGGTCACTTGGGAGTCCCCGGTGTCACCCCAGCGGCTTCCTGGGATGTCCCCAAGAATGTCCCAAAATTTGTCCCTTTGGGGTTTCCCTTTCGGGGCATCCCCAGGGTGTCCCCAGGGTGTCCCCAGG
>NW_008241647.1:0-238 GCF_000691975.1 Corvus brachyrhynchos
CCAGCTTTGTTGCCCTCCTCTGGACGCATTCACTCACCTTCACATCCTTCTTAAACCGCAGAGCCCAGAACTGCACACAGCACTCCCAGTGAGGCTGCTCCAACGCTAAATAGAGTGGGATAATCACCTCTTTTGCCCAGCTGGTGATGCTGTGTTTGATCACCCCAGGATGGGGTTTGCCCTCTTGGCTGCCCGGGCACACAGAGCTGACTCACGTTTATCCTGCTGTCAGCCAGCA
>NW_008241648.1:0-239 GCF_000691975.1 Corvus brachyrhynchos
TAACAAGTTCCACCAATTCAAAGATTCTTGCAGAATTTCTCAGTGCTGAGAGGTTGATCTCGTCTAGGTTCCGCATCGGGGAGTCTCTCACTATGTTTCCGCATCCAGCCAGGCCATGGGCAGTGGTGGCCACAGTGGCACTGGTGCTATTTAATGCCTCTCTTCATGTGGGGCGCCAGGAAGGAAAAGCTGTTGCCACTGCCCTGGCGCTTCTGCCCGTGGTGTGGCTGGGGGGGGGG
>NW_008241649.1:0-239 GCF_000691975.1 Corvus brachyrhynchos
GCTGGACAGAGCTGCTCTTGGCTTTGCTGCCAGCTTCTCCACACTCAGTTCCACCTGAAGGATCCCCTCTGCAAGCTTTGGATAGGAGCACTCCCAGGCATGGTTATCTATGGAAACCATCTGTTTGCACTGGCACACGGGAGCCCAGCACAGCATTTCTGGTGTTTTCTCTGCACACCTGGCAGATCCAAGTGATAAACCCCTGGTGTTACCAGCAGCTCCTGATGGTTCCGGGCAGG
>NW_008241650.1:0-238 GCF_000691975.1 Corvus brachyrhynchos
GGCAGTGTCATTCAGCAACCAATATTATACAATATTATACAATATTATAGGCAGTTCTCACCCAAAAATCAAATCCCCTTGAAGTACACATCGCCTTTCCCCATCCCTCTGCATTACCCACCAAGCACACCCAGGTTCTTGAGCAAAAACAATCCCTCAGATGGGTTTGCCTTTCCTTGAGGCATGACTAATCCAAACTGTCTTCCCTAATGTACTAGTTTGAAAACAAACCAGTGGG
>NW_008241651.1:0-239 GCF_000691975.1 Corvus brachyrhynchos
GGGCTGGACCTGGACTGGGAATACCCCGGCTCCAGGGGCAGCCCAGCCCAGGACAAGGGTCTCTTCACCGTCCTGGTTAAGGTGGGCTTGGCTCCAGGCCTGTGAGCCCTGGGCGGCTGCAAAGCCCCATCCCAGAGCCCCCAGGTGATTGCTGTCCCTGGGATCCCTCAGGAACTGCTGGCAGCCTTCGAGCAGGAAGCCAAACAGACCAACCGGCCCCGGCTCATGGTCACCGCCGC
>NW_008241652.1:0-239 GCF_000691975.1 Corvus brachyrhynchos
CCATAAACTAAAACACAAGAAGTTCCACCTCAAAGTGAGGAAGAACACTTTACGCTGGGGGTAGCAGAGCACTGGAACAGCTGCCCAGAGAAGTCGTGGAGTCTCCGTCACTGGCGGCATTGCAAACGCGTCTGGACGCGTTGCTGTGTAACCTGCTCTGGTGACCCTGTCTTGGCAAGCGGGTTGGACTGGATGATCTCCAGACGCCCTTCCAACCCTAACAATCCTGTGATTCTGTG
>NW_008241653.1:0-238 GCF_000691975.1 Corvus brachyrhynchos
AAACATCTTGATGACTCAAGAGCTAAAGTTTTTGTTTCACCTTCTCTTCTCCGAAACTCTCTCCAGTTGTAAGAAACTGGAGGAAAGAAGTACAAGGAAAGAACAGCCACTGTATTTCCTGTGACCTCTCTTTCCACATTCTCCACCACACTTGATGGAATTCAACTTAAAAGATGTGGAAAATAATGATCTTGAGTTAGTAAGTGAGTGACCTGTGGGAGGTACGAAGTATCTGGTG
>NW_008241654.1:0-239 GCF_000691975.1 Corvus brachyrhynchos
AAGCCAATACTATAATACATGTTTATAACAAATTTATCCCCAACTGTCTCCAAGTTTCCAAGTTAAATGCCGTATCATCTGCTGTAAAGCCGTTGTCTGTTGCCCACTGCAATACCTTAGTCACCATCCTTTCGGAAATGTTAGCACCTTGTGCAACTAAAATAGTTTTCCAGGCAGCAAGGACCTTGCTTTCCTTTGAATTTTTATGTCCCATCTTTTCAATTTTAAAGTTCTGTTCC
>NW_008241655.1:0-239 GCF_000691975.1 Corvus brachyrhynchos
CTGCGGATTTTGGTGGAAATTGCAATTTCGGGGGAGTTTTCCTTCAATTTTGGGGAAAAAATCTCAATTTGGGGAAAAACTCTCAATTCTGGGGAAAAAACCTTGATTTGGGGGGAATACTTCTTAATTTTGGGGGACAAACCTTAATTTTGGGGAAGAAAACCTCATTTTGGGGGGAAAACCCCTCAATTTTGGGGAAATAAACCTCAATCTTGGGGGAAAACTCCTCAATTTTGGGG
>NW_008241656.1:0-239 GCF_000691975.1 Corvus brachyrhynchos
GTTGCACCAGGGGAGATTCACGTTAGGTATTAGGAAAAATTTCTTCCCTGGAAGTGTAGTTAAGCACTGGAAGTGGCTGCTCAGGGAGGTGGTGGAGACCCAATCCCTGGAGGTGTTCAAAGAATGACTGGACATGGCACTCAGTGCTCTGGGTTTAGTGTCTGTTGGGGTGCTCAGTCAAAGGTTGAACTTTAGGAACTTGGAGATCTTTCCCAACCTTAATGATCCTGTGATTCTGT
>NW_008241657.1:0-239 GCF_000691975.1 Corvus brachyrhynchos
CTGTCTGATGCCTGCAGGATTGTCCTCATGTGGAAATTTGGTGGCATCTACCTGGATACAGACTTCATTGTGCTTAAGAACTTGCAGAACCTCACCAATGCCCTTGGGATCCAGAGTGAAGACGTACTGAATGGGGCTTTTCTGTCCTTTAAGCCCAAGCACGAGTTCATGGAACTTTGCATGCAGGACTTTGTGCAGAACTACAATGGCTGGGTCTGGGGGCGCCAGGGCCCAGAGCT
>NW_008241658.1:0-239 GCF_000691975.1 Corvus brachyrhynchos
CTATGTTTTCTTTCATTTTTAAGGACTAAAACTCTGACCTGGTTAGTATGTGGACTGTCCACCAGGTCATAATACAAATGAAGTTGTGCCTCAGTTATAGTGAGTTAGTTATCATAACTGTAAGAAAATGGTGCTACAACATCTTAAGGCTAAAGACTGAAAATTTCAAACCTGGGTCCAACGACAGGAATTAATAAAATGTCCTGAAGTTTCGGATGCTCGAGAACTGGAACACATAG
>NW_008241659.1:0-239 GCF_000691975.1 Corvus brachyrhynchos
ATTGGGGGGAAATGGGGGAAATGGGGATTGGGGGGAAATGGGATTTTGGGGGGGAAAGGGATTGAGGGGGAAAAAAGTCGGATTAGAGAAGAGAAACGGAGGATGGGGGAGAAAAGGAGGATTGGGAAGGAAGAGGGAAATTGGGATAAATGCAGGATTGGGAAGAGAAGTTGGGGGGAAAAGGGGATTTGGAGGAAAAGGGATTTGGGGGGGGAAGAAAGGGATTTGGGGGAGAAATG
>NW_008241660.1:0-239 GCF_000691975.1 Corvus brachyrhynchos
AGGCCCCACCTGGGGTCTGGCTGCAGCACCCATGGATCTGCAGCCGGATCCCTGCCCACCCCCACAGCCAAAGCCTGCCATGCAGTGCCTCTGCAGAGGGGACAGGGCAGCTGTGAGCCCTCTTACCTGTGGGGAGGACACAGATCCACCTCCTCTGTGCCACGCCCTCGGAGATGTCCCCAGTGCTGGGAGCAGGGGGCTCCTGTGGCACACCCAGGGCATCGTCGTAGCCATCCGGG
>NW_008241661.1:0-239 GCF_000691975.1 Corvus brachyrhynchos
CCCCCCGGGGTGTCCCCGAGGTGTCCCTGTGTCCCCAAGGTGTCCCCACGGCATTTCCTGTGTCCCCCCTGTCCCGGGGGCGTCCCCAGAACGTCCCCAGGATGTCCCCGAGGTGTCCCCGGGGTGTCCTTGAGGTGTCCCCAAGGTGTCCCCACAGCATCACCAGTGTCCCTGAGCTGTGCCCCTGTCCCTGGGGTGCCTCCAGGGTGTCTCCGAGGTGTCCCCAGGGTGCTGCTCTG
>NW_008241662.1:0-239 GCF_000691975.1 Corvus brachyrhynchos
AAGGGCTGGAAGAGAGAGGAACAGAGCCACGGTCAGAGCCCAGATCTTTGGGGACACGAGGAAGTGCCCCTGGCTAGGGCCATCCCACCCACTCTTGCCATGGCCAGGAGGGAGCAGGAGCCAACGGGAACAGCCGGAAGGTGCTGGCCACCGATCCCCCACATGTCCCTGAAACCTCTCTGTGCTCTGCCCGGGCCACCCCTCGCCCGCACAGGGAGCAGAGCCCTCCGCAGCCGGGG
>NW_008241663.1:0-239 GCF_000691975.1 Corvus brachyrhynchos
GGGCTGGTGTGAAGCTCATGAAGGTCAACAGGACAAAGTGCAAGATCCTGCATCTGGATCAGAGCAATCTCAGTAATGGATATTGGCTTGGTGATGAGTTGATTGAGAGTATGCCCGCAGAGAAGGACTTGGGATGTTGTTGGATGAAGAACTGGATGTGACCCAGCCATGTGAATGTGCTGAAGAAAAACCCCCCATGTCCTGGGCTTATCCCCACAGCAAGGGCAAGAGGTGAGGGG
>NW_008241664.1:0-239 GCF_000691975.1 Corvus brachyrhynchos
AATGGGGATGGGGATGGGAATGGGGATGGGAATTGGAATGGGGATGGCAATGGGGATGGGAATGGGAATTGGGAACTGGGAGCTGGGAATGGGAGTGGGAATGGGGGTGGGGATGGGAAGGAGGATGGGGATGGGATGGGAAAGGGAACTGGGAATGGGGATAGGAGTGGGAATGGGGGTGGGGATGGGAATGGGAGTAGGAACTAGGAACTGGGAACTGGGAATAGAATGGAAATGGG
>NW_008241665.1:0-239 GCF_000691975.1 Corvus brachyrhynchos
TCGTCCCCAGGGGACATCCTGGAGATCGGGGCGCAGTGGAGCATCCTGAGGAAGGACATCCCGTCCTTCGAGCGCTACATGGCGCAGCTCAAGTGTTACTACTTCGACTACAAGTGAGTCTGCCCGAGGGGGGGATTCATTCCCAGGACTCATTCCCAGGATCTGGGAGCTCCCAGACCCCCCTCCCCCCGCTCCCCAATCCCAGAACATCCCGGAATTCCGCAGGGAGGAGCTGCCAG
>NW_008241666.1:0-239 GCF_000691975.1 Corvus brachyrhynchos
CTTGGATTGTGCACGTACACGTCCCTGTTCACTTAGCCATTTCTCTACACACCCCACAGCTCCTGCAAGAGCTGCGGAGTTTCTGATACATTTCACTCTGATACTCTAGGATCTGCTTGTCCCTGCCGTTCCAGCTTGCTGCTCTGAGGTCCCTGCTACAGCTTGTTTTGCTATCCGGAGTGGCACCGGGACCGGCTGCCCACCGTCAGTTTGTAAAGGAAGCCCCTTTTCCCTGTCCC
>NW_008241667.1:0-239 GCF_000691975.1 Corvus brachyrhynchos
AAACCCCATCAAACTCCTCAAAACTCCTCAAAACCCCCCCAAACCTCTTCAAAACCCCATCAAACTCCCCAAAACCGCCCCAAAACCACCTCAAAACCCCCCAAAACCTCTTCAAAATCCCATAAATCTCCCCAAAACCTCCTCAAAACCCCTCAAAATACCTCAAAATCTCTTCAAAACTCCCCAAAACTCCTCAAAATCCCCTCCAAACCCCAAAAATCCTCCTCAAACCCCCCCCA
>NW_008241668.1:0-239 GCF_000691975.1 Corvus brachyrhynchos
GGATTTGGGGTGGATTTGGGGGATCCTGATGCCGCTTTTCCCAGCCTGGTGATCGAGACGCTGCGGGAAGTGGATCCCACCCGGAAGTGCTTCCGCATGGTCGGGGGGGTGCTGGTGGAGAGGACGGTCAAGGAGGTGCTGCCCGCGCTGGAGAGCAACAAGGAGCAGGTCTGGGCTGCTGGGGGGTCCCAAATGCCCCTGGGGGATCCCAAATGCCACTGGGAGATCACAGAATGCAC
>NW_008241669.1:0-239 GCF_000691975.1 Corvus brachyrhynchos
CTTTATCTTTTATTGAGATTATTTTTAACCCAACAGCTGGATCCCTTGCCAAAACCAGCTTCCTATGGTTGCTGTTTCTGTAGCACTACCTAAGCAACCAGTTTTATATACTGGGCTTTATGGAAACTGTGCAGTGCACCCAGAAGTGGGAACGTGGATTACAATCCCTCTTGAATTTTTTATTTTCAATAACAATACAGTGCCCATGACACTGACTAGTTCAGCTTTCCTGGTGAGGC
>NW_008241670.1:0-239 GCF_000691975.1 Corvus brachyrhynchos
CTTGAAAAATGGTGCAATAATGTTCCATTTGAGCATACCATTTGAGAACAGAGGCACGCTGGGCCACCCCGTCAGGGGGTGGGGTTCCTGCCTAAACTGACTTGATGACTTGAAAAGGTCCCCTTAAAATCAGTGGTTGTTTGTGGGTAGTTTTCTCTGCTTCCTGAAAAGCAGTGCTGACCACGAATAAGCCTTTTTCCCAGGTAGAATATAGTTTTTCTGCATCTTTAAAACTGCCT
>NW_008241671.1:0-240 GCF_000691975.1 Corvus brachyrhynchos
TGCTGGATGCAGCAACTGATTTTATCCTCTCTATTTGATCATCCAATTTAGTAGTCACATTTGTAATATGGACACAACAAGTGTTGTTGTTTAAATTCAAGTATCCACATACTCTATGTTCATGTAACAGCAATGTCTAAGGCAAATCTGTTTTGTAAGGTCATTTTAGTTGTGTCTTGCGATTGTTCATTTATTTCAGTGAACCCAAATTGAGTTGCATTTGCTAAAGTTTCCATTTGC
>NW_008241672.1:0-240 GCF_000691975.1 Corvus brachyrhynchos
ATCCAAGGTGTTTCAAAATGTTGCAGATGCAAAGAATAAGAAACAAACTGAAATCCTGAGCTACACATTCCATTGGTAAGTTTTGATGTAAAATACTTGGCACATGCTTGGGTGGTTTAGCCTTTAAAAAAAATAATATCAGAAGAGGTTATGGAAGTCTTTATAAAAGCCTATAGAGTAAAAAGTGCTTGCAATACACTTGTTATAATGCATCATATTTCTGGAGAAAAGAACATTTTT
>NW_008241673.1:0-239 GCF_000691975.1 Corvus brachyrhynchos
TGTCCTGTCCCTCCAGGCCCTTGTCCAAAGCAAAGCAGGAACAGACACCTCTGTGAACACTCCCGAGGGCCCCATTTCCCCCTCTCCCATACATTTACAGAAGGAGGTTGCCCAGAAGCTGGCCACAAGGCTATCTGCAGACACTTGTTAAGAACCTGACCTCTGGCATCCCACTGCAAGTTTCCACTCAGAAATAGCAGTGCCTGGCTGCAGCTTTCTTGGCAGGAGACATCCCACAC
>NW_008241674.1:0-239 GCF_000691975.1 Corvus brachyrhynchos
AGATCGGCCTGGGACAACACGAAAGACATGCTCATCCTGTTATCAGGAGCCAGAAGAGGATTGCTGCATCCCGCCCCAAGGGCATCTCTGCCCGAGGAGCCCACAAACGAGTGTGGACAAAAGAGGAGGAACAGCTTCTGATTCAACTGGAGGTACAGTTTGGGGGAGACAAACACATCAATAAATTAATTGCAGCCCACATTCCTTCAAAAACACCTAAGCAAATAAGTGACAAAAGG
>NW_008241675.1:0-239 GCF_000691975.1 Corvus brachyrhynchos
GCTTCAGCATTATTTATCAGTAATGGCCCAGTTAATTTTCTCTGTGTATCAGTTTTAGATTGAGCCTTTACAGAGTTAGATTAATTTGTCTTTACAGGATGATGTGTCACATCACTCCTGAGCTTTGAACAGCCTCAAGTGCACAGCACTGCCAAGAGCCAAGGCAGAAATTTCTTTGTGGGCAGCCCAAAGCCCATTTAATGTTTCATGATTGGACCCAGTGATCTTAAGGGTTTTTT
>NW_008241676.1:0-240 GCF_000691975.1 Corvus brachyrhynchos
AGGGTGGCACTTTCCCCTCTTTGTTGTGCTCAGCCACACTTGCTCTGCATCCCCAGGGTGCCAGGAGCCAGAGCTGGTGAGAGCACCGATGTCCCGTGGGTCCAGCCCAGAGAGGGGCTGTGCAGGGCAGGACTGTCCGAGACACGGAGCAGTGCCGGGGCTGGGGAAAGGCTGGGGGGGGACACCGAGCCCTCCCCCAGGAACAGCGTGTGCTTTCCTTGGCAGGGAGCCACGGGAGGC
>NW_008241677.1:0-240 GCF_000691975.1 Corvus brachyrhynchos
GCACTGGGATGGCAGTGGGGGGCACTGGGATGGGACTGGGATGGCACGGGGGGGCACTGGGATGGCAGTGAGGGGCACTGGGAGGCACTGGGAGTTACTGGGATGGGACTGGGAGGCACTGGGAGTTACTGGGATGGCACTGGGGGGGATTTTGGGGTGGGGGGGGGGTTTGACCCCCCCCAAACCCGCCCAGGACCCCCCAAATCCGGGTGGGGGAGCTGAAGGAACTGGGAAGCACCG
>NW_008241678.1:0-240 GCF_000691975.1 Corvus brachyrhynchos
TTTTTTAATTAATAGTTTACATGATTATGCTCAATGTCTGTTCTATGCCTTATGATATTAACCTATGGTTTTAGAAAAATCCCACAGCTCTCATGGTACCCTAGTAGCTTTAGGGCTATCCCTGTTACCTACATTCTGCAGAAGGCGCTAACATCAATAGATGGTGCTAACATCGGGTCAAGGCGTGTGTAAAACAATTTACTAACAGGCAAATAATTCAACTTACATCTATCTATCAAT
>NW_008241679.1:0-240 GCF_000691975.1 Corvus brachyrhynchos
TTTTTTTTTTTCCATTCTTTCCTGTGATTTGTTTCAGTTCTTTGCAGGAGGAACCATAGACAAGAGAATAGACATTGACTTTGAGAAGGTTAAATATTTCCTCTTCTATTAAAAGACCTTTCTTTTTCATAAGATGCAAAGTTTAATTCTGTAAAAAACACACGTGAGTTTTGAATATACACTGCTTTTGCCTCCAGTGTGAACTCTCACATACATGCTGCCTGTAATTTGAAGTTTGAT
>NW_008241680.1:0-240 GCF_000691975.1 Corvus brachyrhynchos
CAAAAATCCCAAACCTCAAAAACCCCAAAAAACCACTAAAAATCCCTAAAAAAACCCCCCAAAAAACCCCCAAACCCCAAAACACCAAAAAAACTCTTCAAAAAACTCCGAACCCCCCCAAAAACCCCTAAAAATCCCTAAAAATAACCCCAAAACCCCAAAAAAGTCCAGAACCCCCCCAAAAAACCTCCCAAAAACTCCGAAACCCTGAAAACCCCAAAAAAACCCTAAAAAAATAAT
>NW_008241681.1:0-240 GCF_000691975.1 Corvus brachyrhynchos
AACCAAAGGTTATCTTTGTATCTGCTCATTACCAGGGCATTATTAGCAATGTGATCTTTGTGTCTGTTTGTTTATGAAATGTGGATTTACCTTTCTGTATTTAGGTGCCAGACAAGACCCCATCTGGCCTTGTTTGGGGATGTAGGATCAAAGTCAACTCCCTTGGTTCCTCCTTGAGCCTTTGCCAGGCTTTGGGAGAAGCCAAACAGGAGGATGAAACCAGATGTTCCCGCACTAGAA
>NW_008241682.1:0-240 GCF_000691975.1 Corvus brachyrhynchos
AGCCCAGCCTCGGGGCCAGCTGTCACTGGTGAGCTGTGCAAAGGAGTAATCCCCTGCCCAGCCCCCCTGTTTTCTGACACCGCTTTGGGGTTAGTGCTACACTTTAGCTCAGCACCGCACATCTGCCAGGACTCCCTGCTGCTTCTGCTTCTGCCACTGCTTTGGGGTTAGTGCTATACCTTGACTCACTGCCCCCGGGGGTCTGCTCGCCTCTGCTGTTCCAGCCTGCTGCTCCGAGGT
>NW_008241683.1:0-240 GCF_000691975.1 Corvus brachyrhynchos
AATTTTGTCCCATCTGTCGCTAAGAAACCATAACGACCGATACTTAGGAGAGACAAAAGAAGTTGCCACGGGAAGGATGCGGCTGGCTACTCTCTTACCTGAGGGGTTTCTCTTGGAGGGGCAGTGAAATTTGGGCTGGGGAAAAGGGGGCTGGACGCAGCTCCTCGCTCTCTTGCTCTCTCGGCATCGGAGGGGAAGCAGGCTGCGGTCGCTGTGGGGAGAATTTGCCACCACTGCGAG
>NW_008241684.1:0-240 GCF_000691975.1 Corvus brachyrhynchos
AACCATGGAAAAATCCTGGTTTTCCCCAAGCGTGGGAGCCATGGAATGAGAGCATTGAGCCACCCCATGCCCTGGAACAACCCAGGGCCGCAATTCCCAGGGGGAAAGGGCTTGGAATATTCGGGAGGTGCCTGTGGATAATCCCCAGCGAGTGCGGGAATGTTCAGGGGATCTCCTCCGCTCCTTCCCAAATTTCCTTTGGTTTTCCAGTGAAATCCACAAGTGGATGGAGCCGGGAAA
>NW_008241685.1:0-240 GCF_000691975.1 Corvus brachyrhynchos
CCCCAGGCACCCCTGACCACCAGGGGACCCCAGGACCCCCTGACCCTCTTCTCACTTGAGCTCCACGGTCTCCACGAGCTGGTGCAGCTTGATGATCTCGTCCTCCAGCTCGTGGTAGAGGGACGTGTCCTTCATGATGAGCAGATAAAGCTCCTGTGGGGTGAGAGGGGTCAGGGCCGGGGCTGCAGGGGACTGCTGGGGGGACACGGGAAGGGGACACCCACCTTGATGACCTTCCCG
>NW_008241686.1:0-240 GCF_000691975.1 Corvus brachyrhynchos
TTTTCCCCCCTCACCTTTCCCTCCCTTTTTCCCTGGGGTATTGAATGGGGGTTTTGGTACCTGGGGGAGGTGCTGGATGAAGAAAAAAGGGGGGGAGAAGGGGCACCCCAAACCCTCGGAAGGTCCCCAAGACTTGAGGGGGTCCCTAAAACATTTTTGGGGGCCAGTGATAGCTGGGGAGGGGTCCCTGATATGGGGTGAGGGCACCGTGGGGTCTGAGGGGGCAGCTGAAGCCCCCCC
>NW_008241687.1:0-240 GCF_000691975.1 Corvus brachyrhynchos
GTGGATCAGGTCGTTGATCCCTGGGGACGCCCCGATGTCCCCCCGATGGCACCGCCACGTCCCCACGGTGCCACCGGGGCTCCCCAGCCTCCCCCGAGCCCGGGGACACCCCGAGCTTGGCACCAAGGTCCCCCTGAGGTGCCCCGGGGTGGTCCCAGAACGTCCCAGGGGTCCCTAAAACGTCACCTGAGGGGCACCAGTGGTCCCTAAAACGCCCCTTAGGATGCCCCAGTACCCCCA
>NW_008241688.1:0-240 GCF_000691975.1 Corvus brachyrhynchos
GATCATCCAGGTGGCAGCGCCAAGAGTACCCCAAAACCCCCCAAAATACCACAAAACACCCCCCAAAATTACCCAAAAATTATCCCTAAAATACCTTCCAAATTACGCCAAAGTACCCCCCAAACTACTGGAAAATATCTCCAAAAGTACCCAAAAATACCCACAAAGTATCCAAAAATATCCCCAAAATACTCCTCAAAGGTACCCAAAAATACCCCCCAAATAACCCAAAAATACCCC
>NW_008241689.1:0-240 GCF_000691975.1 Corvus brachyrhynchos
CAGCACTGAGGTCAGGCTGAGAGGCCTGTAGTTGCCTGGACCATTCTTCTGACCCTTCTTGTAGCCGTGTGTCACACTGGCCAACCTCCAATTGTCTGTTCTTGAGCTCTATACAGTTGAAACACTCCCTAACGTACAGAGCCACCCCACCACCTCTCCTTCCTTACCTGTTGCTTCTGAAGAGCTTATAATCATCCATTGCCACACTCCCACCATGTTTCCATGATGGCAACTACATCA
>NW_008241690.1:0-240 GCF_000691975.1 Corvus brachyrhynchos
CATCAACAGTGACATCAAGTGCACCCTCAGCAGTTTTGCAGATGACAAGAAGCTGAGACAATGAAAAGACAGGAACCTATCCAGAGGGACCTGGACAATCTTGAGAAGTGGGCCCATGGGAATCTCATGAAGTTCAGTAAGTCCAAGCACAAAGGGCTGCCCCTGGGTCAGGGCAGTCCCAGATACGAGTACAGACCGGCAGAAGAACTCATTGGGAGCAGAGCAGCCTTTAGGAGAAAG
>NW_008241691.1:0-240 GCF_000691975.1 Corvus brachyrhynchos
AAGCCTAGCCCTGGAAGGGGTTATGATGATAAGAGAATAGATGCTATGCCTAATGCTAACTGCTCTAGAAAAAAAACAAACCTGAATGGACTAAGATTATAAGGGAAAGGAATACAAGCTAACGTGTCTGAATAACTGCTTTTCTGAAGAACAAGGGCTTAGCCCCTGCAGGCTAAGCAACAAGGAAGAAGAAGCATGGTAACTGCTGTTTTAATGACAAATGGGAGAGCTGTCACAAAG
>NW_008241692.1:0-240 GCF_000691975.1 Corvus brachyrhynchos
AAGGGACACGCAGCCTGCTGCTCTTCAAAAATCACACCCAGCCTGCCACTGAAGCTACGCAAACGCACCACAATTCGCAACATGCACAGTCCATCTGCCAAACCAAGGCTGATAAATAGCAGAGGTTCTGTGGTAACACTGTCCCCTGTCTTCTGTTTCTTTCCCCCTTGTTGGCAATTGACTCACAGACCCAGGCCAGCAGGGAACCTGAATAATTTATTCAAAGGAATGAGCTGGTTT
>NW_008241693.1:0-240 GCF_000691975.1 Corvus brachyrhynchos
AAAAAAAAGAACTCTTTGAATTCTTACACTAATGAACCTAAATTGTTGATCACAACAACAGGATGTGGTCTTTCCATTTCCACCTTAATTTTTCACTTTACTGACCTTTACCACTTCTGTGTTGTAGATGGTATTTTTAAAATGTCCTAGAATAATTCAAGAAACTTAAGAGCAGCTTCTGTTCTGGTCTATTGAGGCAGACTGCTCCTCTCCTCTCTTTAAGAAAAGATAGAGTCCTTA
>NW_008241694.1:0-241 GCF_000691975.1 Corvus brachyrhynchos
CTTTGATAGACCTCCCCTGCACACAGAACATTATTCCTGTGAGCCAGAGGAAGCATCAGCCCCCATAGCACAATGCATCTTATAGGAAGATCTTTTGGAGAAGCCAGGGTTTAACTCTGAGTCCAGTAACTGTAAGGAGACAACTTCACCTATTTACATCCTCCTTGAGGAGTCCTGCTGGTGTCAAGAGAGATGAGCTTTCCAGCAGCATTTTCCCTGTGATGACTGAAATTGAGGGTGC
>NW_008241695.1:0-240 GCF_000691975.1 Corvus brachyrhynchos
GCAGTGCTGTGTCCAGTTCTGGGCTCCTCAGTATGAAAACACTGGAACATCTCTCTTACAAAAAAAGTCTGAGGGAGCTGGGCCTGATCATCCTGGAAAAGACTGTGAGGATTTCTTATCAATGTATGTAAGTGTCTGAAGGGAGGGTGTCAGGTGGTGGAGCCAGGCCCTCCTTGATGTTGCTGAGCAATAGGACAAGAGGAAAAGGGCAGAAACTGATGGACAGGAAGTTCCACCTGA
>NW_008241696.1:0-240 GCF_000691975.1 Corvus brachyrhynchos
AGGGCCTGTTGTTCAGGCCTCAGTCAGGGCCTGGTGTTCAGGCCTTGGAACTTCAACCGGTTCTTTGTTCTATAGAGGAGGTACGAGGTTCATAACAATTCTTTCAGTAACAGAGTCTTAGATTTAGGTATTAGAGGTAAAGGCATCTCCTCTTGTTCTTCAACTAAGAGCTGCTCAAGTTCATTTCTCAGAGTTATAATTGGCATTCTTTTAAAACATGCCTCATTAGTTGCTATTCTC
>NW_008241697.1:0-241 GCF_000691975.1 Corvus brachyrhynchos
GGAACTGGGGTTTGTGCACCCCGAACTCTCTGCGTGCTCATCCCCATGGCCTCATCCCAGCCCAGCAGTGCGGATGGACTTGGCATCGCCGGGGAGAGCAGGGGGAGCGGGGGCATTGCAAAACCTCCTGCCTTGATTCATGTTTTCCCTCCCTGCGTTGGTTAATAATTCAGTGGTGTCTGGCCCTGCTCCTCTGCGGCTGTCTGGGTCCTGCTGACCTCGGGGTGCTCAGGCTGGGGGG
>NW_008241698.1:0-241 GCF_000691975.1 Corvus brachyrhynchos
AGAGAAAAGGAATGAACTGTGGAGGACTTCTACAGGCCTGGGGATACCCAGGTGTGCCCTAAGAAAGCAGCCTAACACTGCGATAGCAGAGTTAATTCAAGCTACAGAAAAAGCCAAGGGACAGGCAGCAGGTAACACAAACACTTCACAGGAAAAAAGGATCGGTGCCAAGCCTTTGGCAACACAGGAAACCTGATCAGCGCCGGGAAGCCTAGGGGGCAGCTGGCCCAGCGCTTACCCG
>NW_008241699.1:0-241 GCF_000691975.1 Corvus brachyrhynchos
AAACCAAAAAAATTGGGGGAGGAAACCCCAAAAGTTGATGGGAGAAATCCCCAAAAATTGAGGGGGAAAAACCCAAAAAATGAGGAAGAAACCCCAAAAATTGATGAGAGGAAATCCCAAAAATGGAGGTGAAAATCTCCGAAAATTGATGGGGAGAACCCCAAAAATTGGGGGGGAAACCCCCCAAAATTCTAAACTGCCCCAAATCACCCAAAATCCCGGTTTTTTCCCCCAGAAACGC
>NW_008241700.1:0-241 GCF_000691975.1 Corvus brachyrhynchos
CCCCAAAATTCCCCAAAAATCCCCAAAAAATTCCAAAAAATGCCCAAAAAATCCCCATAAACGCACCCAAATCCCGAAAAATCTCCCCAAATTCCCCAAAATTCCCATAAATCCCCCTAAATCCCTCCAAAATCCCCCCCAAATCCCAAAAAATCCCATAAATCCCTCCAAAATCCCCCCTAAAAATCCCAAAAAATCACCAAAAGATTCCCAAAATATCCCCAAAAATTCCCAAAAAATC
>NW_008241701.1:0-241 GCF_000691975.1 Corvus brachyrhynchos
AGGAAGCAAATGAGGCCTCCTACAGGCACCATGAAGCAGCCTCAACATCACAGGCCCTGGTTCTTTTGGGGGACTTAAACTACCCTGACATCTGCTGCAGAACCAGCACAGTGAAACACAAACAGCCCAGGAGGTTCCAGGAAAGCACTGATGACAATTTCCTGACATAGGCAGCGGAGAATCCCACAGGGAATGGTGTGCCGCTCAACTCATACTAACAAACAGGGAAGGCCTTGCTGGA
>NW_008241702.1:0-241 GCF_000691975.1 Corvus brachyrhynchos
TTGGGAAAATAAAGAGGAAAAACTGGGAAAAATGGGGAGGAAAAATGGGGAAAATAGGAAAAATAAAGAGGAAAAATTGGGAAAAATAAAGAGGAAAAATTGGGAAAAATTGGGAAAATAAAGAGAAAAAATTGGGAAAAACGGGAAAAATAGGGAGGAAAAATTGGGAAAAATGGGGAGGAAAATGGGGAGGAAAAATTGGAAAAAATGGGAAAAATAAAAAGGAAAAATGGGGAGAGAA
>NW_008241703.1:0-241 GCF_000691975.1 Corvus brachyrhynchos
TTTATTAATCTATACTTGATACTAAGGTGCTTACGTTAAAGAAGTCCTGTATTCCATGGGTACGCGGGGGCTCGGTGGAACCGACGGGAGGGCGGCCATACAAATTCTCCGCGGTGGGTGCGCGCCCAGGTCAAGGCGAAGGTGAGCAGTAGGAACGTCTACACTGGGACCTGCTCACCCACTGTGAGCTCTCCAGCCCCCAGAGGCAGCACTTGAGCGGGAACCGCCTCTGAGACCGCAG
>NW_008241704.1:0-241 GCF_000691975.1 Corvus brachyrhynchos
CCATGGCTTGTAGGCTGCAATCCTGGGCAGAGTGGATGGGAGGAACTTCAACTGGGAAATGATGAGCAGCAGCTCTCCCTTTCTCCCTTACGGAAACCAAAGGCCAGTGCTGGAGGAGTGCAAGGGGCTCCTGTGACAAATTTCCGCCCCAGCAATTTCTTGTCTGTTCTAAATGAACCCAGTTCTCCCAGGCTCTCCTCTGTCAGTGTCTCCATTCCTTGTGTTCATGGCCCTTCATTGC
>NW_008241705.1:0-241 GCF_000691975.1 Corvus brachyrhynchos
AATTCCCAAAATTTTCCCTTTTTCCAGCCCAAATTGACAAAAATTCCCGGAATTTTCCCTTTTCCAGCCCAAAATTCCCCAAATTCTCCCCTTTTCCACCTAAAATTCCCAAGATCTTCCCCTTTTCCACCCAAAAATTTTCGGAATTTTGCCCCAAAATCACAAAAATTCCCAAAATTTCCACTTTTTCCACCCAAAATTCCCAAAATTTCCCCTTTTCCACCCCAAATCCCCAAAATTC
>NW_008241706.1:0-241 GCF_000691975.1 Corvus brachyrhynchos
TACAGGATGAGGATGGTCACCTCACAAACAGGGCCATAAAGCAAAGATGTTTAATGCTCTTTGTCATCAACACCAGCGACGGGGTAAGGGGGTCCCAGTGACCTGAACGGGGCCCTGAGGACCATTCCAGTGCTCCAGCTGGAGCCCCGTGAGCCTACAGGGCCTGATGGGATTCATCTGAGAATACTAAAAGAGCTGCCTAATGTCATTGTGAGGCCTGTCTCCATGATTTTTGAATTGT
>NW_008241707.1:0-241 GCF_000691975.1 Corvus brachyrhynchos
GTCCCGCTGGGCCACCCTGTGCCGCTCCAACCTTCGCGCTCCACGAGGCCAGCCTCCTCCTCCTCCTCCTCCTCCACCCTGGGTGGGGCCCTCGTCTCCTCCTCCTGCGGGACTGGCCTCGTCCTCGCTCATACCTCTTGTCCCCCTGAGCGTTCGCCTGGTTCGGCTGCGTCCCAGCGGGTTGCAGGTCGGGAATATTGGCAAAGTCATCTTGCTCTGAGAGTCCCAAAACCAGGGATAA
>NW_008241708.1:0-241 GCF_000691975.1 Corvus brachyrhynchos
AAAGGTAGAAACAAATAAATTTAGAAAGTTAGAAAGGCAGAAAGTTCAAAAAAGTAGAAGGGTTGAAACCAACAAAGGTTGAAACGAACTAAGGTAGAAAGAACTTTCAAAAGTTAGAAAGATATTTAGAAAGACAGAAAGTCTCTAGAAATTCAGAAAGAAAGAAAGGCAGAAATAAAGTTAGAGCGAAAACCAAGAGTAGAGAAAGAAAATAGATTTAGAGAGAAAAAGGAATAGAGAA
>NW_008241709.1:0-241 GCF_000691975.1 Corvus brachyrhynchos
TCACAGAAATTGTGTGCCCCTGTGGATCACAGTTTGCCCAGTCCATGCCACTTGTCTTGCACAAGTCCTGCTCCTTGCTTTCTGCTACAGAGGGTCTTCACTGGTAAATCCCTAAATGAAAGCAAAGAGTAAAGGGAGAGGGGAATGCTAAAAGGAAATGAGACCACTGAATGGGACATTTCCTTGTGCTGTGTGGCTCTATGTTTGTGTGTGTTTGTGTTGGTGCTAAAATAAACTTTGC
>NW_008241710.1:0-241 GCF_000691975.1 Corvus brachyrhynchos
GATGACTGCAGCAACAATTTTGACCCTGGGCACGGGGTCCTGAAACAGAAAACTCAGGCAAAGATCTTAATTGCCAGGGTGCTCTACAATCTTTGGACCAATGTAGCCAGAGATCTGCCCGGATGAACCACGCTTCTCACAGAGATATGTTGGAACTCCATTTATTGTCTTGTTGGTCACATAGTTATACCCTAGTTCTTCAAGCACACACAAGCAAGCTCCATGCTATTGGATCACAGCT
>NW_008241711.1:0-241 GCF_000691975.1 Corvus brachyrhynchos
TTTCCTTCAGGGTGCAAACATGAGGAAATCTCACTTGGTCCATGATTTTGGAGTTGTGCTTTGCCAGCTCCATGGGCATTGAGTCAGGAAGGCTCGTGAATTTGATGGTGTCTGGGTGCTGACGATACTTCTTGTCACTCAGGATCTCGCTTGCCCTCTTGTTCTTCTCAACGTCCAATGATCCAAGTGGGGACCAGCCAATGCCCCTCAGCCACTGCAGGTCGGACTTGTACACGTTCTG
>NW_008241712.1:0-241 GCF_000691975.1 Corvus brachyrhynchos
TGAGGAATGGGATGTTCCCAAATGACCACCAAAGATCCTCCAAAGACCCCTACTCATATCCAAATAAGTTCACATAAATAATTAGCATATATGCACGTATTCAGGAAATGTAATGAATATGTAATAGAAATGTGATGAATGCATATTAGTTTCATTATATAACCAGATCTGTTAGGTTGCTGCTTATTCATGCTTTGAGGAGAAATCCCCATGCATCCAGCACTGTTAATAAAGTAATGTC
>NW_008241713.1:0-242 GCF_000691975.1 Corvus brachyrhynchos
ATGCCCCAAAATCTTCCCAAATCCCCCCAAAATGCCCCAAAATCTTCCCAAATCCCTCCCAAATTCCCCCCACATCGCCCCCAAATCCCCTCAAATTCCCCTCAAATCCCCTCACAATCCCCTCAAATCCCCTCAAAATCCCCCAGAATTCCCAAAATCTTCCCAAATCCCCCCAAATTCCCCAAATTTTCCCAAATCCCCCAAAAATCCACCCAAAATCTCCCCAAATCCCTCCCAAATTC
>NW_008241714.1:0-242 GCF_000691975.1 Corvus brachyrhynchos
GGGGTGTCCCCAATTCAGGGGGGTCCCCAATTTCGGGGGGTTCCCAGTTTGGGGTGTCCCAATTTCGGGGGGGTCCCCAATTTCGGGGTGTCCTCAGTTTAGGGGGGTCCCAATTTCAGGGTGTCCCCAATTTCGAGGGTTCCCCATTTCGGGGGTCCCCAATTCGGGGGTCCTCAGTTTAGGGGTGTCCCCAGTTTCGGGGGTCCCCAATTTCGGGGTGTCCCCAATTCGGGGGTCTCCAG
>NW_008241715.1:0-242 GCF_000691975.1 Corvus brachyrhynchos
TCCAGGACCCCCCAAATCCCCCCAAAATCCCCCAAATTCCCTCCGGGACTCCCCAAATTCAGCTCCCAAGAGCCCCCAGACCTCCAAATTCCCTCCAGCGTCCCCGAAATCCCCCCAAATCCCCCCAAATCCCCTCCAGGACACCCAAAATCCCCAAAATCCCCTCCAGGACCCCCCCAAATTCAGCTCCCAAGAGCCCCCAGACCCCCAAATCCCCTCCAGGACCCCCCAAATCCCCCCCA
>NW_008241716.1:0-241 GCF_000691975.1 Corvus brachyrhynchos
GGGGGGGGGGGTTGGAAAAGGGGGAAAAAGCAGGAAAAGTGGGGGAAAAAAATCCAGAATTCCCAAAAAAAACCCCGGGATTTTTTCCATGGAAAAACCCAGGGGGTTCATTGCTGCCAAAAATTCCGGCTGGGAGCCAGGGAATTCCAGGGAATTCCCAGAAAAAAGTTGGGAATTCCCCCCAAGCGGCCGCTTTTCCCAAGTTTTTCCCGGCTTGGGAAGTTTCCTGGGAATTTCCCTG
>NW_008241717.1:0-242 GCF_000691975.1 Corvus brachyrhynchos
ATGAAAAGCTGCTGCTTCTCAGTCACTTCTTGGGGCGATTCCCGGCGATTTCGGGCAATTTTGGGGGGATTGGGGAGGGAATTTGGGGAATTTTGGGGAAATTTGGGGGTTTGGGGTGGGAATTTTGGGGATTTTGGGAATTGGGGCGGGAATTTGGGAGGTTTGGGGCAGGAATTTGGGGAATTTTGGGGAATTGGGGTGGGAATTCTGGGATTTGGGGGGAATTTGGGGAATTTTGGGGA
>NW_008241718.1:0-242 GCF_000691975.1 Corvus brachyrhynchos
AAATGTCCCTGAATGTCCAAATATTGCACAAAACCGCCCCAAAAGACCCTAAAATCCCCCCAAATCCACCCAAAATCCCCCTAAATTCCCCCAAAATTACCCAAAATCACCCCAAACTCCCCAAAAGCCCCCAAATCCACCCAAAATCCACCAAAACACCCCAAAATCACCCAAAATTCACCCAAAATACCCCAAAGCCCCCTCAAATCCCCCCCAAATCCACCCGAAATCCCCCCAAAATC
>NW_008241719.1:0-242 GCF_000691975.1 Corvus brachyrhynchos
AAATTGGGATTGGAGCCCGAAAATTGGGATCAGGGTCCTGAAAATTGGGATTGGAGGCTAAAAATTGGGAAAAGATTCCTGAAAATTGGGATTGGAGCCCGAAAAATGGGATTGGAGCCCAAAAATTGGGATCAGGGTCCTGAAAATTGGGATCAGGCCCTGAAAATCAGGATGGGAGGAGAAAAATTGGGATCAGGATCCTGAAAATTGGGATTAGAGGCTAAAAATTGGGATTGGAGCCC
>NW_008241720.1:0-242 GCF_000691975.1 Corvus brachyrhynchos
CCCAAATTCCCCCTTTTTTTGCCCAAATTCCCCATTTTTTATCCCAAATTCCCCATTTCCCCCCGAATTCCCCCTTTTGCCCAAATTCCCCCTTTTTTTGCCCAAAATCCCCATTTTTTATCCCAAATTCCCTGTTTTTTGCCCAAAATCCTGGTTTTTTATCCCAACCCCCCGTTCTTGCCCAAATTCCCCATTTTTCCCCCCATTTTCCCCTTTTGCCCAAAATCGCCCTTTTTCGCACC
>NW_008241721.1:0-241 GCF_000691975.1 Corvus brachyrhynchos
CATCGACTGCCAGTGGATCGACATCACCGACGTCCCGCCCGGGGATTACCTCTTCCAGGTGGGAAAAACAGCATTTGTGACACTTGTCCTGCTTTTATCCTACCAGTTTTATCAAGAATTTACCAAATCAGTTGATTTGAAACTTCCCACTTCTGTTTCTAAAGGGATTCTATTCCCAGATGCCTAAAAGGTAAAGGATTATCCAGCAGGATTACAAACACTCGCTCCCAAGGGAAATATC
>NW_008241722.1:0-242 GCF_000691975.1 Corvus brachyrhynchos
GCTTTGTATTACATCTTTATTTGCTTCCTAAACTTTTTGCTAACATGTGCAGGACTCTGTATATATGTATGTATCTATGCATACAGCACAGGTCATCAACAAACAGGGCTGCTTACAATATTCCCATGGAAAAACTTTCAGAAAAGCTTTTAAAAAAAGACTTTAAAAACTGACCACAAAGATTTGTCTCCTGAGTCTCAAATGAAGGGAATTTTGATAGTGTAAAGGGTTTCCCCTGCACA
>NW_008241723.1:0-242 GCF_000691975.1 Corvus brachyrhynchos
ACTTCCAGCCCCGATTCCTTCCCCAAATTCCCCGAATTCCCCAAATTCCCCAAATTCCCAGAATTCCAGAAATTTCCCAAAATTCCTGAAATTCCCGTTTCTGAAATTCCCGAAGTTCCCAAAATTCCCCAAATTCCCCATTCTCAAAATTCCCAGAATTCCCAGAATTCCCCATTCCTGAAATTCCCAAAATTCCCGAAACTCCCCGTTCCTGAAATTCCCGAAATTCCCGAAATTCCCCA
>NW_008241724.1:0-242 GCF_000691975.1 Corvus brachyrhynchos
TTTGCTTTCCTGGGTCTAAACTGGATTGTAACATATGGTGATTCATTTCTATCAAGGTAAAGACCAAGAGTAGATGATCCTTGTCCTTTTCCTCTGGGTAATGCTTGACTCAAGCCAGGCTAATGCTTGGACAAGAATTGGTCTAATGACATTTGTATTACAGGTTCTGTTTCAGTTCACAATAGGGAACTGGGTAAAAAATAGTGGGATCTTGTTGGGGTGGCTCAGCCTGCTCTCGGGCT
>NW_008241725.1:0-242 GCF_000691975.1 Corvus brachyrhynchos
CAGTATTATCATAAAATCACCCCAAGACAAGAAGGATTTGGACTATTTTCTTCCATTTCTCAAAAACTTCTGCTGTGTTGCTCCACCCAATCATACCAATGTATTTCAGGTGTTTTGGAGCTTCACCCTGTTCCAGTGCAGTCTGGATCATTCCATGGCAGATGGCAGGGCTGTGTTTCTACCCCTGGAGCAGTCGATTCCAGGTGTACTGGACGCCCCTCCAGGTGAAAGCACACTGTGGC
>NW_008241726.1:0-242 GCF_000691975.1 Corvus brachyrhynchos
TGGGAATGCTGGGGAATTTTGGGGATTTTTTTGGATTTTTGGGAATTTTTTGAGAATTTTCAGGAATTCCAGGAATGCTGGGAATCCGGGAATTTCGGGAATGACGGAAAATCTGGGGATTTTTGGGAATTTTCAGGGATTTTGGGAAGTTTTTGGGAATTTTTTGGGAATTTCTGGGATTTTCAGGAATGTTTGGGGAATTTCTGGGGATTTTGGGGAATTTTGGGGGAATTTGGGGGAAT
>NW_008241727.1:0-242 GCF_000691975.1 Corvus brachyrhynchos
TGCCACCGCCTCAGTTACATGCAGGGTACCCGTCTGCCTCTCAGAGACCCTCATGGTTCCGCAGCGACGCTCGGGGCACCTGCCCCCGGCCCCTCAAGTGACCTTCATGTCCCCTCAGCAACGTGCAGGGCACCCACCATCCGTTCAGTGACCCTCATGCCCTCTCAGCGACACACAGGGCATTTGCCACGCCTTCAGTGACCCTCATATCCCCTCAGAGGAGCACGGGGCACCTGCTCCCC
>NW_008241728.1:0-242 GCF_000691975.1 Corvus brachyrhynchos
GAAAGAATTGAGTCAGACAATGGGACTCATTTCCTAAACAACCTCATAGACACCTGGGCCAAGGAACATGGCATTGAGTGGGTGTATCACATGCCCGATCATGCACCAGCCTCTGGGAAGATTGAACGATACAATGGACTATTAAAATCTATGCTGAGAGCCATGGGTGCTGGGACATTCAAGCATTATGATGCAAATATAGCAGAAGCCATGTGTCTAGTTAATACTAGAGGATATGCTAA
>NW_008241729.1:0-242 GCF_000691975.1 Corvus brachyrhynchos
TACATGATAAGTGGCATCAGCTTGGAAGAGGGATCAAAACTCTTTCTTTGATTACTTTTACTAATGACATCTGTTTAAGCAAATCCAATTCAGAGCAGTTTCAGAAATCCCAAACTTGTTCTCTTTCTGAGCACTATTTGGAGGGCATGATCTGCCTGACATCAGTGTCTGTCTAGCAGTGGACATCTGTGGTCACTATGCAGGTGCTCGATTCACATCCTGTTTCCTTTTCCTCCCTCCCC
>NW_008241730.1:0-242 GCF_000691975.1 Corvus brachyrhynchos
CCTTTAAACTGCTGTTTCATTAAAAAAAACATATTAGTAAGCACTACTAATAAACATAATATTTGATTACTTAATTAGACTAAAAACTCTTTCTCATTCATATTTTATAGCTGTAGATCACAAAACACAAAGGTAGTGAAAACAGTTAAAAGCACCTGAGAAATAGTGTGCAAAGGGACAGTATATATTAAAAATACTGGTGTAAAAGACTAAACAATTAATAAATTCAGAAATAACAGGAC
>NW_008241731.1:0-242 GCF_000691975.1 Corvus brachyrhynchos
GGTAGTGTCCATGGTTGTCCTGGTTTTGATCTATTCAAGGGATGGTGGTTACAGTCCGTCTGTCCCTGCTGACACTCCTTCCTTGCAACCACGACAGAGTCCTCTGCGTCACTCTCAGAGCTGTAAGGCAACAGGGGATATGGTCGCTCCCCCAGCAGCTGACAATTGCCACCCAGGTCCAGCGGAGACAGGGGCGGCAGAACAGAGGGCACAGCTGGAAGCGCTCCCTTGTGATGTTTCAG
>NW_008241732.1:0-242 GCF_000691975.1 Corvus brachyrhynchos
TCTGCTTTTGATTGTTTCTAAGACCCACAGGCTTTGTCTGAACAACTTATATTCTGGAGCTGTGTTGCTATTATGCTAGTTCAGGGAATTATTGATACTTTTTAACATTATCCTTGGAAATTAAGGTATCACCAATATCCATAAGAAAGTGGCTCTTCTGAGGGTGGCCTGTGACATCAATCTACCATGCAGTCCCAGCCTGTGCATACATAGGACAGATCTCAGGTTTTAGCAGAAATAGG
>NW_008241733.1:0-242 GCF_000691975.1 Corvus brachyrhynchos
GCCCCCCCGCCGCTCCCTGCCGTGTCTCCGGCTGCGTCCTTCTCCGGGTCTCCACTCCATGTCTGGCTTAACTGGGGCTTCCTCCGCACTTGCGTGATGTGTTGGGCAATTCAATCCTGTTCGGTGCCCTTGTTTGGGTGCTCACGTAGCATCTGTGCCTGCAATGTGCTACAGCCAAAAGGACAGGCTGTCCTTGCTCTCAGCTGGCCAGCCCTCGTGCCCGGGGAGAGCGCGTTGCCTCA
>NW_008241734.1:0-242 GCF_000691975.1 Corvus brachyrhynchos
CTGACGGCCCCTCTGCCGCCCGCTTTGTGAGATCTCCTCCCAGCCTTCACCCTCCAGGGCTACGGAATCACAGAAACAATGCGGTTGGAAAAGACCTCTGAGATTATCGAATTCAACCTGGGACTGAACACCACCTTGTCAACCAGACCTTGGCACTCAGTGCCGTGTCCAGTCTCACCAACCTCCAGGGACGGTGACTCCATCGCCTTCCAGGGCAGTCCGTTCCAATGTCTAATCACCCT
>NW_008241735.1:0-242 GCF_000691975.1 Corvus brachyrhynchos
CCGTGGTTTGCCAGAGCCTGTCAGCCCTGTGCATTCTGTGTTCTCTGAGAAGACCTTGAAAGGCTTTTCATGTGGTCTCCTCTCCAGGCTTTCCAAACAGCCAGAATACAAACAAGCTGCTTCTCTGCAAGAACTCCCTGGGCAAGATCTTCAGCAAGAAATAATGCACACAGTGCAATTGTAGTTCATAGAGCAGAAGATTTGTTTTGTCTGAGCCCAGAGGCCTCACCTGAGTCCCACGA
>NW_008241736.1:0-243 GCF_000691975.1 Corvus brachyrhynchos
GTCAGGCAGAAGGAGCCCTTGTCCTGCGGGAGTGATGGATCGGGAAGGATGGATCGGGGATGATGGGATGGCCCCGGCTCCATCCCGGGTCCTGGCGCTGTTCGCACCCCACCTCGCCCTGGCCGTGGCCCCGTCCCGGTCCCTATACCCATCCCATCCTCGTATCATCCCTGGTCCTGCCCCATCCCATCCCCATCCCATCCCCAGCTCCATCCCATGCACACAGCACCCTACCCTATCCCA
>NW_008241737.1:0-243 GCF_000691975.1 Corvus brachyrhynchos
CCCTGAGGGCTCCCCAGGAGCCCCCAAGGGTTGGGGGGGTGGGTCTCTGCCCCCCAAAATCAGCCCCGGGGGGGGTCTCTGCCCCCAAAAGCCCCCCCTGGGGCACATCTGGGTGGGATTTGGGGGTCCTGACCCCCCTGGCCCCCCCAGATGCAGATCGAGGACCTGCTGGCCCCCGACACCTGCGTGTGCCGCACCGATGACGTGCTCCTGGTGGAAGGTGAGACCCCGCCCCGAGGGGAA
>NW_008241738.1:0-243 GCF_000691975.1 Corvus brachyrhynchos
AAGGAAAAAAACTATGTGCAAGGATCTGGAATACTGGTTAAATGCATTGTAATACATCAAGGCAGAAGGATACTGCTGAAGATGGCTTCTTTGAACATCAAAAAATAGCTCAACATCGCAGAAATGTCCTATTCTCATAGTATTATGTTTGCATTTTTAGACAGGTAGTTGCAATTTTTCCTTCCGGGTAATGGAACTAAACTGTTGCAATTATTTATCTTTTAAAATAAAGACTTTTTTTTT
>NW_008241739.1:0-243 GCF_000691975.1 Corvus brachyrhynchos
CGTTCACGAACAGGATGCTGTCGTTCACCCTGGGATTTGGGGAGAAATCGGGAATTTTCAGGAATTTTTTGGGAATTTTGGGGATTTTTTGGGTGATTTGGGGCAGATTCCTCACCTGAGCCGCCCGTCCTGGGCTGGGTTTTGGGTGAATTTTGAGGCATTTTGGGGTTCCTGGGGTGGATTTTGGGGTTTCTGAGGGTGCCGAGGTGGATTTTGGGGTGATTTTGGGGTGATTTGGGGTGA
>NW_008241740.1:0-242 GCF_000691975.1 Corvus brachyrhynchos
GAAGTACAGTGTTGTTCCTCCGCTAAATTGTAATTTGAACTTAGGTTACCAAGTGAAATGTTGCTAAGTTGAAATGCTATCAAGTGAAATGCTATCAAGCCTCTTGGCCACATTCTTTTTTATCCTTACCCTTTCTATTCCTTTCACACACACACACAGAGACAGATCAAATTTTCAATTTCTTTCAGTTTGGGTTGACTGGCTTTGGATTTTTGTTTGTTGCTTTTCCTCGCTGTGCCTTA
>NW_008241741.1:0-243 GCF_000691975.1 Corvus brachyrhynchos
CCCAAATTCCCACTTTTCCCCTCCAAACTCCTCCTTTCCCCCCACCCCAAATTCCCCCTTTTTCTCCCCAAATCCTTTTTCCTTTAAAATTCCTTCGTTTCCCCCCAAAAAAAACCCCAAGAAAATTCCAACTTTTCCACCCAAATTTCACCTTTTCCCCCCCAAATGGAGGCACGGGAAGGGAGCGGGGGAGGGGAAGGGATTTATTGGGGGGATTTTGGGGGAATTTGGGGAATTTTGGGG
>NW_008241742.1:0-243 GCF_000691975.1 Corvus brachyrhynchos
ACTGGCACACTCTGTGCATCACATAGAAGCACTTCAGTTGCTTCAACACGGGCCTGGACACACTCATGCAGGTCTGTCCTTGACTCTGACACAAGCCCCTCATGGGGAGGTGTGTTCATTTTGACTGGACACCAGTTGCTCCAGACCCTCAGCATCTTCCAGGCCCATCAATAAATCCACTTGAGCAGCTCCATGTCTTCCTGATTTTCACATCTCAGAGTTGAACACACATCTCCAGTCTAC
>NW_008241743.1:0-243 GCF_000691975.1 Corvus brachyrhynchos
CCACAAAGATGATCCAAGGACTGGGAAGCCTGCCATATGAGGAAATGCTGCAAGACCTGGCTTTGTTCAGGCTTAGGGGAGACCTTATCACTATGTTCCTGTATTTAAAGGATGGGTATAAAGAAGATGGAAATCCCCCTTTTACAAGGACTCACATGGAAAAGACAAGTGGTAATGGTTACAAGTTTATCCTGGAGAGATTCCAGTTGGACACAAGGAAAATTTTTCACAATGAGAACAATC
>NW_008241744.1:0-243 GCF_000691975.1 Corvus brachyrhynchos
AGAAATTAAATAGGGCCGTTTGTAGGTTCTGATAAAGAACTGATAGCATCAGAAGTAATCCTGGCAGCCATTTTAATTGGTGGTAGAGGAGCAGCTTTTGCATCTCAAATAAGCAGGGATCACTCAACAAGTCAAGGAGTCAGCTGCTAAAACTATCTGACGGTGAATACAAGGACTCATAGAAGGTAGGTTTGTCATAACGGGATCATTCACAAAAGATAGGGCAGGAGTTCTGTGGAAGGG
>NW_008241745.1:0-243 GCF_000691975.1 Corvus brachyrhynchos
GAATGGGAACGGGAACGGGAATGGGAATGGGAAGGGGAACGGGAATGGGAACGGGAATCCCGCTGCTGCTGCTGCTCCCGATGCTCCATCCCGCGGCGGGTGAGTCTGTGGGATCGGGGAGTGGCTCGGATGGGAAAGGAACTTTGGGATCGCCCAATCCCGTGGGCACCGGAATCCCCGTGCCAGGAATGCTGAACCCAGAGAATTCCGGGAATATCAAACCCAAAGAATTCTGGGATACTG
>NW_008241746.1:0-243 GCF_000691975.1 Corvus brachyrhynchos
ACGTTTGTAGTCTTCTCAGCCTTTCTGTGTAAAATGGAGATCAGTATTTGCATTCATCTAACCCTGCAGGTAAATGGGCCGGCCAACAACTGCTCCCTTGATCTTGTCTGTCTGCCAGCTAAGAAGATGAAGGATCCTCTTGGAAGTTGTGACTGTTTGAAAAGCCTTTGTGTGGCTGCATGTGAAGGAGGAAATACAGAAGGAAATGGCAGAGGTGTTTTGTTGGTATCCTGTCTTTTCAAG
>NW_008241747.1:0-243 GCF_000691975.1 Corvus brachyrhynchos
TGAGGAAAAAGGGGGGGGATGGGAGTGGGGGAGGGGCAATAACGAAACCACCCCTGAAATTCATAAAAATGACCCGAAAAAAGCAGAAATTTGGGAAAAAATGGGGGGAAAATTGGGAAAAGGGGAGTGGGGGGAGGGGCAGAGGTAAAACCACCCCTAAAATTCGTTAAAAACGCCCAAAAGTGACCCTAAAAAAGTGAGGGAAATGGGAAAAAACGGGGGAAATGGGGCAAAAAGGGGATG
>NW_008241748.1:0-243 GCF_000691975.1 Corvus brachyrhynchos
GGGATTTCCTAAGGCTCAGACTGGATTTCCATGCATTCAGTTTGGAATTCCTGGGATTCACGTGAGATTCCCATGGATTTCAGTCGGATTTCCATGGATTTATGCTGAGCCTTAAAAACTTCCCCACCACTTCAAGCAGGAAAAAAACTCCAGGGAAACCCCAAATTTCCTCTGGCTGAAAACCCGGGAAGAGCCGATTTCCTGTGCCCACGCCGCTGCCCTCGGGAAAAGGCCGGAAAAGGG
>NW_008241749.1:0-243 GCF_000691975.1 Corvus brachyrhynchos
AATAAATACTGGCTATTGGAAATAAATCAATAAGTAAATACATCAATTAATCAATATTGGATATTGGAAATAAATAAATAAATATTGGCTATTGGAAATAAATCAATAAAATTCATCAATCAATATTGGATATTGGAAATAAATCTTGGCTATTAGATAAATCAATCAATAAATACATCGATTAATCAATATCGGATATTGAAAATAAATAAATAAATGTTGGCTATTGGAAATAAATAAATA
>NW_008241750.1:0-243 GCF_000691975.1 Corvus brachyrhynchos
TTTTCTTCTTAGTGTTTACTTCTACTATGTCTTCTTCTGTATCAACTTATTCTTATCCTTAGTCCTTATTTTTATTCTTATCCTTATTTTTATTCTCATTCTTATAATTCTTCTTTCTCCTATTCTTGTTTAAATTGTTATTCCTTTTCCTATTCTTCTCCTTATTCTTTTTTATTTTTCTTCTTATTATTCTTATTCCTTTTCCTGTTCATATTCTTTTTCTCCTTCTTATTCCTTTTTTTT
>NW_008241751.1:0-243 GCF_000691975.1 Corvus brachyrhynchos
GGATGTTTTCAGGTGGTTTTGGGCTGTTTTCGGTGCTTTCGGGGCCCCCACCCACCTTGACGGTGCGGATGTAATCCAGCGCGTTGGGCACCAGCGACTCCAGCTCCGGGAAACGTTTGGAATATTTATCCCGGATAAACTTGTGGATGATGTCTGGGGGGGGGAGGAGCAGCCCAAAAACCCCAAATCAGCCCCAAAAATCCTCCCCAAACCCAACCCCACCCCCCAAAAACCCCCAAAGCC
>NW_008241752.1:0-243 GCF_000691975.1 Corvus brachyrhynchos
GGGGGCAGCTGCTATTCACTCATGAAGAGTGGCTATCCCCCCGATTCCTACCTTGGCCCTATCCCGAATACACCACTTCCACTTTAGAATACTAGACTCCTGAGCGTGCCCAATTCAAAGGGCTTTCGGAGAACTGTTGACCCACTGCAGAACAGGAATTTCCGGATGAAAAGCCACTTCACCACTTCATGTCCTATGGTAAATTGTTCTATCAGTGCCCAATAACATGCCAATAACTGTTTC
>NW_008241753.1:0-243 GCF_000691975.1 Corvus brachyrhynchos
CCAGCTCTGGGGTCCCAGCACAGGAAGGGCATGAACCTGTTAGAGTGAGCCCAGAGGACACAACCAAGATTAGACGGATGGAGAACCTCTCCTACAGGGAAAGGATGAGAGAATCGGGATTGTTCAGCCTGGAAAAGAGAAGACTTTAGGGTCACCTAACTGCGGCCTTACAGTACCTGAAGGGAGCCTGCAAGGGAGGTGAAGAGGGACTTTTACAAGGGCCTGGAGTGACAGGACAAGGGG
>NW_008241754.1:0-243 GCF_000691975.1 Corvus brachyrhynchos
CATCTTCAGATTTTCACAATTTTGGTCTTGTGTTTTGGATTCAGAGAGTGCATAGGGTTTGTGATTGAAGTTATAGTTTGCCTTAATGAAACTTTACTCCATGAATTATTCCAAATGCTCATATTTACAGAAATCTGGCCTCTCAGAGGGGTCCTGCAGAAGACATGAGATCTGAGGCATCTTGTTTTGGCATCCTGGTTCCCATTCATCTGAAACTTCAGAATACCTTAATTACAAGTTAGA
>NW_008241755.1:0-243 GCF_000691975.1 Corvus brachyrhynchos
GAAAAATGGGGAAATTGGGGAAATTGGGGGAAAATGGGGAAAAGTGGGGAAAAATAGGAAAATAGGGAAGATTGGGGAAAATGGGGAAAATGGGGAAAATTGGGAAAAATGGAGGGAAATTGGGAGAAATGGGAAAAGTTGGGAAAAATTGGGGGAATTGGCGGGAAATCGATGGGAAAATTGGGGGAAATTGGGGGGAAGAGGGAAAATGGGGAAAAATTGGGAAAAATTTGGGGAATTGGA
>NW_008241756.1:0-243 GCF_000691975.1 Corvus brachyrhynchos
CCCAATATCCCATCTAACCTTGCCCTCTGGCAGGTGAAAACCCTCACCCTCCATCCTGTCCCCTACCTACATACATATCAGCCCAAAAACTGGCTCAGGCAGTCCCTGCCTAGCTGTGGCCATCTGGGGTAGCCCCTTTTGGGGGGCTCGGGGGAGTGCTGGGCATTTGGGCAGATCTATGGGTTGTTTCAGGGGGCCTCAGGGGGTTTTAGAGGGAGTTTGGGAGGGCCCTGACGGTTTATA
>NW_008241757.1:0-243 GCF_000691975.1 Corvus brachyrhynchos
CAGAGAGGAAAGAGCCAGGATGGAAGTGGCATGTGGTGCTGTGACCTGGCCACCTGCCCGTGCTCGGGGGACATCTCTGTCCCTGCTCCTCCTTACCCGCCCCTGGCGAAGCAGTGTGCAACTGTGAGGACCCACTGGGAGCTGAGGAGGACACCTGAACACATGTGCCACGTGCCGTTCTCCCAGGTGGCCTGGATGCTGACGATGCCAGGCCAGGCCCCTGGCTGGACACTGGTGCCACCC
>NW_008241758.1:0-243 GCF_000691975.1 Corvus brachyrhynchos
TGGCCCCGGAGCAGAGTTCTTCCTCATCTCTTTAATATTCTTTTCCACTTCTTTCTCAATAATCAGGGCTTTACAAGCGGTGTTATCTGCTTCCTTCTGTGAAGGGAAGGATTCAAGGCCCATGAATAATGGAGCCATAGCAGTCCCTCTATCAGCAATTTGGCAGATGAGGGATGTTCTCCTCTCCCCACATTAGGACCATTAGCCATCTCTATCAGGTTGAACAGCTTTAGAGGGAACTTT
>NW_008241759.1:0-243 GCF_000691975.1 Corvus brachyrhynchos
GATTCCTGCAGTGTCCCACTGATCCTTCTTCACCCTGGCCTTCAGTGGGGGATATCCCCGAGAAGCTCTTCTGGGGATACCACTTCTACAGTGTCTAGGCCCTGAGTATCCACAAGGTGTAGATGCCATTTCAGTAGCATGACATGGCCTGTGCATAAGCACTTGCTGCCTGTCCCAAGGTTTGCCATGGTGGGATTTCTTTGTCTGGATGCGTTACCCAGATCTGTCTCACCAGGCCTCGAA
>NW_008241760.1:0-243 GCF_000691975.1 Corvus brachyrhynchos
CCGCACACTGCTCTGCACAATTTTAATGCTGCTCTAGAAATAGAGTAATTTTGGAACGTCTATCCATACACTCTGTGAGCTCTAGCTGCTTGAACATGACCACACTGAAGCTGTGTGAAAGTGCTTGCGTTGAGAGTACCACATTTTTCAGAGAAGAGAAAAGGTCAAAGAATGCTTTCTTTCCTAGCAAATATTTTATCCGGAACTGTGGCTGGAAATGCTGCGCTGTAAGGGTGGACTCTG
>NW_008241761.1:0-243 GCF_000691975.1 Corvus brachyrhynchos
TTACAACTCCCCCCTCTAAAACTTTGATCGGGCCTTTGCCCGCATCAACCATCTCACAGTTTAACAGCTTTTCATTAGGCAGTATCCTCATAACTCTTTATAAATCATTTGCAGCCTTTGGTATTTCTTATAAATCTGTTTCACCGCCTCAGGGGATTTCTTTCATTCTTGATCCTCTTCCAATTCATCTCCTTGCAGCACTCTGATTCCTGCAATTTTCTCCTGGTTTTGTGTCTGTAATTC
>NW_008241762.1:0-244 GCF_000691975.1 Corvus brachyrhynchos
AAACCCAAAAAACCCCACATAAAAACCCCCCAAACCCCCCCAAAAACCCTCAAAAAAAACCCCCAAAACCCCTCCAAAATCCCCAAAAAACCCTCAAAAAAAATCCCAAAAAACCCAGAAAAAAAGCCCCAAAACCCCAAAAAACCCCTCATAAAAATCCCCCAAAACCCCCCCAAAACTCCTCAAAAAAACCCAAAATCCCCCAACCCCCCAAAAAGACCCCCCAAAAAAACCCCAAAACCCC
>NW_008241763.1:0-243 GCF_000691975.1 Corvus brachyrhynchos
ACCTTCTTGAGGTCTGTCATGGAGATGGAGAACGTCTAAGTGACAATGACAAAAAACAAAATATTCTGCCACACAACAGAGCAACACATTTGCAGAAAAAAGTCATGCCAGTTTTACATACAGCCATGGTCTCCCCATAAAACAGGTGAAGAGCTTTGTTTTTTGAGATGAAGAGACCTGCCAGAACGAGTATTTAACAGTAACAAAGAATCAACCCAGCTGTTCTAGTGCACTGTAGCCCCT
>NW_008241764.1:0-244 GCF_000691975.1 Corvus brachyrhynchos
GAAGCGACCCCCGGATCCCACAAATCCCCCTTAACAGGGCCCATTCCCTGGGAGAAATCTGGGAAGGGATCCCTGGGATGCACAGGGACACCCCCACGGGATCCCACAAACCGCCAGCAGGGATCATCCCGAAAAAGTGACCGTTCCTCGGGAAGGGACCCTCGGGATGCACAGGGACATTCCCACAGGGAGCCTCTGGAATATCCCCCCAGGAAGGGCCATTCCTTGGCAGAAATCTGGGAAG
>NW_008241765.1:0-244 GCF_000691975.1 Corvus brachyrhynchos
GGGGATTTGAGGGGATTTTGAGGGGATTTTGGGCGGATTTGGGGGGATTTTGGAGCGGGCGACCACGGGCGGGTAATTCTTGGGGTAGGGGCTACCAAAGTACCAGAGCCCCTGCACCGAGCCCGGCCGCAGCTCCTCGGGGTAGCCAAAGCGGCAAGGGATGGCCACGCACGAGCCGGCCAGGCCGGCCACTGCCGGCGGCATCCAGGCGGCCCAGGAGGCGGCGGAGATGGCTGGGGGGTTT
>NW_008241766.1:0-243 GCF_000691975.1 Corvus brachyrhynchos
TTAGGAAGACAAGACTCTGCTGGAGGATATCCAGAGAACAGCCTTGAGGATGATCCAGGGCTGAAGGTTTGGGACAGCCGTTGCCCATGACATTGGGGCATTTTTCACGTTAGCTGCCCTTGCCTGGCACAGCCTGGTGAGTCATGAGCTTGGGAGTGTTTTGCCCCCCAGAACTCTGCAATTCCATGTCCTTCTCTTGAAGCTGTGCCCATCTTACTGTGGCAGCAGCTTTGTTGAGTTGGT
>NW_008241767.1:0-244 GCF_000691975.1 Corvus brachyrhynchos
GTGCGAGGTGGTGACCTAAAAGATGCCAGGAGTCCCAGGTATTGTCTCATTTAGCAGCAGCCGCGGAGCTCCCCTTCATCAGCTCAGTGGTTCTCTTCTGGAGTGCCTTTCGGTTTTATAACAACCTGCACTGAGTTCCTGCTTAATCTCAAGTCCCGAGGAGCAATGCTGCTTTTCATTTGTTCTGAACTTCTCTCTGTTTTTTTCCCCTCTGTCGTTTTCTGGTTTTATTGGTTTTTTTTTT
>NW_008241768.1:0-243 GCF_000691975.1 Corvus brachyrhynchos
AACTGGCAAAATTATCCTTGCAATGCCAATATAGCAAAATAAAACAAGAGCTAAAAGAATCCAAAAAACCCAGAAAAATATTGGGGGAAAAATTTGGATTGACATTATTACATACTCCCAAAGCTGTGGATGTTAGAAAAATCCAAAAATTAATAATATCACCTGAAGATTGGGACGGTGATATTTGGGAAAGCTCTGATGAAAATGATAATGAAAACATTGAATTGGATTTTGATGAAAGCA
>NW_008241769.1:0-244 GCF_000691975.1 Corvus brachyrhynchos
CCCAGGTGCCCCCAGGGGTGCCCCCACCTGCTCCAGGGCCTCGGCCAGGTGTCTGTCGAGGCGCCCCTCGCGCTTGCGCAGTTTGGCGCTGTCCCACTGCAGCCCCTCCAGGGTGGTGCCCATCTCCAGCACCTTCGTCTCGGCCGACGTGGCCTTGTCCTGCAGCTCGGCCAGCTGCCCACGGGGCGGGCACGGGGCGGGCACGGGAGGGACGGAGCAGAAAAATCCCCAAAATGTTAAAAAA
>NW_008241770.1:0-244 GCF_000691975.1 Corvus brachyrhynchos
TGAAATAAAATCTAAATAAAATTTAAATAAAATCTAAATAAATTTTAAATAAAATTTAAATAAAATTTAAATAATTTTAAAATGTGATTTAAATAGAATTTAAATAAGATTTAAATAAAATCTAAAGAAATTTTAAATGAAATCTAAATAAAATCTAAATGAAATTTAAATAAGATCTAAATAAAATTTAAGTAAGATCTAAATAAAATCTAAATAAAATTTAAATATAATCTAAATAGAATCT
>NW_008241771.1:0-244 GCF_000691975.1 Corvus brachyrhynchos
CCATGGGAGCCCCTGCTCTGGCTCTGGGACAGGACCTGCAGCATTCCTGTCTCTGCAGCCCTGCTCATGCCTGCTCC
Source organism: Corvus brachyrhynchos (assembly GCF_000691975.1). Lineage (NCBI taxonomy): Eukaryota > Metazoa > Chordata > Aves > Passeriformes > Corvidae > Corvus > Corvus brachyrhynchos. The sequence goes on from NW_008241771.1 coordinate 78, forward strand.
TGCTTTGGAGAGTGCAAGGAAAGGTCTTTACACTCCAACAGAAACGAAGGAAGGGGTGTGATCCATCCCCCCTGAGGCTGCAGGGCACCGGGAATGAGCTGCAGTGGGATTGGATGTCCCACCTTGCGAGGAAAGGAAGGAATTCCTCCCTGGGAGGGTGGGCAGGC
>NW_008241772.1:0-244 GCF_000691975.1 Corvus brachyrhynchos
CCCCCCAAAAAAACCCCAAAAAACCCCAAAAAAGCACCAAAAAACCTCCAAAAAATCCAAAAAAACTCCCCCCAAAAAAAAACCCAAAAAAACCCAAAACCCCCAGAAAACTCTAAAACACCCCAAAATCCCCTCCAAAAATCCCCCAAAAAATCCAAAACACCCCAAAAAATCCCCAACTCCCCCCCCAAAAAACCCCAAAACCCCCAACCCCCAAAATTCCACCCCAAAAATGGGGGGAACC
>NW_008241773.1:0-244 GCF_000691975.1 Corvus brachyrhynchos
TATTGCAAAATATATTAAAAAATGAATATGCTAAATTAAATATAAAATATTACTAATATTGCACTAAAACATTATATCACTTTACACATAGGTTATCTTCCTTTAGTTTTTTACCTTTTGGATTAAAGAATGCACATCACACAACTCAAAATATAAGTTGATAAAAGAAAGAAAAACAATTAAATAAAATTGTCTTTCTCCGTAACTTTTGCAACAAAATAAGAAGTTAGTGACATAGTATATG
>NW_008241774.1:0-244 GCF_000691975.1 Corvus brachyrhynchos
GGGCAGAATCCTCTCTCCCCTGCTGCCAATGCTGGGGAATCAGCCCAGCACACAGGGGGTTCTGGGTGCCAGCACACACGGCTGGCACATGCTGAACATCTCATCCCCCAGCACCCCCAAGTCCTTCTCCTCAAGGCTGACTCCATCTCTTCATTCCCCAGCCTTTGTGGATCCTGGCGGTTGACCACACGTTGCTGTGCCATACATGCTCTGAAATGCACAGAAAAGAGAGGAAACATCAGAG
>NW_008241775.1:0-244 GCF_000691975.1 Corvus brachyrhynchos
TCAGGAGCACTCGTGAGAAGTTTCCCATTTGGAATTGGGCTCCTGAAGAAAGGAACCTGAAACTGCTGTTTCTGATAAATCCGTAAGTATGGGAGGCCATTTGAAGCTTGCTGCTGTAAGCAGCCAGTAACTCCCACAGATAGTCTAACTATTAAAAATTGCAACTTTTGTTTTCTCTGCACACAAACGACTTGGCTGTCTCGTACAGGGCTCACTGAGGCTGTGAATTGCAATCCAGAGCATC
>NW_008241776.1:0-244 GCF_000691975.1 Corvus brachyrhynchos
GACTTAGAAAAATAACAAGAAGATCCTCACTTACAGCATTTTTGTACCTACATGGATGGGCCGATGTGTCCAGTCCTATCAGTCTGGGTAACGATGAATCACAGGAGCATCTGCAAAGTGGAACTTAAAGCCATTAAATACCTCTGTAAGTCAATATGCAAAGACTAACTTCCCCTCATATAAATTTCCCTCATAATATACACAATTTCATCTGGCCTTCTGTCACGATCCGCTAATGCAAGCG
>NW_008241777.1:0-244 GCF_000691975.1 Corvus brachyrhynchos
TGGACTTTGTGATCTTCGAGGTCTTTTCCAACCTAAACAGTTCTGATTCTCCCACTGGATTTTCTCCATAAGGAAACCGAAACTGGAGCCAGAAGGAAAAAGCACGGGGCACAAGGAGCGGTGGAAGGAAACAAAGCAGGAACCCCCACAAGCGCAGGGAAGATGGACCAGGAGCATCGAGACTCGGATCAGGGTGTCTGAAGGCACCAACAGCCCTTCAGCATCCCAGCTCTCCTTCGAGCAG
>NW_008241778.1:0-244 GCF_000691975.1 Corvus brachyrhynchos
CCAGTGGTCCTAGAGCCAGGGAATGCACACCAGGGTTAGCTGGCATTTTCTCTGCAGAGTTGCTCTTCCCCTGGGAAGAAAGGCACAGAGAGGAGAACACCCCAAGACTCTGTTAAAATCTCCCCCTGAGCTGCTCTCCAAGGGTACTGCAAAACCTGGCTGCCCTTGGGACACCAGGGTTGGCTGAGAGACTGGGGTGAGTGGTTATGGAAATATTGACAAAAGTCAATTTGTCAATTCTAAT
>NW_008241779.1:0-244 GCF_000691975.1 Corvus brachyrhynchos
CCCAGTCCCTCCCAGTCCCTCCCAGTCTCACCACTGGGGTTGGGGGGGGCGTCAGGGGGCGGCTCTGTCTCGAAGGGGACGTTCCCAGCCTGGAGCAGGAGAGATCCCAGTAAGGACCAGTTCAGACCAGTGACCTCCCAGTGACCCCAGAAGCCCCTCCCAGTCCCCTCCCAGTAACCCCAGCTCCCACACCAGTACAAACCAGTAACCCCAAACCCCCTCCCAGCGCCCTCCCAGTAACCCC
>NW_008241780.1:0-244 GCF_000691975.1 Corvus brachyrhynchos
GGTGAGAGGAAGCTGTGTCTGCCTTATCCTCCTGCTTCAGTCTGGGAACTGAAATGGATGCTGAAGATCCCCCAAAAAGGGGATCTCTTGCCAAAGGCTCTAGAAATTGGGATGGGAAAAAAAAGTGAACTCATCAAGTAACTAATTCCTCCAGATAGCCTCCAAAATCCTGTCAGACTTGATACAAGAAAACTGTTTTCAAGTAGCAAAAAGAAAAGTCAGTGATCATGAGGGGAGGGATAGA
>NW_008241781.1:0-244 GCF_000691975.1 Corvus brachyrhynchos
CGGGACGTTCCGGCCAGCCCAGAGGTGTGATCCAGCATTTTGGAGTGTCCCCAGGGCTGCAGGTCCCCGTGGGGTGTGACAGGTGAGGTTTGGGGTGAGCCAGGTGCTGGCGAGGTCCCTGTTCCCAGGGCTTTGGATGTGCAGTCAGATCTGCAGCCCCTGGGAAGGTGTTGCTGGGTGTGTGCTCAGGCTCCCTGTGGCTGTCCTGGGCTCCTGTCAGCTGCAGAGGCATTGATGCGTGGGG
>NW_008241782.1:0-244 GCF_000691975.1 Corvus brachyrhynchos
AGTTCACAGACAATACAAAACTGGGAGGAGCTGATGACTCCCTCACAGAGATGGAAGCCCTGCACAGAAACCTCGAAGATTAGGGCACCAACCACGTGAAGGGAACAAGGGAAAGTGCTGGATTCTGCACGTGGGATGGGGCGACCCTGGATGCAAGGACAGACTGGGGAATGAGATGTTGGAAAGCAGCACTGTGGAATGGGACCTGGGAATCCTGGTCAATGGCAAGTTGAACATGAGTCAG
>NW_008241783.1:0-244 GCF_000691975.1 Corvus brachyrhynchos
CCATTAACAGAAATCTATCAATCTTCCAAAAAAAAAAGTTCCAAATTTTGTTCTGGTGGAAGAGGGAGAAAAGGTTGTGTACTCCCCAACAGGTCTCTCTGTTCCTGCTTGTACCACATCTCAGAAAATGGTGAGACAATTCACTGAGAGTAAGCCTCTCAACTGAACTGCTCAGGACTTTTAAAAAATACATGTCATAGAATCACAGAATATTTTGAGTTGGAAGGGACCTAGTCCAGCCCTC
>NW_008241784.1:0-244 GCF_000691975.1 Corvus brachyrhynchos
GCCTGGGCTGTACAGGGCTGAGCTCCAACCGTGGGATCTTACAAAGGTTGAATGGACATACCAGGTCCCATTGGAGACTCCTATTCCTAGTTCCGTGAGCAACAAGATTCAGCTTTAACCAGCTGACCTTTTCCTCTTAGCTTGAAATCCAGGAGGGGAAAAGGTAAACATGGCAGCCAAGTGTTCTTCCAATTCTAGTGACAGGTGTGCGTGCACACCACCTGTGCCCATGGCGGGGTGGCTG
>NW_008241785.1:0-245 GCF_000691975.1 Corvus brachyrhynchos
ATGGCCGCCGCAGCCACCTTCCTCTCTGCTTTCTACTCTGCAAGAGTGTTAAGTCACGGCTCTCCAAGTTAATCCGGGAACTTTAGCTTCTTTACCTTCTTTCCACCCTCAATTCTGGACAGCCACACTTTGTCACCAACTTCCCACCATGCTTCGGTCGAAAACGAAAGCGAAGTGTATTTCAAAAATCCATGTTCCCGAGCCCATGTAACAAGGGCATTAAGATCTCGATCCTTCACAGTCTC
>NW_008241786.1:0-245 GCF_000691975.1 Corvus brachyrhynchos
ACATAAACTAGAACAGAAATTTCTCAGAAATTAGTCAGTTCCCCTCCTTGTTAATTCATTGTCTGCCTCCCAACTGAACACCAGTCTTTGCAGAAAACATTCCCTGTACAAAGTCTGACGTGCAGCTACACTGTTCTGACTGAGGAATGAAGAAGCCAAGAGTCCACTGAACACTGGATTTTTCCCTGTACAACGTGGCCTGATGTGGAGTTTGGTCCACCGAGGACAGCGAGTTAACCATAGAG
>NW_008241787.1:0-244 GCF_000691975.1 Corvus brachyrhynchos
AGATCACACTGGCTGCAGTTGAAAGACTTAAAGACACTTAAAGAACAATGCAATCATCAGGCAGAGTCAACACAGTTTCACAAAAGGAAAGCCCTGTTTAACTCATTTGATACCCTTCTATGGCAAGGTCACCTGCCTCGTGGGTGAAGGAAGGAGGTGGATGTAGTTTTCCTGGATTTAGGAAGGATTAAGGATTCTTAATGGATTAATCTTGGATTAAGGCTTCTGATACTGCCTCTCACAG
>NW_008241788.1:0-245 GCF_000691975.1 Corvus brachyrhynchos
CATCCTTCCTACCTTAAAGCACATTTCAGCTTTTTATGGCTGAACATTTCAGGCTTTTTAACAGACAGGGGGGAAAAAAAATTACTTTGGGTCTTACTCTGTGGATTTCAAGTCTTTTCACGAGAATTGAAAAAGTAGAGATTTAAGAGTCTCTGTAGGCCCTGCATTTCACCAGCCCGTGATTCAGCCCATGTGTTAAATAAAAGCTGATTAAATCCCTGTGTGAACAGCCTCAATAAAGACAC
>NW_008241789.1:0-244 GCF_000691975.1 Corvus brachyrhynchos
AAAAAAAAAATCAACATTTGAATTGCTTGATGCAAGAAAGACCATGGGGCTTGAGGAAAGATTAGAGCAGTGTCAAGCAAGAACAGAACTGAAAGTTATTTAAAAGTGATAGAAACCCTCTGGGATCTGCAACCCCACCATTGTTTCTGTTTGGAAAATCAGTTGTCAGAAGCTCCAATTAGACTTAATTGAATTCTGCTGTAGCAATACCTAGAATTTTAATTGACTGGGAAGGTGATCATAA
>NW_008241790.1:0-245 GCF_000691975.1 Corvus brachyrhynchos
CTGCTCAGGGAGAGGAGTCATTCCCCTGCTGCATTCCTCCTCTGGGTTCCCTCCCACAGGAGACAGTTCTCCATGGAGTTCTCCAACGTGAGTCCATGTCATGAGCAACAGCTCCCTGCAAACTGCTGCAATTGAGTCCATCCCACGGGCAAAGTCCTCTCCAGACTGCTGCAGTGTGGGTCACTCTTCCACATGGTGCGGGCCTTGAAGGCCAGGCTGCTCCAGCATGGGAGCAGGGCCCCTCT
>NW_008241791.1:0-245 GCF_000691975.1 Corvus brachyrhynchos
GTCCCACAGCCTGTAGCTCAATTCTATCTTATCAATCTCCACACATATAATAATAATGTCCCTGACATCATGAACATTTTCCCTTCCCTTTATGCATGGGTTCTTCTGTCCTGGAGGTTTTTCTGGTGGTCCCTAACGGTCATAGACCCCAATGTTCCAGGTGACATACTCGAGTTGGCAAGGCACTGGGGCTGGTGAACTTCCAGTTCTCTTTCTTACACAATGGGCATTGTGCAGTTCCATAG
>NW_008241792.1:0-244 GCF_000691975.1 Corvus brachyrhynchos
TAATGATTCTATAATAATTGTTGGTGCAACAGGGAATTGCAAAACTCGGCCATTTTTTGAGCCTTTTTATTTTAAATTAGGAAAACCATGGATGAATGACTCATCAGTTTTTGTATCTACCCAATTTGCCAAAGCGTCTCCTTGGGAGAGATCTACTGGAAAAACTAAATGCTGAAATTAAATTTTAAAATGTCAAAATACAGGTTATAATTCCAGAATCTAATTATGTGGAAGCTTCTATTTT
>NW_008241793.1:0-245 GCF_000691975.1 Corvus brachyrhynchos
GTTACATCTTACATTGTAACCTAAGACAGTGAGTAGGTTAGGTGGACTGGTGAAGACTTGCCTAGAGCAGTGTCCGGTTCTGGGTCCCTTGGCTACAGGTTAAAGTGGGCTATTTGCACGTTGCCCAGAAATAGGGGTGTTTGAGGTCTAAACTCACTTGCTAATGAAATAGAATTTATCCTAGAGAAGATACAGCAACAGTTTTCAAATATGTAGAGGACTATTATAAGTACTCATTTTTTTTT
>NW_008241794.1:0-245 GCF_000691975.1 Corvus brachyrhynchos
CCCCCCAAATCCCCCCAAAATCCCCCAAAATCCAGAAAAATCTCTCCAAAATCCCCCAAAAACCCCAAAAATCACTCAAAATCCCTCAAAAATCCCCCCAAAATCCCTTAAAAATCCCTCCAAAACCCCCCAAAATTCCCCAGAATTCCCTGGAAAATCCTTGAAATCCCTCCAAAATCCCCCAAAAATCCCCCAAAAACACCCCAAAATTCCCCAGAAATCCCCAAAAATCCTCAAAAACCCTC
>NW_008241795.1:0-245 GCF_000691975.1 Corvus brachyrhynchos
ACAGCTTTTTGGTTTTTAATATATTGGCACAAAATATCTGAAAACCTGCAGTAGAAGAAACTTTAGCAATAAAACATACTCTACTATGTACCACCTCATACTACCATTCAACTGACCATTCAATCTACTTAATATAGAAATACCATCCTCCCCTCATTTTTATCAAAGCACTGTATTACTCTGAACACTGGACATTTAGCAGTCATAAAACATTTTAGCTGAACAAACTGTGTCTGAGAGACTTA
>NW_008241796.1:0-245 GCF_000691975.1 Corvus brachyrhynchos
TCTCTGTCAACCTGCTGCATTGTGATTACACTGCATTAAGTACAGGTTCATCCAGCCCAGGTTTTGGGAGATAAGTTCAGATTTTTCAGCTTCTTCTTGCTCCTCAGCCTTATGATTCAGAGTGTACTTGTGACAGGCAGTGTGTTCGCTAACTCTTCCCTGTGATATGAAATGCAACTATTTCTTTAGTAAGATCATATAATTTGGGGCAACTTTCCTGTTGAACTCCTAAACAATAAAAATAC
>NW_008241797.1:0-245 GCF_000691975.1 Corvus brachyrhynchos
GGTCAGCTGCTGGGCAGAAAGCCAAAACTGCTGGAAATTGGGATGCGAGCAAGAACTACATCCTAGGGACCGTAGCAGCCTCAGTTTTGCTTCTGCTTGTGGTAGTGTCTGGGTGTATAGTCATGTATCAGCTGCTGAAGAGAGACACGTGAGTTGGCTTTTCCCTTGAGTTATTTATTGCTGCCATTGGCAATGAAGTGTTTGCACAGCGCTGGAGTGCCAGGACGACTCCTGGCAGTGCTCTG
>NW_008241798.1:0-245 GCF_000691975.1 Corvus brachyrhynchos
TTTGATTGACATTTCCTTAAAGAAAAAAAATCCAGACACAACTGATAAGGTAGTGCAATTTTTGACGTCTATTTTCCTCTTTTTCTGATCCCTGTTTATAAAGCAGATCTGTCTTAATTTGTGTTTAGCGTGTTTTAAGAGTGAGCTGTGGTAAAAGGAAGTATTTGATTTGCAAGGATCAGATAGGTCTCCCTATAAACTTCCTGCCCCAGCATCTGGAAAAACATGTGTGTCAAACCTTCTCA
>NW_008241799.1:0-245 GCF_000691975.1 Corvus brachyrhynchos
AAGCTGATAAAAATGCTTTGGCTAGACACAAGGGGTGCAAAGGACCAATAATATCCCACGCAGACTCTTTGGATGTGTCCCACACCAGCATTCCTCATCCACTGCCTCTGTCTCTTCCACTGAAGCTGTGACAGCACGACCAGGTATGTGCTACGTTTTTAAAAGATATTTTCTTTTTAGAGCTTTTAATTATAGATGGACAAAACCGAGAAAAAATGCAATTATAAAAATGCATGAACTATAAA
>NW_008241800.1:0-245 GCF_000691975.1 Corvus brachyrhynchos
AATAGATTGCCTTGATTTTACTCCTTTCAGTGCCCTGTGCCGTGTCTTTCTGTTGGGATCTGTGCCTTGGTGCTGTGTTTGGGGCCAGCCCCAGCGAGCAGAGATGCCTCCCAGGCCCAGGGACAACCAGGAGGAGGCTGGAGGATCCCGAGGGGGTGGGATCCCCCTCAGGAAGGGGGGCTGACTGCTGTGGGCACTGCTAACGCTGAGGAGGCTGAGGTCATGCTGCATTTGCCTTTGGGTCA
>NW_008241801.1:0-245 GCF_000691975.1 Corvus brachyrhynchos
AGGCCTCAGCTCTGTCGGCATCTTGCTCCTTCAGGTTCACGTACTCCTCATGTGCCGCTTCCATTTCCTTGGCCATGTACTGAATTTCTGGGTGTCCAAGGAGGTGTGGAAAAGTGCTGCTTTCCACGTCGTACCCTGTGCTGGTCGCAATCAAGAGCACCAACAGTTCCATGTCCTTCTCAGCCCGTTCCTGGAGAGACTGGAGCAAGGAATAAATGGCGAGGCTGGTGGTCAGGGTGGCTTCT
>NW_008241802.1:0-245 GCF_000691975.1 Corvus brachyrhynchos
TCAGAAGGAAAAAGAAAAGTTGAGCTATGATTTGGTTCCCATGAAGAGTGGTGGAGTTGGAATAAAGGTCATGTACAAGGATGAGGAGCACATCTTCAGTATGGAACAGATTTCAGCTATGCTATTGACTAAATCAAAGGAGACTGCAGAGAGTAACCTGAAAAAGCCAGTTACAGACTTATTTCTGTTCCATCATTTTTCACAGATGCTGGAAGGAGGTCCCTTCTAGATGCAGCTCAGATTGT
>NW_008241803.1:0-245 GCF_000691975.1 Corvus brachyrhynchos
GTTATAACAGGCCTGAAGAAGGAAAAGGGGATAAAAAGCTGGGGAAAACCATCCTCCCCTGTTCCCCTTTCAGACTGGGTGCAACTATGAATGGACTCCTAGAGGCAGTGCTGGAGGTAAGGGCAGGAGAGCAGCACTTGGAGGAGTGTCCAGCACACTTGGAACCAACTGACCCAGGGGTGGAAACACAGACCCACTATCTGCTATGACTGATCCAGACTGCACTGGAAAGGGGTGAGGCTCCA
>NW_008241804.1:0-245 GCF_000691975.1 Corvus brachyrhynchos
TTCCTTCCAAAAGTAGCAGCATTTTTGTCATCTGTCAGATGTATCCCGTTCTGCTCTGAGTGTTCTGAGTTTGTTTTATTCTGCTCTCCTGCATTTCTGACCGTGCAGACATAGCACACAGTCGTGCAGTAAGCACACACACCTTGGGTTTCTGCGTGTCTGCCGGGAGGTCACTGCTCTGCCCCTTGACACGTTTTCATCAGCGACCTTGTTCCTCCTCATCAGGAGTGTAATGTCATTGTGAC
>NW_008241805.1:0-245 GCF_000691975.1 Corvus brachyrhynchos
TACTGGTTTAAGGGTCTCTATACTGGTTTGGGGTCTCTATACTGGTTTTGGGTCTCTATACTGGTTTAGGCGGGGCCATACTGGTTTGGGGCCTCTATACTGGTCTGGCTATGGCCATACTGGTTTGGGGGCTCACATACTGGTCTGGGTGTGACCGTACTGGTTTGGGGTGTCCATACTGGTTTGGCAGTGCCCACACTGGTCTGGGGGCACCTGTACTGGTTTGGGGCCTCCATACTGGTTTA
>NW_008241806.1:0-245 GCF_000691975.1 Corvus brachyrhynchos
TTCCAGATTTTGGTCACTCTGGTACATAAGATGGGAGCAGAAGGCACAATGCAGCTGAGGCACAAACTTGGGCTGTGCTGGCTCTTGAAACTGTTTTAACTTGAAACTCTGTGGTCTCTGATCTTGCAGGACTGAGGGCTGGTTAACAACTAAGCAGAGAGCAATATTCCTAGGTTGGGGCCCCATCCACATAGCCTGAAAATCCATTCGAACTTCAGGAGCTCCATTTAGATTCCAGAAGCTCC
>NW_008241807.1:0-246 GCF_000691975.1 Corvus brachyrhynchos
GGAAAAAAGGGGAAAAAATCAGAAAAAAAAGGGAAAAAAACCAGAAAAAAAACCGAAAAAAAAGGGGGGAAAAGGAGAAAAAAGGGGGAAAAAGTGGAAAAAAAGGGGGGAAAATGGGGAGGAAAAAAAGAGAAAAATGGGGAAAAAATCAAGAAAAAAAGGGGAAGAAAGGGGAAGAAAAAAAATGGGAAAAAAAGGAGAAAAAAATCAGAAAACAATGGGAAAAAAGGGGAAAAAATCAGAAAA
>NW_008241808.1:0-245 GCF_000691975.1 Corvus brachyrhynchos
CCAGAGTCCTCTGTGCTGCCCAGAGCTCTGCTCGTTGTACCTGGCCAGGAGCGCTGCCCTGCATGGCAAGAAGGGGCCGAGTTCCCAGCCTGGGCCGGCCCTGAGGGTGACGATGGCGGCAGCGCTGCGGGGCCACAGCGCCTCGTGCAGAGCCCCCACTGCTGCCCCGAGGTCCCTGCGGACACCAAGAGACTGAAGAGGGACCATGAGGAGAGCCTGGCAGGCGGCCTGGAGCTGCCCAGCCC
>NW_008241809.1:0-246 GCF_000691975.1 Corvus brachyrhynchos
TCCCTTTGGCACCCATTCCCATCCCCATTCCCAATGCCACCCCCATAACCCCGACCCCGTCTCCCCACGGCTCAGCCTGGTCCCGCCTCCGCACCCCGTGCATCCTCCCGCCTCTGAAAGTCAGGAATTCAGGAATTCTTTCCCCCTTGCAGCCTGCGAGACCCAGCTCCCCGTGTCCTTCCGGCACCTGATCCTGCCGGAGAAGTACCCTCCTCCCACGGAGCTGCTGGACCTGCAGCTGCTGCT
>NW_008241810.1:0-246 GCF_000691975.1 Corvus brachyrhynchos
CCGGTCCTTCGGTGCCTGTGCCAGCGCCATGAGGGACATGCAGCGCTTCCACCAGGACACCCGCAGCTGGGACGACATCGGCTACAGGTCACCGTCACCCCCTCTGGTTCCTGTCACCTCCCATGGGCCCTGGCACCCCCCCATGGGGCGGGTTATTGTCCCCCTGTGGGCACTGCCACCCCCATTGTCACCCCTCACAGTCCCTGTCACCCCCATTGGTCTCCGTCACCCTCGGTGGTCCCCATC
>NW_008241811.1:0-245 GCF_000691975.1 Corvus brachyrhynchos
AGCTGAACACCTTGCCTGGTCTCTCAGAGGACCTTCTGCTGTGGGATGGCTGAGGGTTGAAGAAGAACAGGTACTGATGGCTACCACAACAATGCAGTGTTGGCAATATCACACCAACCAGGACTCTGTGACCCCCATCCATGAGTGATTCCTGAACTGGAGAGCCAGGGAGTGGCCAGCAAGACTGGCTCACTCCTTAACATATATGGCCAGTGTGTAAGTCCACTGGAGAGTGGAGACTGACA
>NW_008241812.1:0-245 GCF_000691975.1 Corvus brachyrhynchos
TTTTTTCCACAGGAAGGAAAGCACTGAGCCCCAGTGTTTCAAAAGCAGGTGAGCGGCAGCTCCCAAGAGGCCAAGGGCAGCCAGACCTGTCTGTCCGGGCAGCTTTCACTTGGGAGGAATCCTTGGACACACGGAGTGTTGGAGTGGAATCCCAATGTCAGCCATGGGCGCCTGGTTGAGATGGACGGTTTTTCCCATAGGAAAGAAAAGCGCAAAGTCCAAGTGTTTTGGAAGAAGATGAGAGG
>NW_008241813.1:0-246 GCF_000691975.1 Corvus brachyrhynchos
AGTGCACATACTGTCATGTATTAAGCTATAGAAATGCATGTCATACATGTTAAATGTATACCAGTGTATGGAAGGATGGAAACCTTGCCTGCTCTTTGTCCTGGAGTTCCTTAAGGACAAGTGGGTTCTTCCGCAAGGCATATTCTAGTTGTGCCCTTGGCATTGCTGTGCTATCCTGCCAGTGCCACAGATTTAGCAAATATTTCACTCCTAATGAAAGCATTTGTCTTCACAGGAGCTGTCAGA
>NW_008241814.1:0-246 GCF_000691975.1 Corvus brachyrhynchos
GTAGAGCACTGAGCTTATTGAGCCTTATGGGTGTTTCTGGTTGGGATGGAAAGAACAGCTTTTTTCTGCCATTGGAGCTTCTCAGAGACATTTAGACCAGTTTTAATCCTCCCTAAGCCTCTGCTGTTCCCACATCTTCACCTGAGAACAAATTTAGAGGGGCCAAGAAAGCCTCAATTCTAAATTAGCAAAAATTAAGTTGTATATTGTAACAACAAGTAATACAATTTTATGGGGCTTGTTCTC
>NW_008241815.1:0-246 GCF_000691975.1 Corvus brachyrhynchos
CAGGCTCTGTTGAAATCCTTGCAGGGAGGGGAATTCAATGGTACTTTGCAGCTGAGAAACAGCCCAGCATCTGTCAGCCAGGGCAGAGAGGGGGAGATGTCCTGCTGGTGAGCTGCAGCTGTGGTGGAATCGCTCTCCTCTGATGAGCTTGGTTCATTATAACTTAATTATAATATCAAGGCACACCTCCATCCCAAAGTTACCCACCTCCAGGGTATGACCACCCCTCACTGGGCATGTGCTCTA
>NW_008241816.1:0-246 GCF_000691975.1 Corvus brachyrhynchos
TTTTCCCCCTCATTTTGGGGTTTTTTCCCTCATTTTGGGGTTTTTCCCCTCACTTTGGGTGTTTTCCCTCATTTTGGGATTTTTTTCTCCTCACTTTGGGTGGTTTTCCCCTCATTTTAGGTTTTTTCCCCTCATTTTGGGTTTTTTCCCCTCACTTTGGGTTTTTTCCCTCATTTTGGGTGGTTTGCCCTCATTTTTGCTGTTTTTCCCCTCATTTTGGGATTTCCCCCCTCATTTTCGGGTTTT
>NW_008241817.1:0-246 GCF_000691975.1 Corvus brachyrhynchos
AAAGAGGGAAAAGAGGGAAAAAACGGGGGGAAAAGAGGGGAAAAAGAGGAAAAAGGTGGGGGAAAAAGGGGGGGAAGAGGGAAAAAAAACGGGGGAAAAAGGGGGGGAAGAGGGAAAAAAGAGGGGAGGAAAAAGAGGGAAAAAAGAGGGGAGGAAAAAGGGGAAAACGGGAGGAAAAAAGAGGAAAAAGGTGGGGGAAAAAGGGAGAAAAGAGGGAAAAAACGGGGGGGAAAAGGGGGAAAAACG
>NW_008241818.1:0-246 GCF_000691975.1 Corvus brachyrhynchos
CCAATGGAATTTCGGTTTTTCCCAATGGAATTTTGGTTTTTCCAATGGGATTTTGGGGTTTTATCCCACCAGAATTTCGGTTTTCCCACCGGGATTTTGAGTTTTCCCGATGGAATTTCAGTTTTTTCCAATGGAATTTCGATGTTTTCCAATGGAATTTCGGGGGTTTTCCAGTGGAATTCCAGTTTTTTCCTACCGGAATTTTGGTTTTCCCACCGGGATTTTGGGGTTTCCCACTGGAATTTC
>NW_008241819.1:0-246 GCF_000691975.1 Corvus brachyrhynchos
CATTGGGACCCTATTTAATACCCTACCTCACTAGAAGAGGGACTTTTTTTACCATCTGCTGGGCTGCCTCAGGGGAAAAACCACGGGATCCCGAACCCGCCTTTCCCTGCCATGCTGGGAGCCCAGCCGCCACTGCCCCGCCCCCACCGTTCTTTTGCCACTGCTCCGAGCCTTCACTACACTGTAGCTCTGCATCCCCTGCCTGCCCAGACATCCCGGGGTTCCCGCTGCAGCTCTGGAGTTTGA
>NW_008241820.1:0-246 GCF_000691975.1 Corvus brachyrhynchos
GGGGATGGGTTTGGGGGTGGGGGACACTTTGGGGTCAGTTTGAGGTCAGTTTGGGGTCATCTTGGGGTCGGTTTGGGGTCAATGGGGTCAGTTTGGGGTTGGGGATGTCCCCAGGGGTCGGGGGGTCAGTTTGAGGTCAGTTTGGGGTGGTTTTGGGGCCGGGCTGGTCCCGAGGTGCCGCTGTTCCCCTGTAGGATCTGGAGGAGGACGAGCGGTCGGTTTGGGTCGGTTTGGGGTCGGTTTGGG
>NW_008241821.1:0-246 GCF_000691975.1 Corvus brachyrhynchos
AGAAATGGGCCTTTGAAAGGGAATGGGAACCACACCAAGACCAGGAGCTTCAAGGCTCCACAACACTAAGGAAATTCAAGCCCCCAGTTCCTCCAAATTCAAGGTGAGCTGAGGGTCTCCAGCAGCTTTGCAGCAACCGTGGGTGGAGCTGGGCCGGGGTTTGTACCAGTCCCGAGCACGTAGCACGTCCACTCTTGTCCGGCCAGGGGCAGCCCCTCTGCCTCCTGCCCACAGCACGGCCCAGGG
>NW_008241822.1:0-246 GCF_000691975.1 Corvus brachyrhynchos
ACCTGTATCTTCTGCCTTCCCTCCCACCTTAGGAGTGCATTGCATGTTTATGCTGAGAACTTGAGGAATTATGGTTCTTCTGTTGTACAATTTCAGTGAGACTTCTGTGTGCTACTCTTGTACGGATAATGCCATAATAGACTTGTGATTTAGGATATAATTGTTTGCACTCACTGAGGTAGTCTGTGTCAGTGCTGCAACATCCAAGTTGTCATGGCAAGTCCAAGTACTCTAGCAGAGTGATTT
>NW_008241823.1:0-246 GCF_000691975.1 Corvus brachyrhynchos
CAGCTTGTCCTGTTTGAGTTATCTGGCTGGTTAGCAAACAGTAGATAAGCCCTTGTGGGAGGGTGAGATGCCCTGCTATGGAAGGAAATCACGTAGGCCCAAAGTTTCAGGTGCAGATGGGAAGCAGCCCAGGGGAGGCCAAGACCAGCCAGATCCATCTGTCCTGGCAGCTTTCATCTGGGAGCAATCCTTGGATGGATTGCATTTTGGAGGTGGAATCAAAGTTTTGGCCATGAGCTCCTGGAC
>NW_008241824.1:0-246 GCF_000691975.1 Corvus brachyrhynchos
TCTGGATGCAGCCCAGGGTGCTTTGGTTTTCTGGGCTGCAAGCTCACATTGCCAGGTTCACCAGCACTCCCAAGTCTTTCTCCCCAGGGACAGTCTCAATCCATTCTCCACCTAAGCCTATACTTGTGCCTGGGATTGCCCCAACACATGTACAGAACCTTGCATTTGGTCTCACTGAACTTCATGAGGTTTGCATGGACTCACCTCTCAAGTCTGTCAGGGTCCCTCTGGATGGCATCCCTTCCT
>NW_008241825.1:0-246 GCF_000691975.1 Corvus brachyrhynchos
GCTGTGCCGGACATGCTGGAACTTCAGTATGAATTGGAGTCCAAGGCAGAAAAATGGTGCCACCATTGACATTGCTAATTGGATTTTCTCCATTCCTCTGACAGCAGAGTGCAGGACAAAGTTTGCTTTTGCCAGGAGAGGCATGTAGTATATCTGGAACCAACTGCCCCAGGGGTGGAAACATAGCCCCACTATTTAATCACAGAAGTAACTAGGTTGAAAAAGACCTCTGAGATCATCGAGTCC
>NW_008241826.1:0-246 GCF_000691975.1 Corvus brachyrhynchos
TAGCTGTTGTAATGCCTTATGCTATAAAATGAAATAGAGATATTAAATAGACCAGTTCCCATAAGGAATTAGTCTCAAGAAAAGGGGGAGCTTTATAAAGACAGTAGAAGGGAATATCAACAATATTGCACTTACTCAAAAGCAGGGGTTGAGGAACAGCCATCTAAAAAGGACACTGGTCACTGAAGACAGACCTCAAAAAACCATACAAGGACTTCCAATAAGGGCTGTTGTTGGAGTGAAAGC
>NW_008241827.1:0-246 GCF_000691975.1 Corvus brachyrhynchos
CTGCAAATGAAAGTGAAATCCTACAAGAGACAATCTGAGGAGGCTGTAAGTATCCCTCTGAGTGCTTGGCAAGAACCACTTTCCCAGAGGGTAGTCTGGCCATTGAGGAGACAAATATAAGAAAGCTGGAAGATGCCAGTCATCAATAATGGAGTTCTTCAAATTCTCTGAAAGGGTCATAAAACAGACTTGCCAAAGAGTCACCAAGAAGACTAAAGAGGAGGGCAAATGCACATAGCATTTTTT
>NW_008241828.1:0-246 GCF_000691975.1 Corvus brachyrhynchos
GAATTTTGGCCCAATTTTGGATGAATTTTGGGTAGATTTCCAAGGAATTTCGGGCCGATTTTACGTGAATTTTCAGGGAATCTTGACTGCAATCTGGCAGCGACTCGGGGTGGATTTTAGGTGAACTTTCAGGGAATCTCAGCTGGAATTTCGAGAGCATTTGGAGGGAATTCCAAGGGAAAAGGGGCAGGAACTTCCATGGGGATTTCGGGATGGATTTGGGGGAATTCCGGGGCATTTTGGGAC
>NW_008241829.1:0-246 GCF_000691975.1 Corvus brachyrhynchos
AGTGGAATATGGCATGAAGAAATCACTGTGACTATGCATGCAAGTGTTCCAAAATACACGTATACTTCTGTGTTGTTGAAGATAGATACTGACTTTTATAGAAAGAAATCAATAAATCTGATAAATCAAACGGAGCAAAATGCTGACCAATGACTTCAAGGTTTTGACCAATGTTAGGAAAAGAAGAACAAAGGAAGGGTATGAAGAGGTGTCTGAGAAAAATTGTAGCAGTTTTGGATTTAGACA
>NW_008241830.1:0-246 GCF_000691975.1 Corvus brachyrhynchos
TGTGCTGTTGAAGGTTCATGTCAGGGCAGGCTGAAGACGTGACCCAAACTTAGGATAGGTGGGGTGTCATCATTTAGGTCATCCTGTGGTACTGGTGTGTTGTGGTTTGTGGGTGTGTTGTGAGGAGTTGTCCCCAGTTTCTCTGAGGCCTGACAGGCTGCTCTGGGCTTTGCAGCTGCTCCATGTAGGAGGTGCTGCCCTGTTGCAGTGGGGATTTCTGCAACATGTGTAGGACAGCGAGGCCCG
>NW_008241831.1:0-246 GCF_000691975.1 Corvus brachyrhynchos
GGGTTTGGGGTGTCCCCAAAACTCCTCCAAAAAGTGGGAGGGGGCTCCCCGCACCCTAAAATTTTTTGGGGGGAGTTTTTGGGGTCCCTCAGAGGTCCTTGAGCCAGCGGAGGTTGGGTCCCTCGGGGTCGCAGGGGTGCGAGGGCACCTCGGGGACGTTCCCGTCGTCCCTCACTGGAACTGGGAGAGGATTTGGGGGGATTTGGGGGAATTTGGGGAGGATTTGGGGGTCCCCAAAACTCCCAC
>NW_008241832.1:0-246 GCF_000691975.1 Corvus brachyrhynchos
CAGCCCCGCAGTGGGATGGGTCACAGCAACACTTAGCCATATGACTGGTCCTCGAGCTGAGGTTTGGTCTCCTCCTGGAGCACCACTGCTAAAACGCAGTGAACTGCAACAGGAGGTGTGGCTGTCCCGAGGCACCAGATCCCTCGATTACTGAGAGCCGCCTTAGTTAGAGCAGGGTTTCTCCTGCTTGAGAACTCCCTGTTTGGGAGCCACTTGGAGGGGTTAGCAGCCACTGGGAGCTGGCAG
>NW_008241833.1:0-246 GCF_000691975.1 Corvus brachyrhynchos
ATGTTGGGGGTCCCGCCTGGATGGATTTTGGGGGGGTCCCACAGGGATTTGGGGGGTCCTGGATGTTGGGGGTCCTTCCTGGATGGATTTTGGTGGTCCTGGATTTTGGGCTTACCTCTTGCTGGGCTTCGGAGGTATTTCGGGGGGGATTTTTGGCGTCCTGGATGTTGTGGTTCCTCCCGGGAGGGATTTTAGGGAGTCCCACAGGAATTTTGGGGGGATTTCGAGGGATTTTGGGGGACTCCC
>NW_008241834.1:0-246 GCF_000691975.1 Corvus brachyrhynchos
AGACTAGTGAGGGCACAGGCAAAGACAAGTCATATGGCACCTGGTTTAGGTAACAATAACCCGACATTCCTACATTCATAAAAAGTTCCTAGCTAGATTTCTTAGCCCAAGGCAGGGCAGAGAGAGGAACTGGGGCACTTGGGACAGTATCTGATACCAAGAGTTAACCTGAAAGGATGCTTAGACTAAGTATTTCCAACTCTTTCTTTGCTCAGGCTAAGACCTGAAAAACAGCAGTGACCAATC
>NW_008241835.1:0-246 GCF_000691975.1 Corvus brachyrhynchos
CAACTGAGAATTCTGACTGGCTGTACCAGAGACCCTCACAAGGTCCCATTAACAAATTAATTTACAAACCTTTCAGGATGCCAATGAAGGAAACCATGTGTCATGTAATACATGTATGACCAGAGTCCCCAAACACCACCTAGAGCATGGGATTGTTCCGGTCCCTTAGGACAGGCCAAAATTTAAAGGATAAACAGGGGGTTTCAGGGTGGAAAAGGCTGGAGGAGGAAAACACCTCTGAGGGGA
>NW_008241836.1:0-247 GCF_000691975.1 Corvus brachyrhynchos
GCTCTGCCCAGGGCTGTTTGCAAAGGTGGCTCCAGCAGAGATCCCAAGGAATCAGCAGCGCACGATCCACTGGGATGGAAGGGGAGAGACAAATGACTTTAAAGGCAGGAGTGCAGTAAGAGGATAGAGAGCTTTGAGAATTAGTTATTTGAGTATTTTTAACCCAAATCTCCAGTTTAATAAAGCAAAGTCCTTCCACATGGTGCTCGGTGAAGTCCTGGAACAGAAGGTTTGGGCAGCCTGAGCT
>NW_008241837.1:0-246 GCF_000691975.1 Corvus brachyrhynchos
GCAAATTAGCATATCTGACAAAGATTCCCCAATGAGAGGCTTAAATGAATGGTGTGACATCTCCCTATTCGAAAGTATTCCCCCCCAGATGGGCCTAATCTTAGTTTACAGAATACGTTCTAGAGAGGGCCTTGGCTTTTCAAGATAGCACAAGGCTTTCTGGCCTCCAGCTGTGAGGCCTTCAGGATGTGTGGTGTTCTGGCCTAGCAGAATTCCAGGACTATGCTAAGATATCAGGCTTAAAGA
>NW_008241838.1:0-247 GCF_000691975.1 Corvus brachyrhynchos
AGGGTCCCCGTGGGGTTTCTGGGGTTTTCTCCTGGATTTTGGGGTCCTGGCAGGGGAGGGAGCAGGAGGGGGGATCTGTCCTGGGCACCTGGGAACCCCCAAACTTGGGAGTCCCCCCTGACTCTCGGGGTCCCCCCGGAGTTTTGGGGTCCCTCCCCGGGGTTTTTGGGGTCCCCCCTGACTCTCAGGGTCCCCCGGGGTTTTTGGGGTCCCCCCGGGGTTTTTGGGGTCCCCCCTGACTCTCGGG
>NW_008241839.1:0-246 GCF_000691975.1 Corvus brachyrhynchos
AAGAAGGTAGATTTCTTTTTGCTTTGAATGTACAGTACACCTCCACAGGCACAGAGATGTGTCACTGACACTTCCTTCTTTAGTGAAAATAAGTGCTCTCCAGTTAGTTATGTTTCAGCTATGTCAGCACCTTGCCCTTATGGGAGCTATTTCTGCTCTGTTTTTCAAACTTATGTCTTCCTATGCATTGCAGAGTTACACTCAGGATGGTGTGATGGGACAGGCTGTAAAGCCTTCATCAGGGCT
>NW_008241840.1:0-246 GCF_000691975.1 Corvus brachyrhynchos
TTTTTTGCTTTATGTCTTGGGGTGGTTTGATGATGATGCTCTGTTCCCTAACTGTGCTTTGTGCCCAGAAAACAGCTGCTGTAGCTTTAGGATGGGCCCGGGGCGTGGGGCCGGAGCCTCGGGCTCCTGCGCGGTTCGCTTCAGTCTCTCTCTCCGGCGTGGTCGGCGGCTGCACGGGTTGGTACTTCGCTGCCTTTGCTGGATTGTTTTTGCCAATTTAGGCAGGAAGCTTCTGGGGTTTTGGGG
>NW_008241841.1:0-247 GCF_000691975.1 Corvus brachyrhynchos
CATTGCTGTTTCCAGTAAATTGTTCTTACCTCATCCTATGATCTTTGCCTTCTGTGCCGCCAGTTCCCCTCTCCAGGGTGCTGCAGGGGAAGCAGAGGGTGTGAGCGAGCATGGTTTTAGTGGGATAGTAAATTGAATACCATTCCTTAACTACTATAACCTTATTTGGCACATGTGTGGCACAAAGGGTTGAGATAACAACACATCTGGTGTCTTTGACCTAAGCGTTTTTTGCCTTAGATGAGGA
>NW_008241842.1:0-247 GCF_000691975.1 Corvus brachyrhynchos
TGAGACCAGAGGACGGCAACATTGGGATCTTACCCAACAACACAGACTTGATTTCTCAAGAAGTGGGAGGGAGGGAGGGAGGGAGAAAGAAAGAGCAAACACCTGTCAGAGAGGGGGAGACACAGAGCCGGAGATAATCAGCTGGAACTACATGAGCTTTAAGGCCCCTGCCAACGCCACCCGTTCTGTCGCTGGAGAAGTCGGACGGGCTCCAGAAGTGACCCCACGGCTGCTTTCTGCTGAGCAG
>NW_008241843.1:0-247 GCF_000691975.1 Corvus brachyrhynchos
CTACTCTCTTTCAATTTGAAGCCATTGCCCCTTTTCCTCTCACTACAAGCTCTTGTACAAAGTCTCTCTCCAGCTTTTTGGAAGGCTCCCTTGAGGTACTGGATGGCTGCAATTAGGTTTCCTTGAAGCTTCCTCTTTTCCAGGCTGACCAATACCTCTTGGTCTTTTTGCACAGGAGAGGTGTTCCATCCCTCTGCTCGTCTTGGTGGCCTCCTCTGGGACTCGCTCCAACAGTTCCATGTCCTTC
>NW_008241844.1:0-247 GCF_000691975.1 Corvus brachyrhynchos
GGAAATGTATTCAATATATTCAATGTATTCAATGAATTCAATGTCACAATCAAAAGATCAACATAGGACAGGTCATTCAGTTCCTGAGTAGTTCACAATAAAGTTTATTTTCCCCAGTGCTGAATTGCAGGGTCACGTTATATATAAACCCCAAGCTGATTCCCACTGCAATTTCCACCAGCAGCAGCAGTAATGTCACAGTGCCCAGAGCATCCTTGCAGGAGGCTGGGTGTCCAGGTGCTGTCAG
>NW_008241845.1:0-247 GCF_000691975.1 Corvus brachyrhynchos
GTGCCAGGAGAGAAAGCATTCGCTGTCCTTGCGTATTCCCTGTAAAACCTGATTCACAGCGCAGTCACTTTCACACATCTTTAGCGTAGTCCAGTCCAAGCAGCTCTATCTCACAGAGAAGGAAGTGTCAGGACAGAAGACGTTCCTAGAGTAGCCATTTCTCCTAGAAGCATTTAAATTACACACACCATACTTGGAACATGCACTTTCCTTCTCACATATGTGGACCGGCATAGTTTTAACTCTC
>NW_008241846.1:0-246 GCF_000691975.1 Corvus brachyrhynchos
TCTTACTTGAGCAGAAGGGAATGAAGCACTTGCACTCCAGAGTTCCTGCCCAAATGGAAGGTTTTATGAGTGTTTGTTTGGAGGGCTTGAGAATCCTGCTGGGAAGAGAGTTTGTCAAGTGTGGGGTGGTGGAGAGAGACTTTGCCAGAGCCATGAGCAGGAGAGAACTGTTGTGTCAAAGCCTTTGGTGTAGCAGGTGTTGGGCTTGAATAATGTTATGGAAGGTTCTGCCCCTTCTCTGCCTCC
>NW_008241847.1:0-247 GCF_000691975.1 Corvus brachyrhynchos
TCTCAACAGAAAGCCCAGGTGATCCAGCCCCAGGTTACTTACCTCAGATTCAAGATTTCGTGAGGACAACGAGAACTCGTAAGGGAGAAGAAAGAAGCAATTTGCCGGACCCCAAGGCCCGAAATGGTAAAGGAACTCAGAACCATTTTAGGCGTGAGAGGATGGTGCAGATTATGGATCTGTAGCTATGGACTTCTAGTAAAACCATTAAACAAACTGGTAAAGGATAATTAAAAACATTTGAACT
>NW_008241848.1:0-247 GCF_000691975.1 Corvus brachyrhynchos
TAATTTTACCAGATTCCACTGTGGGTGGGTAGCTGCTACTATTTCTATTCTATTAGCATGAGTTAATGAAAACAGATCTAGGAAAATTTCCCTGCAAGTGCATCTGACCTCACATTGTGATTTGAAGCTCATAAATGTGAGGTCTGTTGCACTGGTGAAGTCTGTTACAACTGGCAGCAAGGGTAAAAGCTATTAATCATTTCAAGATTTGAAAAGCATAAACCTGTGAAACTGTTTGGTTTGGTTT
>NW_008241849.1:0-247 GCF_000691975.1 Corvus brachyrhynchos
CCCGCTGTCCCTGCTGTCCCCACCATGTCCCCCCGCTGTCCCCGCTGTCCCCAGGCGTGCCAGCACGGCCACTCGCAGCACTTGGAGCATTTGCTGTTCTACGGGGCCGAGGCGGCCGCACAGAACGCGTCCGGCAACACCGCGCTGCACATCTGCGCCCTCTACAACAAGGTGACACTGAGGGGACATCGGGGGGACATCGGGGACATCGGGGACATTGGGGGGATTGGGGACATTGGGGACACTG
>NW_008241850.1:0-247 GCF_000691975.1 Corvus brachyrhynchos
CCGGAATGGTTTTTTTTGGGCAGAACAACCCCAAGATCAAAGACATCCTGGGCAAGTCCAAGGGGCAACCCAAGAAGCGGCTGACGCACGTCTACGACCTGTGCAAGGGCAAGAACATCTGCGAGGGCGGCGAGGAGATGGACCACAAGTTCGGCGTGGAGCAGCCCGAGGGCGACGAGGACCTCACCAAGGAGAAGGTGGCCGCCCCAAAATTCCTCTTTGTGGCCCCAAAATTCCTCTTAGTGGC
>NW_008241851.1:0-247 GCF_000691975.1 Corvus brachyrhynchos
CTTTGGGCAGGTGGGAACACCCAGGTGCCTCCCCTGCAGGGGGCCAGTTTGACACGGTCCCTTGCAAGACTCTGGATTTGTTGCATCATCTGTGGTGCAGGGTCTGGGGACCCCTTAGGGGGGCCTTTGATGGGCCGTGACACCCCCTCTGTCCTTCACATGGATGCGGCTTTTTCCCTGGGTGAAGGGTCCCTCAGCTGGGCTCCTCTGCACGGTGGAGGATGGGCGGTCACTGCGCCTCTCACCA
>NW_008241852.1:0-247 GCF_000691975.1 Corvus brachyrhynchos
AAGAAGTTTATGCATAAGATTAAGCAACTGGGACCTCTAAAATACCCATTTTACAGCAGTAAAAAATGTGAAATCAGGAGGAGTGCAGGCTGAGCTC
The DNA here is from genome assembly GCF_000691975.1 of Corvus brachyrhynchos. Lineage (NCBI taxonomy): Eukaryota > Metazoa > Chordata > Aves > Passeriformes > Corvidae > Corvus > Corvus brachyrhynchos. Next base: position 98 of record NW_008241852.1, read on the forward strand.
TCCCAGCAAGCATCTGGGGCAGCTTGTGCACCAGGGTTTGAGTCATGCAACCTGTACTTTAACGCACCAGTTCTCCTACATATCTACTTGTTACAGACCAGACTTTTATTGCATTCACAAGCTCAGTGTTTCCCTGACAATCTGGGGAAA
>NW_008241853.1:0-247 GCF_000691975.1 Corvus brachyrhynchos
CCCCAAACTCCTCAAAACTCGCCCCAAATTGCCGAATCCCGGCCGTTTTTCCCAGGAATTCACCAAGGAGGAGCCCAAGTCGGACATGGACGTGTCCATCCTGCCCCAGCTCGAGCACTGCAGCTCCACCAAGATGAACACCTGGCTCGGTGCGGGGTTTTGGGGGGTCCGGGGCGGAAATTTGGGGGGGTTCCGGTCAAATTTGGGGGATTTTCAGAGGATTTAGGGGCTTTTCAGAGGATTTGGG
>NW_008241854.1:0-247 GCF_000691975.1 Corvus brachyrhynchos
AAACCCCCTTTCCACCCAGAAAAATCACTTTTTCTTGCCCAAAAGCCAGGATTTTCACCCCAAAACCTCGATGTAGCCCCAGGAACAGAATCGCAGCCCTAAAAATCGCATTTCTTTTCCCCAAAAACCGGGATTTTCACCCCAAAACCCCAACTGAGGCCCCAGAAACACAAATTCACCCCAAAAATAGCGGTTTTTTTGTCCAAAATCCAGGATTTTCACCCCAAAACCCCAACTCAACCCCCAG
>NW_008241855.1:0-247 GCF_000691975.1 Corvus brachyrhynchos
CTTTGGGGCAGAGGGTGGGGCTGTCCCAGGAGGAACCTGCTGCCTTCCTGCTGGGACCTGGATGGCCCAGGTTGTGCCTCCAGGGTCTGGATGATTTGTTGTGAGTCAGGCGTTAGCCTGCAGCACATCCTGGCTCCCTATGGGGTCTGGGTCCTCTAAGTGGCAATCAGGATCAGCCCCTTTCCTCTTGGGCTGAATCCCTTTTCTCAGGGCCCTGCACCCTGAGCATGGCATGTACCAATGCTGC
>NW_008241856.1:0-248 GCF_000691975.1 Corvus brachyrhynchos
AGCAATGGTGTCAGTGGGGTCAATGGGAGGTCAGTGGGGTCAGTGGGGGGCCAATGGGGTCAATGGAGAACCAATAAGGTCAATGGGGGACCAATAGGGTCAATGGGGTCAATGGAAGGTCAATGGGAGGTCAATAGGGTCAATAGGAGGGCCAGTGGGGTCAATGGGGGGCCAGTGGAGTCAGTGGAAAGTCAATGGGAGGTCAATGGGGTCAGTGGGGTCAATGGGAGGTCAGTGGGGTCAATGGG
>NW_008241857.1:0-248 GCF_000691975.1 Corvus brachyrhynchos
AGAGCAGAGGCAAGCAGGGAGTTGCATGTGGCCTCCCACACACTCCCTGGTGCAGAGCCCTGGCATCCTGCCCTGCTGATGTTGGGATGACACTGGTGCATCCAGCACCAAGGTGCTGGGGCCTGGCACTTATGGCAGGGTGTCTTTGCCCCAGAGCCAGGGATGGGGCAAAGGCAGCTGGGCTCTGAAGGTTTTACTGCACCTTGGCCACCACCAGTTCCTCCTGGAGGAGGAGAAGGCGCTCGTCA
>NW_008241858.1:0-247 GCF_000691975.1 Corvus brachyrhynchos
TCTTGAGTGCGGTCACACGGCACATACAGGACAGCCAGGGGATGGGGCATAGCCAGAATGGGTTTAGGAAGAGCAGGTCCTGCTTGAGCAACCTGATCTCCTGCTATGGCAAGGTGAACCCACTCAGCAGATGAGGGGAAGGCTGTGGATGTGTCTGCCTGGAGTCCAGCAGAGCCTTTGATACTGTCTCCCACACCATTCTCCCGGAGCAAGAGGCAGCCCATGGCTTGGACAGGTGCACTCTTTG
>NW_008241859.1:0-247 GCF_000691975.1 Corvus brachyrhynchos
CCTGATACTCAGTTACATCAGTGTTGATTCTGAAATATTTTGATCTTGTTAAGTAGGGGCTAGCCACTCCTAATTACAGTGGTGAGGCTGAGCACTATGAGACACCTAAGTCAATGAACGTGTTCAAACACAATAATTTATTTTGAACCCTGAAATGTAATCAGCTGCACAACGGGTTCCTACTAATTCCTGTCACAAAAATTTTCTCCAGGGACCAGGACACTATCCTCCACCCTGCTCTAGGGTA
>NW_008241860.1:0-248 GCF_000691975.1 Corvus brachyrhynchos
AGGAGCCGAAGGGCCGCTCTTCAGGAGGAGCGGCCGCGCTGCCCCGGAGCCGAGCTGGGCACAGCGATGGCCTCGGGGCGCTGTCAAGCGCAGCGATTCCCGATGCTGCCACAGCGCTTGGCGGGCGGCTTCCAGGAGTATTCCCGGGGAGTGCCGGGCTGTGGTAAGAGCGCGGCTGCCTCGGGGCTCGGGGGCTGCGAGGGCTCTGCCGGGCGGGCAGGGGCGCGGGGCGGGGCCGGGGGGGCCCT
>NW_008241861.1:0-247 GCF_000691975.1 Corvus brachyrhynchos
GCAGTCTGGGATAGTGGGAGGTGTCCCTGCCCAGGAGGTGGAACTGGATGCACTTTAAAATCCCTTCCCAGCCAAACCATTGCTATGATTCTATAATATTCACTGCCTCTGTCCCACAGCAACGCCCAGCGCTGGGTCAGAACTTGCAGCAGAGCAACAGAATCAATCCAAATTTTAAAACTTTATTTATGTACATCTGTCCATGCAGATTTACTCCCGAGCCATTAGCTTTTGCTTCTTCAGCTTC
>NW_008241862.1:0-248 GCF_000691975.1 Corvus brachyrhynchos
GGCCAGGGAAAGGGGAAAAAAGAAACTTCTTGCATAAGCTAACAAACAAACAAGCTAGTTAAGCAACAAAGCAGCTGCTGATCTGCACCACACCGAGCACGCCGGGAGTGAGGCTTTGAACAAAGCCCGCGCAGGAGCCCCCAGGGCTCCTGCCCCTGCTCCGGACTCACCCTAAAGCGACAGCAGCCATTTCTGGGCATAAGGCAGGCGAGTAGGGAGTAGAGTGTCATCATAAAATCACCCCAAGA
>NW_008241863.1:0-248 GCF_000691975.1 Corvus brachyrhynchos
CTGGGACTCACAGCCACGAGGTGACTCTGGGACTCCAGTGAGACCCAGGACACAGCCAAAGTATGAAATGAGGATATGTAGTGTACCTGGAAGCTTCGGGAGGCTTGGGGGCTCCATCATGGTCACCAGGGATTTTTCTTCCCTGGCTGTTGGAGCTGAGAGAAACTTGGATGCTTCCCACATATCCCTACCTGTCACTGCTCCCCAAAATCTCCCGGAGCCACAGCATCAGGATGACAACCCCAGCC
>NW_008241864.1:0-248 GCF_000691975.1 Corvus brachyrhynchos
GCCATGTCCTTTTCCCTAAAGACCACTCTAACACAACACAAATAGAACAAATACTACCTGACCCTTGGAAGAAAAAGTCACACTTAAAACTAAGGCAAGCTGTGACATAAAAAATAGCAGTAACTGTTTGATTTGGTCTCAATTTCCCAGTCATTCTGATGAAAGTATTCAGACAATGGGACTTCCAACACCAGGTGTATTCTCCAATGCTCTTCCTCCAACTGGAGTGATGCTCCTTTTGGAGGGAA
>NW_008241865.1:0-248 GCF_000691975.1 Corvus brachyrhynchos
GGCCCCAAATGGCCCCAAAATGGCCTCAAATGGCACCAAAACGGCCTGAAATGGCTCCGAATGTGCCTCAAATGGCCCCAAAATGATTCCAGATGTCCTGCCCCTGGCCCCAAATGGCCCCAAATGGCCCCAAAAAGCCCCCAAACCTCCCCAGTGTCCTCAAACGACCCCAAATGTGCCCAAACCTCCCAAAACGCCCCCAAAACGCCCCCAAATGTCCCCAACATCCCCAAACCTCCCCAAACACC
>NW_008241866.1:0-248 GCF_000691975.1 Corvus brachyrhynchos
GCGAAGGAACTGGTAATTCCCAGACCTGAGTGTGTTTTTGTCCATTGGCAGAAGCTCTGGGACAACAAGGCAAGAGCGAGCAAGTGGAGCAGCGGTTTCGAGCCCGGGAGTGCAACGGTGAGGTAAGAGCAGAGATTGTAGCTGGAATTGGAGGCTTTTGTGGAGCTGGGGGGTCTGTGGGGGGTGGCTTAAGGATCTCCCTGTTGGGTGGCAGCTCCCTTCAGGAGCTGGAGCTTCTCAGGCCTGAG
>NW_008241867.1:0-247 GCF_000691975.1 Corvus brachyrhynchos
GATGGCAAGAAAAAGTCATGAGAGGCATTTGAAAAGCAACCCGTCACCACACCATGCAGCTGCCTTGTTAAGGCAAGATGGGAACAAGAGCTGGAGGTGCTGTACTGATGCCCACAGGCTTCTCCTTCCATTTAGCCAAGAAGTTCCCTGCCAAGAGCAACCAAGCCCAGGGTAATCCCACCTATCCCATCACTCACTTCAGCCAAGTCCCAAACTCTTGCACACTTTCTGTTCCCACCCCTCTCCC
>NW_008241868.1:0-248 GCF_000691975.1 Corvus brachyrhynchos
CTGGCTGGCAGTCCCTCTGGGCAAACAGGTTGTGTATGGTGAGCTTTTAATAGGCAGATGCAAGGCTGGAAGTAAGCAGGCTGCAGGATGCTGGGGTTAGTGCTGATCCTCAGGAGTTTGTAGTTGTCCTGCATGTTTTCTCTGAGCTCTGGTGGGTAGGAATGACTCCTGCTGACAGCCAAGGGAGTGTTGCTAATGTGCTTTGTTGGCTTCCATGGGACATGGAAAAAGGTCCCCTTAGAAAGCAC
>NW_008241869.1:0-248 GCF_000691975.1 Corvus brachyrhynchos
CTTTTCCCGCCCAAAATGCCCATTTTTCCTGCCCGAAATTCCCACTTTTCTACCCAAAATTCCCGTTTTTCAGCCAGTTTTGACCCAAAATTCCCGCTTTTCCACCCAAAATTCCCCCTTTTCCACCCAAATTCCCATCTTTCCCGCCAAAATTCCCGCTTCTCTACCCGAAATTGCCGCTTTTCCCGCCCAAAATCCCCCGTTCTCCACCCAAATTCCCGCTTTTCCCACCAAAATTCCCATTTTTT
>NW_008241870.1:0-248 GCF_000691975.1 Corvus brachyrhynchos
TAACTCCCCTGCCTGGGAGGTACCGGGACATTCACACGTGGCCTGCAGGTGGTCACTCTGCTGATGGGCCATGATGGGCCGTAATGGGCCCAGCTGCACTGATGTGATGGGCAGCTGTATCGACTTAGAAGGTGTCAAATTCTCCCCAGTTGTCTCCTGATCCACAACATTACATCATCCATCTGAAATTCCCCACCCCAGGGGAGGTATCTGGGTGTTCCTACCTGAACCTGAGTGAATATAAACCA
>NW_008241871.1:0-248 GCF_000691975.1 Corvus brachyrhynchos
ATAAGGTTATAGGGAATGCCACAGTCAGAGGAGAACAGACATGGAAAATGGCCACAGGCACAAGTGGGGAGCAGAGCCCAGCCCCAGGTATCCCAGCACAGAGGCAGCAGCAGGAAGACATGGTCATTCATAGTAGGTCAGAGGACAGTGGGAGACAAAGCCACACTATGGGTTTTGTAGCGAGCAGGACAGTGAGCACCAGCCACAAAGTCACCTCCCACTCTCGAGGACACAAAATGGGCGAAATT
>NW_008241872.1:0-248 GCF_000691975.1 Corvus brachyrhynchos
GGATAACCCCCGGGAAATCCCAGCCCCACCCCAGGACCAAATTCCACCTCTAAATGTCGTGGAGGGGTGGAAAAAAATTCAAACCCCAAAGCCACAGCCCCACAAAATCCCCCAGAGGCCCCTCCCAGTTGTTCCTCCCCCATCCCAGTCCCCCCAGTTTGGGTGGGCTGCTCAGGGCAGGGGAGGCAGCACCAAGAGTTGAATTTTTTAAGGGAAACCCCCCCTGAATTTCTCCTGCTCTGGGGCTG
>NW_008241873.1:0-248 GCF_000691975.1 Corvus brachyrhynchos
CCTAGCCTCAGTTTCCTGCAGCTCTGCCTGCAGCTGTTTGTCGATGTTCTGCAAAGAAGAAGAGAGAGGATGTTTCATGAGTGGAGTGGCTTCAGCTCTTACACTCACCTGGTCTTGTAGATCGCTCCTGTGCTGATGGAGATTCTTCTCCTCTTGGATGCTTCTGATGTCTTCCTTGTTCCTCCTCTTTGCTGCTTTGATGTCACTCTGGGCTTTGGGCAGCTCTGCTTGTGGCTCTGCCTTGATGT
>NW_008241874.1:0-248 GCF_000691975.1 Corvus brachyrhynchos
TGGCTTTCCCCTATGAAAGGCAAACAACAGCAGCACTTCAGAGCACAGCATCATGGCCTGAAATAATGGAAATAATGGAAAACAAAAAAACCCTGAACCCCCAAAAAAAAAAAACAACCCAAAAAAACCAAACAAAAAAACCAAAAAAAAACAAAAAACCACCAACCCCATCACTGGGAATAGAATAAGATTCAAACTGTGTCTTCAGTGCACCATAAAAACATAGGTAGAAGTCTCAAAGTCTCAAA
>NW_008241875.1:0-248 GCF_000691975.1 Corvus brachyrhynchos
CGGGGTTGGGGTCACCAGAACAACATTGGGGTCTCCACCACGGGACGGGGGTCACCAACACAGGGCCAAGGGTGTGGACATGTGGTTGAGGTCCCCAGTGTGGGGTTGGGGTCACCAGCTCAGGGTCGGGGGCATTGATGTGGGGCTGGGGGCATCCCCTGAAGATGGCACCACTGCGGGGCTGAGGGTATCAATGCTGGGGGCATCAGCAAAGGGTCAGGGGCACCAACACGACACTGGGGACACCA
>NW_008241876.1:0-248 GCF_000691975.1 Corvus brachyrhynchos
TCTCCCTGCTGAGCTGAGGACAAGGAGCGAGCGGAATACCGCAGGCACTCCAGCTTTACTGCACGGCGTCCGACAGCCTTGGAGCTACAAAGCGAGCACAGCTCGGAGCTCTTACTGTCCGGAGCGAGCCCCGAGGAGCTCCCAAACCCCGCAGCCCCTCCCCAGGCACAGCCCGGGCGCAGCCGGGGCCGCTCCGCCTGCGCGGGGCCGCTGCCGGGGCGGTGTCGCGGCTCCTCCGCGGGGCGGAG
>NW_008241877.1:0-247 GCF_000691975.1 Corvus brachyrhynchos
TGCACATTTGTCTTAAAAGACAGCATCAAGAATTTCAAGATGTCCTTCCTGTTCTTAGCACTCACTACAAGACAGCAGACAAGGACCTGCAGCTTCACCCCGGCCTCCAGACTCCAGTGGAGTTTTCAAAGCTGCAGACTTCACAACAGAAAGTATCAGCAGAAACATGCAGCCTCTGGGTTTTGCCCCAGAAGAAGGGTTCAGAACTATGCAGTTTGTTTCTTTTGCCACACGGGAGAAGAGTGGC
>NW_008241878.1:0-248 GCF_000691975.1 Corvus brachyrhynchos
TTCTGAACTGCACAAATAATTCAGATTGCCACAATTGCCTGCTGGGCCATCGTTCTGGGCCAGGAGTATCAGGAAGGCGGCATCTTTGCTGCCAGCTCGACAGTTATTTTCCTTGGAGCTATCAGGACAAGAACAAAATGGTGATCATGCCCCACTTACAAACCACAGAGCATGATCAGTGCTGTAACTGTGTGGTTTTTTTCCTGCTCTCTGCAACTCTCTCAAGGATGCCCTGAAGTGCTCTGGCT
>NW_008241879.1:0-248 GCF_000691975.1 Corvus brachyrhynchos
GAATCTACCCTCTTTTAGTTTAAAACCATTACCGCTTGTCCTGTTGCAACATGTCCTAACAAAAAAATCTGTTTCTTTTTTATTAAATATTAATAATTGAGAGGCCACAGTAAGTTCTCCCCAGATCCTTCCCTTTTCCAGGCTGAAAAATCCCAACTCTCTCAGTCTTTTCTCATAGGAGAGGTGCTCCATCCCCTAATTGTCTACAGTGGCTGCCTCTGGACTGGCTCCAGTAGGTCCCTGTCCCT
>NW_008241880.1:0-248 GCF_000691975.1 Corvus brachyrhynchos
AAGTCCTGCCCTGTCATCTGGTAGAACTTCATGTTGAAGGGTCGGTAGAAGTCCCGCAGCCTCTGCACCACCTCCTGGTCGATGTCAGGGTGGGTCCTGCCTTTCGTCTTCCCCAGGCAGTGGGGTTTGCTGCTGCCTTCCGCCTTCTTCAGGCACGGGAACCCCTTGGTTTTGTTGAAGTAGAAGTGTTTGTCAGTGATGATCCTCTTGAGGCCCAGAAAGTCCTGGACCCTGCCCAGCTCCCCCGC
>NW_008241881.1:0-249 GCF_000691975.1 Corvus brachyrhynchos
CCAAGATGGGCCTGAGGGAAAAAATGGGAATTTTGGGATGGGAAAATGGGGAAGAAATGGGAAATTTGGGAAAAAAATGGGAAAAATCGGGGAAATTGTGAAGAAATTGGGGATTTAGGGGAAAAAATTGGGGATTTGGGGGAAATTTGGGGATTTTGGGGATTTTGGGGGAGCCCAAGATGGGCCTGAGGGAAAAACTGGGGATTTTGGGATGGGAAAATGGGGAAAAAATGGGAAAATTTGGGGAAA
>NW_008241882.1:0-249 GCF_000691975.1 Corvus brachyrhynchos
TATCTTTCCTTTGGTTAAACTGGAGTTTGAGATTTTGATGCCTTTTTCCTGGAGCTGTTCAGGAGCTGTTCGGGCCTTTTAGTGAAGACAGAGAAAAATACTGTCCTCTGTTCCACAAGTGCAGCTAAGAGCTTTCTTGTTTGCAAAACAAAGAGAAATTTTATTTGAAGAGAAATAATGGAGAAATACTGGAAGCAACTAGACCAAGTGTTGCTTGACCATTGAAAATTAAGGGTAGTGGCACTGAAC
>NW_008241883.1:0-249 GCF_000691975.1 Corvus brachyrhynchos
CTCAGCCATGCTGATCTCTTGCCTTCCTTGCCCAATTTCTTGATCCTGGGGTTTGTTAGCTCTTGCGCTCTATGGAAAACTTCCTTAAAGATCTGCCAGCTCTGTTCCACTCCCTTGACCCTGAGGGCAGTCTCCCAGGGGATCCCACTATCTCCCTGAAGACCTGAAAGTCTGCTTTCCTAAAATTCAGGGGCCTGACTTCTTACCTGACCCACATCCCTCAGGACTGCGAACTCCACCAGTGCATGA
>NW_008241884.1:0-248 GCF_000691975.1 Corvus brachyrhynchos
AACTTTCTTTCACTCTTTTTTGAACTCCTCTAAAAAAACAGAATTAACATCCCAAAAAATCTAAGAGTTAGAGGAATTTTGAGCATGCAGTGAATCATCTAATCATCTTGCCAATGATTTTTAATCATCTTTTAGCACTTCTTTCAATTCTGTTGCGAAATGCAACCCTGATCCTAAAGGGTCCGCAATCCCCTGTTTAAAAGAGCAATTTGTAAACTTATGGCGACATAAATGTTAAATGCTCTGTA
>NW_008241885.1:0-249 GCF_000691975.1 Corvus brachyrhynchos
TAGCCCTTGGGCCAGTCAGGACAGGACAGGATGCAAAGAATGTGCTCTACACCGCAGCCAGGGAGAACGGTCCTTCCTGGAGCCTCTGGCAGAAGGTACCTGGAGAGACTCGAGAACAACCCCTGGGGTTCTGGAGCCGGGAGTACAGAGTATCTGAGGCCAGCTACACCCCAGCTGAAAAAGAGATGCTGCCTGCTTATGAAGGGGTTTGAGCTACTTCAGAAGTGATTGGCACCAAAGCACAGCTTC
>NW_008241886.1:0-249 GCF_000691975.1 Corvus brachyrhynchos
CGCCGCCAGCTCCGCCCCGGGGCTGAGCCCTGCACCGGCGCCGCTCGGGCTCTCACCGAGTCCTGGCACGGAACGGAGGCGAGGCGAACGCGGTGGGAATGGGGCGGCGGTCCGGACTCTGCACTTCGGAGGCGGCGGGGCCGGGGTGGGTGCCAGGGGATCGGGCTGGTATCGTGGAGCTCAAGATTGACACTCCATGTGTTCCTTTCACTCCCATGATCCGTTCCCTCGCATTCTCCCTTTGCTGTC
>NW_008241887.1:0-248 GCF_000691975.1 Corvus brachyrhynchos
ATGTTGTGGTGCATTTTATGCAGGGTTTATTAAATAATCAAATTAATTCATATTTCAGAGAAGGCACTTTGATCTTCATCCAAAATGAAAACAACACCTAATATTTGCTTGGTTTCCAGGAATGGCAATGTGTACAATCCAAAGGATGCTTCTACCTGAAAGAAAATGGGGAAATCATCAGTCACAAGTACAGGCTGCACTTACCCCAAAGATCTGCAGTTTGTATCACCATCAAACCTTTAAATATT
>NW_008241888.1:0-249 GCF_000691975.1 Corvus brachyrhynchos
CAATAGGACTGAGAGGTAAGAAAGTATTTAGGCTGTGTCAGTGGTGTCCAGTCTTCAGCTACTGTGAGCCAATCACCTCCTACAGGTGCACTCAAGAACCAAGCGCCACTGCTTGTCCCCTAACACCATTCAACTGATTGCACTCATACACTAAGAACTGACTGTGCTTCCAAGTTTCATCTGTTGCAAGAACAGTGGATTTGCTGCACATCTCTGCATACTGCAGAGATAAAGAAATGAGAGAATCAT
>NW_008241889.1:0-249 GCF_000691975.1 Corvus brachyrhynchos
GTAAAAGTCTGTTTCCAGTGTCACACAAAGGAGGTGTACACACATTGCAAACTCAGCCATGGTCTTTTAGGTGTTTTTAGCTAACTCCATTTTTTGGGAGGGGAGAAATCGTTGTGTCTGAACCAGGGGGATGTTGGTACAGCAAACCTGTGTCTTGCTCCTGTATGCACCATGGCATTCAGTGATCAGTGCTTGTTCTCTCTTGGAGTACATATCTCTTTAAGCAATTAATAAACCTGTCATTCAGTG
>NW_008241890.1:0-249 GCF_000691975.1 Corvus brachyrhynchos
TTTTTTGAAAGGCTGCTGCCATTAGAGAACATCTAAGTAGCACAGAAGCCCAATGTAATTACTAATTTAGTTCCAAGGGAATCCATGCCAGCCTCACACAGGATGTCATGACAAGGTAAGTGTGTTTGAAGAGAATATGAAGTACAAGCTGACTTTTCCTCCTCCTGATTTAGCATATGCTATAATCCAAAACTGTATCAGCTGAGCTTGATTCCATCCTGGAATGGCCTGAATGGACCCTCTTTGGCC
>NW_008241891.1:0-249 GCF_000691975.1 Corvus brachyrhynchos
GTTCGCCATTATCCCCCCCCACTCCACGTGTCTACAAAATGGTGGAGACCGCATGGCACAGTCCATTCTTCCCCCTCTTCTTCCCGCAATCCCTTTCTCCCCTCTCCCCCCCAACCCTTTCCTATCTCCGCCCCCAGAAATGACGTCTTTGGGTTCCTCCCACACGTCAGGTATCGCCCTCTGCATCGGGAATCCCCGCCCATCCTGTTGACCACACCTCCTTGTCCTCCACTCCTGCCCACTGTGGAG
>NW_008241892.1:0-249 GCF_000691975.1 Corvus brachyrhynchos
TGTCTGGTTTAATATCTCAACCCTAATAATATCTGAGACAGCCCCTGAGAGCTCTTTTTAAGTGACTAAAGAGCAGCCCTCTCGTCTCTAATTAAGATTAACCTGTCTCCCATATTAGCTGTCCAAATTAATGCCTCCTACAAGATTTCATATGGATTTATAACTGCCTGAAAAGCACAAATTTAGTGCCCATGAAAACCCCTGGACAGCAGAAGCAGCAGAATCTAACATGACAAATTCCAAAGTTCA
>NW_008241893.1:0-249 GCF_000691975.1 Corvus brachyrhynchos
TTTTGGGGCCCCCTTTGTCCCCCCCAGGTACGTGCTGGGCCACGAGGCCATGAAGCGCATGCAGACCTCCAACGTGCTGGTCTCGGGGCTACGGGGCCTGGGCGTCGAGGTGGCCAAAAACCTGGTCCTGGGCGGGGTCAAATCGGTCACCCTGCACGACCCCGAGCCCGCGAGCTGGAGCGACCTGGCGTCCCAGGTGAGAGTTTGGGCGTTTTGGGGCAGAATTTGGGGGTTTTGGGGAGAATTTGG
>NW_008241894.1:0-249 GCF_000691975.1 Corvus brachyrhynchos
AAAAAAAGAAACCCAGGGCTCAGTGAATCCAACCTCGGCCTGCTCCGCACTGGCAGCCCTTTTAACTCTTCTGCAATCTCTGATCTTGATTCTAACCTTCTGTTTTTCAGCTGGTGAAGAAGTCGTCATAGATCTCACGGGCGAATCTTCTGGGCCTGAAGTCATCGTTATCAGTGACGATGAGTCTGATGTGGTAAGTAGTGAATGGCACACTCCCCTCCATCTTGCAGTCAAATTAGTTTCCTTGCC
>NW_008241895.1:0-249 GCF_000691975.1 Corvus brachyrhynchos
ATCCCTCTTTTCCCTGAGAAAACAGGAAATGAAATCCCAGGAAAAGCCCCAATTCCCGGGATATCCCAGCTGGGATCCGTCCCTCTCCGAGCTCCTCTCAGCTCTGGAAGCAGCAGGAAAGAGTTTTTTGGGATAAACACCTCCGGATAACCACCCAAAATTCCCTGAGCTTCCCTTTTCCAATCCCGGTTTCCTTTCCAAGCTCCGTTTCCGACGGATTTTTTTTTCAGTTGTTGGGTTTTTTTTTTT
>NW_008241896.1:0-249 GCF_000691975.1 Corvus brachyrhynchos
ACACCCCACCAAACCCCCCTAGACCTCCTCAAACCTCCCTCCAGAGCCTCGCCGGGCGCTCACCTTGGTGTCCCCGGGGGAGATGTGTTTGTAGGGGCCGCTGTCCTCGTCGTCGGGGTGGGTGCTGTGGGTGCGGATGCAGTTGATGTGGCCCGGGATGATGAGGGAGAAGATTTGCTTCCCTGTCCAGAGCGGGCGCGGCTTCAGGATGGCCGGTTGGGGCACCTTCCCGTCCCACGTGGACAGGAA
>NW_008241897.1:0-249 GCF_000691975.1 Corvus brachyrhynchos
CACAGCAGTCTCAGATGTCTCATTCCATAAAGCGATTTATTCACGGCGCAGTAACACAGAAACAGCCCGAGCTGGTGCCTCTGAGGAGGACCCCAAACAAAGGGCCCATGGACTTTTACCCCCTCACAGTCCAAGCCCACGCAAATCTTGATCACTCCTCCTCCTGAGTCTTCTGCTCCTGCTGTGTCTCCCAGTGTCCGTTCACCCAGCTGGCCCTTTGGTATGCAAAGGTTGGCAGTTCATGGCCTC
>NW_008241898.1:0-249 GCF_000691975.1 Corvus brachyrhynchos
AGCTGCTTTTTCTGTACTGAGCAGTGGCTGAACTTGTGTGGACTCCATGGTCCACTAGAACAATAGAAACCTTTGAATCCTGTGTACTTCCCTAGCTAGGCTCTCCCCACATTTTGCAAAGTGACTCATAGGCTAGGCCTGCCATAGTTGCCAGAAAATGATGTCATCTGAATACTGTAGTATCCCACATACAAACCAAAGGCTATTTAGAAATTAGGCTGACAAGAACAAAAAGGAAATAGCTGCATA
>NW_008241899.1:0-249 GCF_000691975.1 Corvus brachyrhynchos
CCCCCAGCCTGTGCTGCTTCCTGGGCTTGTCCCTCTCTCAGCACTTTGCAGTTCTCCTCACTGAACCCCTAGAGATTCCTGTCAGTCCATTTCTCCAGCCTGTCTGGGTCCCTCTGGGTGGCAGCAGGACCATCCATGGCCAGGGTGGTTCAGCCACCCCTCCCAGTTGGGTGCCATCAGCAGACTTGCTGAGGGTGCTCTCTGCTCCATCACTGGGGTCAGGCAGGAAGAAGTTGACCAGGACTGGGG
>NW_008241900.1:0-249 GCF_000691975.1 Corvus brachyrhynchos
TGAATGCAATCAGAGTTTCCAGTTATCAATTCTTATATATTATACCTCAATATCTTAGAGGGAAACAGAAATTCCACATTCAGCTCTCACCTAAAACTATGCCTTTTAGTCCTATTAGCATACATGCAAATTTTATGAAGGAAGAAAATACATTCCTCACTTCAATACACATTTATCTCAGTCTTTGCACAAAAAATAATAATACATTAACTTATTTATAATTAGGGACTATTCTATATAAACATTCTA
>NW_008241901.1:0-250 GCF_000691975.1 Corvus brachyrhynchos
AAAATTCAGGAAAAAGTCAGGAGAAGTTTGGGAAAAATTCAGGGAAAATTTGGGGAAAATGAAGGGAAAATTAAGAAAAATATTGAGGAAAAATTCGGAGAAAAATCAGGAAAATTCAGGAGAAGTTTGGGGGAAATTCAGGGGAAAATTCAGGGAAAATTGAGGGAAATTCAGTAAAAACTTGGAAAAAAATGGGGGGAAATTGATAAAAAAATAGGGGAAAAATGGAGGAAAAAATCAGGAAAAATTC
>NW_008241902.1:0-249 GCF_000691975.1 Corvus brachyrhynchos
GGGATTGTCCCGCTCTGCTCTGCACTGGGATGGCCTTACTGCAAGTGCTGGGGGCAGTTTTGGGTGCCACAATAAAGGAAAAAATACGAATCTTTTAGAGAGCATCTAGAGGAGGGAAAAAAAGATGGTGAAGGGCCTTGTGTGGGGAGCCATATGAGGAGTGACTGACGTCATTGTATCTGTTCATCCTGGAGAAGAGGAAACTGAGGAGAGATCTCTTTGCAGTCTACAACTTCCTCTTGAGGGGAA
>NW_008241903.1:0-250 GCF_000691975.1 Corvus brachyrhynchos
CCCCAGGTGTGTCCCATGGGTGGTGGTCCCACAGGTAGGGGTCCCATGGGGGTGTCCCACGTATGGGTCCCAGTTGGAGGGGGTCCCATGGGTAGTAGTGTGGGAGGGTCTCGGGACGGGGGGCCCCAGGTGTGCCCGCAGGGGGCGGGGGTCCCAAGGGATGCCCCTGGGGGGTGTCAGGAGGAGTCCCAGGGGTTCCCACGGGTGGGGGTCCTGCATGTGGGGCGGGGTCCGGCCGGTGCTGACCGCA
>NW_008241904.1:0-249 GCF_000691975.1 Corvus brachyrhynchos
TTATTTTCACAGAAGCAACAGGATTTAATTCTACAGTAATTACTTACCAATTTTCCTCCAGAACAGAAGCATATTACATTTCCTACTAAACTGAAAATGGATTTTATCAAGTAGCTGCTGCCTTGCAACTAACGGATAAAAGAGCAAAGGGAAAATATTTTAAGAGGTTGTATTTACCTTTGAAAGGTGCTGAATCCAAAGCAACTGTTGGATGGGAAAAGTAGTGCTAAGAACTGAGAGCTTAGGCCT
>NW_008241905.1:0-249 GCF_000691975.1 Corvus brachyrhynchos
TCTGCCTGTCCTCCACAAATTACCTTGGACTTTTGCCCAAAACTAATTTTTCTCCCCTACACATCACCTCAGATTTTCCCGTGGACAATATCCAATACATGTCCTCCAGAGATTACCGCAGTTTTTGTTCTCACACGGCTCAATTTTACCCCAAAATACTCATTCCGTGCCCCACAGATACCGCCAGGGAATCCCAGCATTCCTCCCCTCTAAAGTTCTTGCTGTCCCCTCTGAGTAACTCAGCTTTTC
>NW_008241906.1:0-250 GCF_000691975.1 Corvus brachyrhynchos
CATCAGTGACCAGGGCTCACTTTGGGGTGGTCAAGGATGACCTTGGCGTGGTCAGCGATGGCCACGGGTCTTCAGCAGTCACCTTAAATAGCCACAGGTGGTCATTGGTGACCCCAGGTCACCATGGGGTGGACACAGAGCGGCCATGGGTGGTCATAGGTGACCACTGGTCATCAAGGCATGGACACACGGTGGCCAGAGGTTGACATGGGTGGCCATTGGTCACCATGGGTGACCCTAGGTCAACATG
>NW_008241907.1:0-250 GCF_000691975.1 Corvus brachyrhynchos
CTGCTGGTGGGGGCTCAGTGCCTGCTGGGATCCAAGCCCAGCGCTGCTTCTCCCCCTCTCCGGGGGCCTGAGCTTCCCCCCAGCAGCAGCTGTGGGATGTGGGCAGTGGTGGGACGGGGCTGCCCCACTGTCAGTGCTGTTCCCTGGCCTCTGCCCCCTGCACACCTTGTCTCCTGCCCCGAGAGCACAGATGTTCCCCGGACAGCCTCTCACCCATCAGCACCCCCAAGTCCTTCTCCTCAGGGCTGCT
>NW_008241908.1:0-250 GCF_000691975.1 Corvus brachyrhynchos
GGACGGAACCCAGACTCCTCTGTGACACAACCTCAGGGAACCCTGGAGATGGTGGTGACGCTACAGAATCTGACGGAACCCTGGCGACCATTGTGACACCACGGAACCTAGGGGAAACCGAGGAAACGATTGCGCTAACCTTTAGGCTCTGAGATGTAGAGAACACAATGGTAGAATGCAGCGGAGGAGGGAAGGACAGAGTGCACTGGTGAGTTGAATGTGGCTTACGAGCAGCAAGAGGAAGGTGCAG
>NW_008241909.1:0-250 GCF_000691975.1 Corvus brachyrhynchos
TAACATAAAGGGATAAAACAAGGAACAGCATTGGATGAACGGTAAACCAACAGGAAGACCCTAGACAGCGATCCAACAAAAATGAGCCAATCAAGATACCCAAGATATCAACAAGCCAATCCCAAAGGTTTTGGTGGGTGGAGGAATGGGCGGTCTAAGGGCAGGGTTTCGGGGGTATAAAATATATTGCCCTCAAACTGCGGGCGTGCCTCTGGCCGCATCTGTTCACAGCTACGCACCCAGCGCTGCG
>NW_008241910.1:0-250 GCF_000691975.1 Corvus brachyrhynchos
CCAGCCTCCTCGCTGGTGGGGTGGGGTGAGAAGCAAAAAAGACCTTGACGCTGTTCAAACACTGGTCAGAAATAACCAGACCATACCTGTGTTAGCAACACTATTTCCAGAAAAAGTCCAGAACATAGCCCCATACTATGTAGAATGAAGAAACTTAACTCTGAAGCAGCCAAAATCAGCCCAGGCAAAAATTTACTGCCTAGAAAATTAGTCCCTATCTGTTGGGGTTCCTCCCCCCTGCCATGTGGTC
>NW_008241911.1:0-250 GCF_000691975.1 Corvus brachyrhynchos
CGGGGGGTTCTGAGGGGGATTTGGGGCATCCTCGAGGGGTTTTATCGCGTCCTTGACGGGTTTTATGGGGTCCTTGAGGAGGCGTGCAGCGTCCTTGAGGGGCTTTGGAGGATCCTGAGGGGTTTGGGGGAGGTCCTGAGGGGAGTCTGGGACGTCCTGAGGGGAATTTGCGGCCTCCTGAGTGACGCTTTGGTTCCCTGAGGGGATTTTGGGGTTCCCCTGAGGGGATTTTGGGGTTCCCCTGAGGGGA
>NW_008241912.1:0-250 GCF_000691975.1 Corvus brachyrhynchos
GTTCAGCCTGGAGAAGAGAAGGCTCTGGGGAGGGCTTAGAGCCCCTTCCAGTACCTGAAGAGGCTTCCAAGAGAGCTGGAGAGGGGCTTTTTCAAGGACGTAGCAATAGAACAAGAGAAAATTCCTTTAAACTGAAAGACAGTAGGTTTAGATTGGATATTTGGAAGAAATTTGTCACTGGAAGTATGTTGAGGCACTGGAACCAGCTGTCCAGAGCAGTTGTGGATGCCCCGTTCCTGGAAGTGTTCAA
>NW_008241913.1:0-250 GCF_000691975.1 Corvus brachyrhynchos
CGACACCAAGAATACTAAAGAACAACGCTCAGATTTTGTTCTGAAAGCATCAGCTCCAAGTTGGAATGACAGGCAAGAGAACTCTCACACTCATTATAGCTCGGGGCCTTCACACATCACTGATGAGAGCTTCAGAAAAAGGATTAAATATATACAAACAGTGGTAAATGCTGTATTCAACCCACGGCAGAATCCTGTTATTTACTTAACTAACACTAAATGCTTTCCCCACACTTATACACATTATTCG
>NW_008241914.1:0-250 GCF_000691975.1 Corvus brachyrhynchos
GACTTTGTCCCATGCGGGATCTTGGAGATGCTTTTTGTGAGGGGAGGAAAGGAGTGGGAGGTGTGTGACTGCTGGGTCTTAGCAAAAGTATTGCCCCAGCTTTGGGCTGGTTGGGGATGTCCCTGGGCTTGAGCTCTTGGTGGGGTTTGTGTGAGGGGAAGAGCCCATGTGCCTCCACAAACAGCCTCCAGCTCTTATTCCCAGCTCATGCCTTTGCTCCCTCATGGTGTGATGACAGTTGGATCCTTAC
>NW_008241915.1:0-250 GCF_000691975.1 Corvus brachyrhynchos
TTCACCCCTCGAATTGTTTGTGAGGACATCAGCACACATCTTTCCTCTCAACCCCTCCTCTTCTCATTTCTCCATTTGTCTTCACAAGCCCTAGTTATTGTTGCCTTAGCCCTTTTTAACAAGCTGGAACAGTGGGAACAGCCCCTCCTGGCTGTTCCAGGGCTGCTCCCTGCAGCAGGGGCAGCAAGGGAACACAGACAATAAAGCAGGCACAGGTGGCTCATGTTAGCCCAACAATCCCTTTCTTCCA
>NW_008241916.1:0-249 GCF_000691975.1 Corvus brachyrhynchos
GATGGTTGAGGGTGGTGTTGGCAGCAGCAGTGGTGGGTGCAACAAGGATGGCATGGTTATACTGGCCGGGCACGCTGCTGAAGCGGAATGCAGTGCAGTGGGCGGTGACAGGTGGGACAACAAGGAGGAAGGGATCTTGCCAAGACGACCCACTGAAGAAAAACACTACCTGTACTGCCACCACCGCACTGATGTACAGGTGTGAGTTAGGGTTCACCACGAACCTCTGCACCTCCCCTGCCTCCCTGA
>NW_008241917.1:0-250 GCF_000691975.1 Corvus brachyrhynchos
CCCAAAATTCAAAAAAAATCCCCAAAAAATCCCCAAAAAATGAAAAAAAACCCCAAAACCTCCAAAATAAATCCCAAAAAATCTCCAAAAATCAACAAAAAAACCCCAAAGATCCCACAAAAAAGCCCCAAAAATCCCCCCAGAAAAAAAAGCCCAAAAAAATCCCCCAAAATCCCAAAAAAGCCCAAAAAAATCCCCCCAAAATAAAAAAAAACCTCAAAAAATCCCCAAAAAAATCTCTAAACTTCAC
>NW_008241918.1:0-250 GCF_000691975.1 Corvus brachyrhynchos
CCTGAGCTGGTAGACAGGGATGGGGAGCAGAATGGATCCCCTGAAATCCAGGAGGAGGTAGTCAGTGACCTGCTGTGCACTTAGATGCTCATAAGTCTGTGGGATCAGCTGGGATTCATCCTAGGGTGATGAGAGATCCAGTGGAAGAGCTCGCTGAGCTGCTCTCCATCATTTTCCGTCAGTCCTGGCTAAATGGGGAGGTCCTGGATGACTGAAAGTTGGCCAGTGTGGCACCCATCCACAAGAAGGG
>NW_008241919.1:0-250 GCF_000691975.1 Corvus brachyrhynchos
GGGTCCAGGAGGGTTTGGGGTCCCCCCAGGGGCATTTGGGGGGTCCCTGGAGGGTTTGGGGTCCTTGCAGGGCAATTTGGGGTCACTCCCGGGGGGATTAAAGGGGTCTTGGGACAGTTTAGGGTCACCCCAGGGGGATTTGGGGGGGGTCCTTGGAGGGTCTGGGGTCACCCTGGGAGGTTTGGGGGACTCTTGGAGGATTTGGGGTCATCCCAGAGGGGGATTTTGGGGATCCCTGAGGGAATTTGGG
>NW_008241920.1:0-250 GCF_000691975.1 Corvus brachyrhynchos
TTTCCATGCACAAAGAAAGCCCCTTCCCAACACCTCTTGCCTGCAGGTCACATCCCAGCAGATGGATGTGTCACCTTCCCTCCCCCTTCATTGGCTGGAGGAGTTGCTGGGGATTTGTCTCCCACCACCCACCCATACCCCATCTCATCACCTCCAGCCCAAATAACACCCACTTTCACCTCTGCCAGAAATGTGCCAAAGGCCCCTGTGGGACTCCAGACTCCAGCTGGCACCAGACCAGAAGAATTAC
>NW_008241921.1:0-250 GCF_000691975.1 Corvus brachyrhynchos
AGATAACAAAGTTTTTTGCAGCTCCATCAGGCAATATAGAATTTTTTGCACAGAAACCACAGTAATTTCATTACTGTGATTACTACATGGATTTTCTGAGAGGTTGTGGAAAACACCTGAGGGATATTCCACTAGCTTATGGTTCTTATGAAGAAGACTGAAACAGTGCTCTCACGTGTCCTGCTTCTCAGTAGTGTTAAGTTGGCGCTGAAATACTGAGAATTTTCTTCTGTGTATGTCTGTAGCTATA
>NW_008241922.1:0-250 GCF_000691975.1 Corvus brachyrhynchos
AATTCACCCCAAAGCCCCCCTGGGAGCCCCAAATTCATCCCAAAATCCCCCCAAGTCACCCCAAACTCCATCTGGGAGCCCCAAATTGCCCTGAATTCACCCCAAATCCCCCCTGGGACCTCCAAATTTATCCCAAAATGCCCCCAAATTCCCCCTGGGAGCCCCAAATCGCCCCAAATTCCCCCCAAATCCCCTCTGGGAGCCCCAAATTCCCCCGAATTCACCCCAAAGCCCCCCTGGGAGCCCCAAA
>NW_008241923.1:0-250 GCF_000691975.1 Corvus brachyrhynchos
GGTCAGGGGTTCCCGGGGAGGGCAGGGAATCCTATGGAGTCCGGGGTCCCCGTGGGACAAAATATTCTCAGGGAGGACAGGGGGTCCTGAGGTTCCCTGTGGTTCAGAATGTCCCAGGGGAGGGCAGAGGGTCCTGGGGGTCCCTGTGGGTCAGGGAGTCCTCAAGAAGGATGAGGAGTTGTGGCCCTTGGGGGTGCCCAGGGGCTGGAGGGGTCAGTAGCAGCCCCCTCCTGGTGCCCTCCCGGTTGCA
>NW_008241924.1:0-250 GCF_000691975.1 Corvus brachyrhynchos
ACTCTGGGCATGCACCCCAGCTCCCAGCCTCCATGCAAGCACCCATCCCATGATCCATCCTGGCTCCTGGCACCCATCCCAGCATCCATCCCTATTCCTACTGCCCATTCCCAGCTCCCAAACCCCATTCCCAGTTCCAATCTCTGATCTCCATTTCACACCCCCAGTTCCCAGTTCTCTTTTCCAACTCCCACACCCATTCCCAGTTCCCATTCCCCCCCCATTCCCAGTTCCCAGTTCCCCATTCCCA
>NW_008241925.1:0-251 GCF_000691975.1 Corvus brachyrhynchos
CTGGGTCGTCATGTGCTGCCGCAGGACCCCACGCCCCTTGAGGACCCCACGCCGGCAGAGCAACTGGCAGGGATGTGTGGGCAGCAGGGTGGTGCACAGCCTGCCTTGCCTTTCGGCTCAGCGATGGTCGCCACTTTTTCAGTGCCTCATTTCAGTGGGCTTGCTTCTTGGACCCCTATGGAGGCTCCTAGCCCTTCTGCGCTTGTGCCTGCTATGCCGAGAATGCCTGGATGCGGCTCGTCACCCTCTGT
>NW_008241926.1:0-251 GCF_000691975.1 Corvus brachyrhynchos
GTAAGCCCTTAAAAAACCCCAAAAAACCCCAAAAACCTAAAAAGAAACCCCAAAATGCCTTTCCTGACCCCTCATTTGTGCCCCCCCAGGACTGCTCGGGCGAGGACGGAGCGTATCCCGAGGGGCTGGATCCCGGGAATTCCGCGGCCTCCCCGGAGCCGGGGGCGGGGGCCAAGCTGCCCCCAGTCCTTGCCAACCTCATGGGCAGCGTCGGGGCCGGCAAGGGCCCCCCAGGACCCCCCCAAAACACC
>NW_008241927.1:0-250 GCF_000691975.1 Corvus brachyrhynchos
CAATTTCCCCCCAAAATTCCCTATTTTTCCCTTTTTTCCCTCTCAAACCCCCCAAATTCCCATTTTTCCTCCCCAGATTCCCAATTCTCCCCCCAATCTCATTTTTCCCTCCCCAAATCCCCCTAAATTCCCTTTTTTCCCCGGTTTTCCTCCCCAAATTCCTGGTTTTTCCCTGTCAAACCCCTCAAAATCCCATTTTTCCCCCCCAAACCCCCATTCTCCCCCAAAATTCCCATTTCTTTCCCATTTT
>NW_008241928.1:0-251 GCF_000691975.1 Corvus brachyrhynchos
GGCGCTAATTGGGGCTTTGCAGGGAGATTCTGGTGGAGGAGAGCAACGTGCAGAGGGTGGATTCGCCCGTCACCGTGAGCCCCACCGGGATTGGGGGATTTGGGGGGATTTGGGGCAATTTTGGGGAATTTTTGGGGAATTTCGGGGGATCCTGGGGGGGTTTGGGGGAAAATTCAGGGGGTTTGGGGTGGATTTGGGGAGTTCTGGGGGAATTTGGGGCAAATTTGGGGTGGATTTGGGGGAGGATTTGG
>NW_008241929.1:0-250 GCF_000691975.1 Corvus brachyrhynchos
GTTCCCCAGCTATCCTATGCAGAGGTTGTCCCACGCAGGAGAGGCCACGTGGATGTTCTTCAGAGCAGAAACACCTGAGGGCGCAGTGGAGAGGATGCAGTGGCCTGGGTCACCTCAGCCTGGGAGCAGAGCAGCAGAGAGGTGTCACTGGCAGAGCACGAGTGAATGAACTTGCACTGTGCAGCTCCTTTCTAGACCCCAGTGCTCCCACTGGCTGAATCCCAGCGGCAGCCACCACACCCCGCTGGAG
>NW_008241930.1:0-251 GCF_000691975.1 Corvus brachyrhynchos
TTGATATAGGCATGTTACAGTATCCCCACTGTAGCAGAAGGGCTGATGTTACTTCCGATCCTCTTGAAGAGACCTCCGGGTCATCATATTAACAAGTGAGCAACAAGTACTGGGACCTGAAGTAGAAGGGCGCTGCCTGCAGCTAGGTCAGGGAAAGGGACAATTGGATCTATTGGACACTGTGGATCCAATGGCCTGGCACATTAGATCCACAGGAATATAAGGCTTTAGTTGACACCAGTGCACAATGT
>NW_008241931.1:0-251 GCF_000691975.1 Corvus brachyrhynchos
GTGGGACAGGGGAGAGAGCAGAGAGACAGGTAAGGGACAGGTGACAGAGGTGACGGACAAGGGGCACAGGTGGGACAGGTGAAGAACAAGTGAGGCAGGTGGGACACAGGTGAGACAGGTGAGGGACAGGTGGGACAGGTGAAAGAAATGAGGGACAGGTGGGACAGGAGAGACAGGTGGGACACAAACCCCCAAACAGCCAAGCAACCGCCCAGGTGAGCTCCCACCTGCCCAGGTGAGCACCCAGGTGC
>NW_008241932.1:0-251 GCF_000691975.1 Corvus brachyrhynchos
TGACTCCCAAAGCCTCCACTGAGACCCCAAAACCTCCCCTGGGACCCCCAAAACTTCCCGCGGGATCCCCAAAACCTCGCCTGGGACCCCAAAACCTCCCCTGAGACCCCAAACCTCCCTCGGCACCCCAAAACCTCACCTGGGACCCCGAAACGTCCTCTGGGACCCCCAAAACCTCCCCTGAGACCCCAGACCTCCCTGGGCACCCCAAAACCTCACCTGGGACCCCCAAACCTCCCCCAGCACCCCAA
>NW_008241933.1:0-251 GCF_000691975.1 Corvus brachyrhynchos
TGGTCAGTGGCTCAGAGTCCCAGTGGACATCAGGGACAGGTGGTGCCCCTCAGGGCTCCATATGGGCACCAGTGTTATTGAATATCTTCATCAATGACACAAAGGCATCAAGGGCACCCTCAGCAAATTTGCAGATGACACCAGGCTGAGAGGTGCAGCTGACACCTGGAGGATGAGGTGACATCCAGAGGGACCTGGACAGGCTGGGGAAGTGGCCCATGGGAACCTCTGAGGTTTAACAAGGCCAAGTG
>NW_008241934.1:0-251 GCF_000691975.1 Corvus brachyrhynchos
ACGCAGCGCACTCACTGACGCAAGGGTGGGGTTAAGGAGGAGCCAAAGGTTTTCGCACGGGCAGGGAAGTACAAAAAGAAGAAGGCAACATGGTGGGGCCGAACCACGCGGCCGCGGCTATCTTGGCTGCTACTTAGAGCCGGCGCGATGGGAGTTTTGGAGGTCGGGTTTTAGGGGAGCTCCCAGGCCAGGGTAATCAGCCCTAGCGAGGTAAGGGGACAGGGGAGGCACGTAAAGGTCAGAACATTTTT
>NW_008241935.1:0-251 GCF_000691975.1 Corvus brachyrhynchos
CCCAACACAGCCTTTTTCCAGCTAGCTGCAACAAAAACCCCCCAAGAGCAGCAGAGCGCTCCCCGCGCACTCCCTGCGGAGCCCCGCTGAGACCCTTCGAGCCCGAGCCGTTGGGCCCGGCCTTGAACCGACCCGCACCGGGTCCCGCGGCCCCGGCCCTGCCCCCCGGGTCCATCTTAAAGACACGGTGTCCTTGGGCATCGAGCAGGTGGTTAAGGAATAAAATAACCCTATAATATCATCCCAGGACA
>NW_008241936.1:0-251 GCF_000691975.1 Corvus brachyrhynchos
CCCTGCCCACGCTGACACACGGGGGTGCCCAGGCACGGGGTGTCCCCTGGGATCGGGGAACGGGGAATGCTCAGCCCAGCTCCCAGCTGCTCCCACCTGGGCCTGGCTCCATCCCCAGGGCAGGACCTTCTCCCTCTGCAGGCTTCCTCCAGGCTGCTCTGTGGAAGTGAACAATGAGCCCCAGCTCATGGCTTTGGATTTAACTGAATTCTTGGATTTTGTGCAAAATCCATTTTCCAGCAGCTGATCTG
>NW_008241937.1:0-251 GCF_000691975.1 Corvus brachyrhynchos
GGGTCTCCAGCATAACTCAAGTCAGGACTGCACCAAGCACGCCCAGTAAGTCCTCTGTGGCAGGCATAATCAATAGGGCAAGAAACTGGTAGCTAAGTGGGATTTGGAGATGTTAGAAGTAGCCTTTCTCAGCTGAGGGTGGTAGAGAGCAACATTCCTAAGGGAGCTGTGGGATTGACAGTGCTGCAGGTCCCTGATCAGACCAGCCTTGTCAGTGATGATGAAGGTACTGCTGGCTCAGTACACGGGTG
>NW_008241938.1:0-251 GCF_000691975.1 Corvus brachyrhynchos
TCTTTGATTTCTCTGTAGGGAATTGGCTCCCATGTTCTTATATTTGTGGGTCCCTCCGCCTCCCTTTCGTAAAAACATCTGGGAAGGCTGAAATCTTCTGGGCTGGTTCCCAATCTCCCTCCCGGGTGGCTTCTCTCTGTGTCTGCGTCCAGCGATCGTCGGGCTCTGAGTCAGAGTCCGCGGTGCTGCTGTCATCCTCTGAAAAGGAGAAGAGGTGCTTCCTGTTGCAGTGGGGATACTGCAACATGCAT
>NW_008241939.1:0-251 GCF_000691975.1 Corvus brachyrhynchos
TGTTGTTCTGTTCTACTGTCCTTACCAAGTGAGTCAAATGCTGTTCTGTTCTGCTGTCTGTATCAAGTCCCCCATTTTCCTTGAGACTAAGTTCCTGATGGGAACTGGTCTGTCAATATCTCTGTTTCATTTTATAGCTAAGGCATTACAACAGCTGTGACACTGATTCACGACGCAAACTAAAACACATATAGTCAATTACTATGGTGACCCTTATCAACAGATGTTTTAACCAAGTCCAGCTGGGTAAC
>NW_008241940.1:0-251 GCF_000691975.1 Corvus brachyrhynchos
CGGGCACGGGGCTCGAGAGGGACAGAATGGTGATCTCAGGGGCATTGTCGTTCTCGTCTGTGATGTCTATTTGCACCTCGCAGTGATCGGTCAGCCCACCCCCATCTGTCGCCTTTAGGCCAAAAACATATTTATTTTTCTCCTCGAAATCGAGAGGACCCGCTGTCCTGACCTCACCGCTCTCGCTGTCGATAGCAAACAATGAGTGAACGTCTTCCGGGACATTGCCGAAGGAGTAGGAGACCTTCCCG
>NW_008241941.1:0-251 GCF_000691975.1 Corvus brachyrhynchos
TTTTCCCCATTTTCCCCCATTTTTCCCCAATTTCCCCCCAATTTTTCCCTCGTTTTCCGCTTTTTCCCATTTTTTCGCCAATTTTTCCCAATTTCCCCCCAATTTTTTCCTCCTTTTCCCCATTTCTTCCATTTTTTCGCCCATTTTTCCCATTTTTTCCCCATTTTTTCATTTTTTCCCCATTCCCCCCCAATTTTTTCCCAATTTTCCCCATTTTCCCCCCAATTTTTTCTCAATTTTCCCCATTTTTC
>NW_008241942.1:0-251 GCF_000691975.1 Corvus brachyrhynchos
GCCCAGGACATGTTTGGCTCTCTGGGCTGCAAGGGTATTGCTGGGTCATGTCCAGCTCTTCAGCCATGAGAACATCCAAGTCCTTCTTGGCAGGGAGAGAACTTACTCTCAGTAAGTTCTTTTCCAAGTTCTGTACTCATGTCTGGGTCTGCTCTGACTATGGTGCCAGCATCTTGCACTAGGGCTTTTCTAACACCCTTAGGATCTCATGATCTCAGTTCTCAAGCTTGTCCAGGTGCCCCTGGATGGCA
>NW_008241943.1:0-251 GCF_000691975.1 Corvus brachyrhynchos
TGGCTGAGGGGCTCCACATCTTCCTGGCTCCCCGCGGGCACATGAATGAACCCGGGGCAGGGACATCCATCAGGACACAGACCAATGCTCTAAGTCCACTGCGGAAAGCAGATTTGTTGACTTTCTACCCCAAAAAAATCTCCCCTGTTGCGTTCAATCTTTTTTTCAGGTGACATCAAGCAACTCTGGATGGTGCTGGAGGTTTGTTCCAACCTCACTGATTCCATTATTCTGATTTTCTCTGGCCCAAG
>NW_008241944.1:0-251 GCF_000691975.1 Corvus brachyrhynchos
TACAGGGCTACCCCTTCCATGGACAGGCTCTGCCCTCACCAGAGGAGGGTTTTGGTCCAGGATTCCCAGCACCTGAAGGGACATAATATTATCTGTGCTGTCCTCACATTTTCATTGGCTCAGATCCAGTAAATGATGTTTAAAATTCTAAAGTCTGAGTGCCTGCATTAATGGGATTATAACAGATCAGCAGCCCCTCATGAAGAACTGGGGGGAGGAGAGGAAGGCGGTGACGTGGCCACCTCATCCTG
>NW_008241945.1:0-251 GCF_000691975.1 Corvus brachyrhynchos
GATTCTGCTGATTACTCCTTGACTCTCCAGTCGACTAATTAGTTCATGGATAGGAGTTACAGAGTCTCGGTTTGTGTGATACTGCCGCCAGTGCACTGTCCTGCTAGCAATTGGTATTTGTTGGTCTTCCACATGCAGCAATCCTACAATGAAGGGATCTTCTGACAGGCCAGGCAGGGTGGATAACTGTTTGGTCTTCTCTGTATTCACTGTAGCCACACCAAAAGCCCATTGATACCCTTTTGGATCCT
>NW_008241946.1:0-251 GCF_000691975.1 Corvus brachyrhynchos
GGATATAGGGACATAAGGACAGGGATACAGGGACATACAGACACGGATATAGGGACAGGGATACATGGATATAGGGATATAGGGATACAAGGACAGGGATACAGGGATATAGGGACATATGGACAGGGATACAAGGACAGGGATACGCGGATATAGGGACAAGGATACAGGGACATACGGACAGGGGTACAGGGACAGGGATACAGGGATATAGGGACACAGGGATACACGGATATAGGGATATAGGGACA
>NW_008241947.1:0-251 GCF_000691975.1 Corvus brachyrhynchos
TGGCCGTGCCCAGGGGACAGCCCTGCCCTCTGCAGCCGCAGCCTGGCAGCAGCCCCAGAGGGGATGAGCCCCTTGGCCGGACTGGCGTGAACTTTGCCGGTGCTCCAGCAGAGCCCGCTTTTAGGGAGCGCTTTTAGGGAGAGTGCCAAGGCGCCGGGTGAGGGGTTTGGGGTTTGCAGGAGCCACCTGCAGGCAGGGCAGTGCTGGGGAGATGTCTGCGAGCAGCTCCTTGGCAGGGCAGGGGAGCCTCT
>NW_008241948.1:0-251 GCF_000691975.1 Corvus brachyrhynchos
TCCCTGCCCATGGCAGGTCCCTTCCAACCCAAACCCTCCTGTGCTCCTGTGGCTACTGAGAATCCAGCTTTAAACCCCACCGAGCTTAGGGCTGGGCATATTCCTGCAGGGAAAACCCTCAGGAAGGGCAGTCTGTGAGGAAACGGTGCCACTGCACTGCTGGAGCCAGGGAGACATCCCAAACCTCATCCCCATTACCATGCAAGCCCTGGAAATGACCCTGCCAGGTCTGTGCAGGCAGCTGGACAGCT
>NW_008241949.1:0-251 GCF_000691975.1 Corvus brachyrhynchos
AAAGGTAAAAGTGTGAAATTGTTATAAAATGAACTGGCAAATTCCGTAAGTTCATGACTAAGCATTTCACATGGATCAAAAGGAGATCAAAAGAAGAATTTCTTGGTTAATCATCACCATATCATCAAAAGATGTTTAAGTCCTGGGTTTCTAATGTATTTCTTTTAAATTTACATTTAGCATCATGCTTCAGGGGAAAATAAAAATTGTCATGTTTCTAATTTAGGTAAAGTATATTTCTGAAATTTCAG
>NW_008241950.1:0-251 GCF_000691975.1 Corvus brachyrhynchos
ACGCATAGAGGAACAAGTGAATAGAGTTAGAACATCCACATTATACCCTGGCTTGAGGGAATCTGGCTACTTTTGCACCCCAGAGCTGCACTTCATGCTGCAGCACCAAACACTTTCCCCAATCTTGTGTCTATCCACATCAGTATAAAGGAGGTCCCTGCACACAGAGAGCTGACCCGAAATGCATCCAATATCAGAAGCCCATGTACAGAAGTGACTCCATGAGACTGAGCAAGCAGAAAGGGATTTCA
>NW_008241951.1:0-252 GCF_000691975.1 Corvus brachyrhynchos
ACTTACCTGAGGAATCATGACAATAAACTGTAAAAAATTTTGACAGTTTTATGAAGTCATTAGTCCTCCACTCAAACAATTGAGACCCAAGTGCTTTGAACCCATATTCCTGTACAAGTTTTCTGATTGAATCCAGTGGCATAGGACTAGACCAAAATTTCCCCTTATAGAGACTGTTCCCTGTAACAGCTGTGCTTGCACATGAAGAAATTTAAAATTTAGAAATGTGATGGGTCATTTCACTGAGAACTG
>NW_008241952.1:0-251 GCF_000691975.1 Corvus brachyrhynchos
TGGACTTTACTGAACTTCCTCAAGTACAGAGATTGAAGTTTCTATTAGTAATAGTAGATCACTTAACTCATTGGGTAGAAGTGATTCCAGCTGTTAGAGCCACTGTAAACATAGTATCAAAAACCCTTTTGGAACAAAGCATTCCTAGGTATGGAATGGTTAACCAAATAGACTCAGACAGGGGAACACACTTTACATCAAAGGTATTACAGCAAATAACTCAGGCCCTGGGAATAGAATGGGAGTTACAT
>NW_008241953.1:0-252 GCF_000691975.1 Corvus brachyrhynchos
GAGGATATATTTCTAAATTTGACCAAACCAGCATGCCAGGGTCCTTTGTCAGCAACTTTTACTGCCGTGAGGGTGGTCAGTAAAATCTGGAATGGTCCCCTCCACTTGGCCTTTAGAGGATCACCGTCCTACCACTTGACACAGACCCAGTCTCCAGGCTGGAAGAGATGTGCAGGGGTGTCCAGTCCTATCGGTCTGGATAACACGACGTAATTCTGGAGTGTTGCAGTGGGGATACTGCAACATACATAT
>NW_008241954.1:0-251 GCF_000691975.1 Corvus brachyrhynchos
GCACTGTCTGCAGGGGAAGGTGGGGACAAACTTTTGCCCTTCTCCTTCCAGATGTGGTCACAGACTTTGACTTCTCACCCTTTGATCAGCTCCTGCTGGCCACAGGCTCTGCTGATGAGACGGTGAGTGCTCGGTGACAGGGGTCCCAAGGGGACACCTCGTGACCCCCAACGTGTCTCTGGGATTCACTGTAGAGCTGGAGTGATGGGAGCAAGAGGAGCACGGGGTGGAGAGTGCCAGCTTGGGGAGAG
>NW_008241955.1:0-251 GCF_000691975.1 Corvus brachyrhynchos
TCAAAACAGAAATGAATTGAAACTACCTAGGGGAGCGTGTGTGTCTGTGTGTAAAGACAATGTAAACAAGGACGAAAAGGAGTGTGGCCTAAAGTTTAACAACGCTTAAAATTAACAGTACTTTAACTTAACTTCTACCTTAATTTATATCTTAACCTTAACTATCTAACAGAGAAATAACGCTTAACATCACTTAGCCTAAATTGTAACTTGACATGACTTCCAGATTTGCTATAGCATATGTGCAAAGG
>NW_008241956.1:0-252 GCF_000691975.1 Corvus brachyrhynchos
AAAGAGGGTGATCCCCTCTTGAGGGGGTGATCCCAGTGTGGTGAGCCCATCCCAATGGGTTGATCCCAAAGGGGGCGATCCCCTCCTGAGGGGGTGATCCCAGTGTGGTGACCCCATCCTGGAGGGTTGATCCCAAAGGGAGCAATCCCATCCCAAAAAGGGTGATCCCATCCCAGTGGGGTGATCCCAAGGGGTTGATCCCATCCCAAGGATCATTTTCCCACAGATCCCCCCTCCCCGTTTTCCCTCGGG
>NW_008241957.1:0-252 GCF_000691975.1 Corvus brachyrhynchos
CCCTCTTCGTGTTCCAGAGAGGCCTGCACAGTTCAGCATGAACAGTGTCTTACTTTCTAAGTCGTCTTTCATGCAGTTCCACATGAAAGGTTGGCTTGCTTTCCTGCTGTCTCTCCAAAGAACTACACCCATACTCTTGGTGGGGACACCATTTATTAGCGTTGTATGTACCTCAGCTTCCTCCAGGGAGGCTTGCAGTTCAGATTTCTCCTGCTCAATCTGCTTCTTGATTTTCTCCAGCTCATGAATTGC
>NW_008241958.1:0-252 GCF_000691975.1 Corvus brachyrhynchos
CAACCACCACAGGAAATTCTTCAAGGATAAATGACGCTCCAGTTTCCAGAGGGCACGTCATCAGATGGAATAGGAGGGCTGATGTTACTTCCCATCGTCTTGAAGGGAACTCCAGTTCATATTTACAACAAGTGAGCAATGAGTACTATGACCAGGACTAGAGGGGTAATGCCCCCAGCCAGGTGGAGGAAAGGAACAGTAGGATCTATTGGACTGTGGGGATCCCATGGCCTGGCACATCAGACCCACAAG
>NW_008241959.1:0-252 GCF_000691975.1 Corvus brachyrhynchos
ACAACTATACCAGAATCTGTGAAACAATTCCTTCTAACTGTTTTCAAGCTACAGATATCACATGATATAAATGATATCTGTATCTACTTATTCACCACAGCTTACTTATTTTTTAATAATTCAAATAATGTTAGGAAAAGAGAGGTAAAGCTTGTATAATGATCATAAATGTTCAAAGGGTCATCTTATTTTTCTAGGCTGTCATCCAGTCCAGAAGAAATCAAGCTTGGTGGATTTCTATTTTTATGACTA
>NW_008241960.1:0-252 GCF_000691975.1 Corvus brachyrhynchos
CTCCCGTGGAAATCTCCACTCCCCTTGTCTCTCTGGCCCACGAAACGCTCCTAGAGAAGAGGGGCAGCCACCCCTGCCAGTCCCAGGTCACTCAGGCAGGGGCTGCGGCGGTACGGGGCCGCTATGGTAACGCGTGGGGAAGGATGAAACATACCTCTGGCTCTGGTAGGGGTGAGCAGGGAATACACAAACGAGGATTTGTCGTGAAACCATCCCGCTAAAGCGGAGAGCAGGGCTCAAGCCGCGCCTGGG
>NW_008241961.1:0-252 GCF_000691975.1 Corvus brachyrhynchos
CTTTTGGTGTGATATCTTCATTACTTTATGAGTGTATTAGTGTTCAATATTCCCACTTTAGTGACCAGTGAGGAAGGTGGGCCATCCTAATGACTGCCAAGCTGGAATTCAACATGCTGCACTGCATTGTCTGGATACATCTCAGCTTCTAGACAAGGCTGTCTCCAGGTCTCACAGCTGTGTCTGATGTAACTAAATCGGATGCTGTTTGAACAGATGTGGTGGTGGATCAAGGCAGACATCAGTATTCCA
>NW_008241962.1:0-252 GCF_000691975.1 Corvus brachyrhynchos
AGTTGCTGTTACTTTATGCTCAGGTTGACAGATGGCAGCATTAGAAGACACCTTGGTGGATCAGCCACTGCTAGGATCCTGTTTCAGCTTGTGTAGCGAGGCACCAGCTCTTGCCCTGCAGGAAAGGGGCATGCAGTCAGCAAATAGCACACCTCCTTCAGCTTTAGCATTCAATGCTGTAAGTCTTTAAGAGATGGCCTGCTCCATCATCTTGAGGAAGGACAGAGAGTTTTGGCAAGATAGTATTGCAAG
>NW_008241963.1:0-252 GCF_000691975.1 Corvus brachyrhynchos
CAGTTTAACAGGTAAAGCAAAAGCCACACATGCTGGCAAAGCTGAACAAGGAATTCTTTCAGCACTTCCCATGGACAGGCAGTGTTCAGCCACCCCCAGGAAAGCAGGGCTGTATCACCCATAGTTACTTCCAACAGTGATTATGTTTGGAGTCACTGTTGTGACTATCACTCCAAACGTCCCACCCCTTCCTTCTTCTCCTCAGCTTTTTATGCTGACCATGACACCATATGGTGTGGGATGTCCCTTGGG
>NW_008241964.1:0-252 GCF_000691975.1 Corvus brachyrhynchos
CCAGGCTATCCTGAGATGTTACCTATTTTATGGCTAGGGTGAAAGTATGTGAAATAGTACCTGAAATCTTTGGACATGTTTTAAGAAATGCAGTGCAGTTCAACTATAACAATACTGAGCTTAATTGCCATTTTATTTGAGCAGGATTCACAGTTAAATTCTATCTATAGCTGCTGCAGAACCTGTTAAGAGAAAAAGACAGCAATTTTAAGGTAACATGATCTTTTGATGCTGCAGCTTTCTTTCTGAAGA
>NW_008241965.1:0-252 GCF_000691975.1 Corvus brachyrhynchos
GACAGTGGGGACAGCGGGGTGGCATCGTGGGGATGGCGCAGTGGCATCGTGGGGATGACAGGGTGGCATCGTGGGGACAGTGGGGACAGTGAGGTGGCATCATGGGGATGGCGGGTGGCATCGTGGGGACATCGTGGGGAGAGCGGGGACAGCAGGGTGGCATCGTGGGGATGATGGGGTGGCATCCTGGGGACAGTGGGGAAAGTGGGGTGGCATCGTGGGGACAGCAGGGACAGCGGGGTGGCATCGTGG
>NW_008241966.1:0-252 GCF_000691975.1 Corvus brachyrhynchos
TTTGGGAATGGGGTGGTCTGGGAATGTCCAGCTCCAGGAATGGGTCACTCCGGGCATGGATCATCCCGGGAATGTCCTGCTCTGGGAATGGGGAACTTCAGGAATGTCCGGCCCCAGGAATGGGGCACCCCGGGAACGTCCGGCTTTGGGAATGAGGAGGTCTGGGAATGTCCAGCTCTGGGAATGGGACACCCCAGGAATGTCCGGCCCCAGGAATGGGTGACCATGGGCATGGATCAGCCCTGGAATGTG
>NW_008241967.1:0-252 GCF_000691975.1 Corvus brachyrhynchos
CCCCAAAAAAACCCCAAAAAACCAAAAAAAACCTCCCCCAAAAACTCCCAAAAAACCCAAAAAAATCCCCCCCCCAAAAAAAAAATCCCAAAAAAAGCACCCAAAAATACCCCAAAACCCCACCAGAACCACCCCAAAAAAAAACCCTCCAAAAAAACCCCAAAACCCCCCAAAAAAAACCCAAAAAACCAAAAATCACCCAAAAAACCCCAAAAACCCCAAACTTTCCAGGCGGGATTTTTGGGGTTTTTT
>NW_008241968.1:0-252 GCF_000691975.1 Corvus brachyrhynchos
TCCCCCCATTTCCCCCCTTTCTTTACCCCCATTTTTCTCCCATTTTTTCCCGTTTTATCCCCATTTTTCCTCCATCTTATCCCCGTTTTATCCCCATTTTTTCCACCTTTTACCCATTTTTTCCCCGTTTTATCCGCAGTTTTTCCACCTTTTATCCAATTTTTCCCGTTTTTCCCCGTTGTTTCTCTATTTTTTGCCCATTTTTTTCCCATTTTATCCCCATTTCTCTCCATCTTTATCCCCATTTTTATC
>NW_008241969.1:0-252 GCF_000691975.1 Corvus brachyrhynchos
AAAAAGTGGTGTTTTTTTGGGGGGTTTTGGGGGTTTTGGGGGGGTTGAAGGGGTTGAGGAGAGCGGGAGAGGTCCGAGGGGTTTCTGGGAAAAAATCCGGGAGTTTTTGGGAAAAAAAGCAGAATTTGGGGGAAAAAATACGGAATTTGTGCGGAATTTTTTTGGTTTTTTTGTTAATTTTTTATGGGGTTTTGGAGGGGTTTTGGGGGATTTTTGGGGGTTTTTTGGGGGGAGGCAGAAGGGCTGGGAGAG
>NW_008241970.1:0-252 GCF_000691975.1 Corvus brachyrhynchos
GGAATGGGAGTGGGAGTGGGGATGGGAATGGGAGTGGGAACTGGGAATGGGGATGGGAACTGGGAGCTGGGAATGGGAGTGGGAATTGGGAACTGGGAATGGGGATGGGAGTGGGAGTGGGAATGGGGTGGGATCCGGAATTCCAGGACGTGCGTGTCGGGATCCGGAATTCCGGGATGTTCGGGTCGGGATCCGAGGCCGGCATTCCGCAGGCTCCGGAACGGGGTCCGGCTGCTCTCCCACCTGCTGCTC
>NW_008241971.1:0-252 GCF_000691975.1 Corvus brachyrhynchos
GGGACCCTCCTGGCCACCCCAGCCTGGGGTCATCCTGGACTTCCCCAGGATGCTCTTGGACACCCCCAGGAGCCTCCTGGACCCCCCAGCCCAGGACCCCTCTGGACTTCCTCTCAGGGACCCCCTTCAGGACCCTCTGACCTCTGGGGCCTTTCTCGGGACGGTTCTGACCACCCCGAGGCCTCTCAGGGACCCTCCTCAGGACCCCCTAAACTCCTCCAGGAATGTTCGGGGACGCCCCCCACGACCCTC
>NW_008241972.1:0-252 GCF_000691975.1 Corvus brachyrhynchos
GACCCCAGCCCCTCCCTGGGGGAATTGGTTCTTTAGGGCCCCAGCGAGCACCCAGGGAAGGGAGGTGAAGGTTGTTGAGGTGCCTTTGGTGCCGCTGACTTTGCCACGTTCACTTTTATTTCATCTCCTGGGGGAACACTCCAGGGAAAATCCCATTGGAACCTTCTGGAGCTGATGGGGACACGGGGTAGGGGGTAAAGAGCCTTTCCTGTGAGGGGGTGAGGGGCTGGGATGGAATTCCCAGAGCATCTG
>NW_008241973.1:0-252 GCF_000691975.1 Corvus brachyrhynchos
CTCTTCT
This sequence comes from Corvus brachyrhynchos, assembly GCF_000691975.1. Classification (NCBI taxonomy): domain Eukaryota; kingdom Metazoa; phylum Chordata; class Aves; order Passeriformes; family Corvidae; genus Corvus; species Corvus brachyrhynchos. The sequence goes on from NW_008241973.1 coordinate 8, forward strand.
GAGAGAGAATCAGCAGACCGGACCAGAATTGCCCTCCAGGCCACCTTAGGATAAATGGAGCATTTGGCTAATGCCAGAATTGAGAGATAGGTGGGAGAGAAGCCCTTTGGATAACATTTGAAGATAGAAAGAGGCATTGGTCCTGGGAAGGTGACAAACACTTGTGAATGGAGATGTTTTTTCAGAAGCAAATGCTTGAGTTAAAGCCCATAGGAAACAATCAGGGAGACAGAGGAAGTGGCTTT
>NW_008241974.1:0-252 GCF_000691975.1 Corvus brachyrhynchos
ACTGCTGATAGGTGCAGCTCCTGTGGTGGGGCACGGGATCCTAGTGCTTAACTCCAGGCTCTCCTCTTCCTCCTGGGAATCTCCCGACAGCAGAAGGCTTGCCCTCCTTCAGAAACTACCTGGAGGTTGTGTTTGACCTCTGTGTGCTGGTGACGGCAGCAAACAGCCCGGATGTCCTGTATGGATGTCACGTGTGGATGATCAGATCTTTCTCTCATCGTGTTCTCAGGGCTCTCTGTGCAGCCTCTAATT
>NW_008241975.1:0-252 GCF_000691975.1 Corvus brachyrhynchos
CCATCTCTCTGGACCGGTCACCTCTTCCTCAGTCAGGGCTACTGACCCCTAACCAGCTGTCATAGGAAGGAGGGAGGGTGTTTTAAGGGCTTTTTTTACTTCTCTTTATCCTCCTCTGATTCTCTTAGTAATAAATCCACTTTGCAACTTTAAGTTGAGCCTGTTTGGCCCTTGGAGTGTTTTCTTCCAGTCCTTAACTCGTTAACCCTTCATTAATTTTTTTCCCTCTTCTCTGCCCAGCTGTGGCAGGGG
>NW_008241976.1:0-252 GCF_000691975.1 Corvus brachyrhynchos
GCGAAACATCAGGTATTTCCATAAACAAATGGGTGGCGGTGCCTCTCTCCCCGAGCCTCGCGCTGCTCTGTGGTCTCAGAAACGCCGTCAGACCCCAACGAGCGGCGCCTGCGCCGAGCTCCTCTCGAGGTTACCGGGAGCACGGTCTGCTCCCAGGAACTGCTGCTGGCTAACGAGCTCCTGCTTCAACAAACAGCCTTGGGAACTCATTTTTCTTGCCTGGAGAACAACCCAAGCGGAACAACATTTTCG
>NW_008241977.1:0-252 GCF_000691975.1 Corvus brachyrhynchos
GTTTTGATTTCCAGAGAAGTAAGGAGGGGAGTCATCAGAACTGCCACCTTGGATTTACAGAGGCCAGACTTTGGCCTGTTTAGGAGCCTGGTTGAGAGAGTCCCTTGGGAGGCAGCCATGAAGGGCAAAGGAGACCAGGAAGGTCAGACATTCTTCAAGAAGGAAATCTTAAATGTACTGATACCAAAATCGGCCAGATAGAAAGTTTCTAAGACAGTTTTTAGTATTAGAAAGCAGGCATTCTTTATTGCA
>NW_008241978.1:0-253 GCF_000691975.1 Corvus brachyrhynchos
CCAGTCCACACTTCCTGAGTTTGCCTATGAGGAAGTTGTAAGAGACAGTGTCAAAAGCGTTTCTAAAGACGAGGTAGACAATATCCACTGCTCCCCCTTCATCCATCCAGGTGGTTGTCTCACTGTAAAAGGCAATCAGGTTGGTCGAGCATGTTTTACTTTTATTGAATCCCTGTGGACCCCTTCTGATCACCTTCTTTTCATCTGCATGGGTGAGATGGCCTCCAGAACGAGGTACTCCATCACCTTTCCA
>NW_008241979.1:0-252 GCF_000691975.1 Corvus brachyrhynchos
GGGGACCCCCGCTGTTGTCCCCAACCTGTGACGTTCTTGCGGAGCTCGTCGTCGGGCTCCCGCAGGGTGCGCATGAGCTCGTAGATGCCGTTCTCCTCCACCAGCGCCAGCTTGTTCTCGGCGTTGTCGTAGATGAGGTTGCGCATGGCGCCGGTGGCGTGGCGCTGCACCTCCTGGTTCGGGCTGTTGAACAGCTTCACCAGCTTGGGCATGGCCTGCAGGCTGCGGGCCTGGGGGACAGCCCAGGGGGTC
>NW_008241980.1:0-252 GCF_000691975.1 Corvus brachyrhynchos
ACTTGCTCCTAACAAATAATTCGATCAAGCTCTATCACCTCCTGGAGAGTCTCAAGTGACAACAAAAGGTGACAGTGTTGAATGATTCCACTTTCATCTATACCACATGATTAAGGGGTTTAGTCTAATAAATTCCACTACACAAAAATAAGTATAAATGATGACAGGAAAGATGCAGCTTAGTCCCTGCATAAAGAGATTTGTTTGGGTTTTTTCCCCTCTCCCATAAATAGAGGTCTTTCTAGGAAGGTG
>NW_008241981.1:0-253 GCF_000691975.1 Corvus brachyrhynchos
TGGGCACTAGGAGGGTGCACAAGGGAACTTGGAAAGAAGGGGTTAATGAGATGTAACAGGGAGCTCGGCTCTGAGCCAAAGAAGACTTCAACAGCCCTGCACAGAAAGGCCACAAAAAGCTGACACTGGGCCAATACCAACCGTGTGATAGGAAAGGTGGGACAAAGAGCCAACACTCTGAGAGGTGAAATCCCTGGGACAGACGGAGCTGTGACCACAGGCTGCAGGTGGATAACTGTGCTGGGGTGGCCTG
>NW_008241982.1:0-253 GCF_000691975.1 Corvus brachyrhynchos
GGGGGGGGCAGCGGCAGCAGCAGGAGCAGCAGGAGGAGGCAGCTGCTGGAGGTGGCCGGCGCCGAAGATTGGCTGATGGGGACCGGCCGCCCAGCCCTGTGCCCCGCCAGCGTGCCCGGAGAGAGCTGGAGGAGCTGGACAGAAACGGGCAGGAGGAGAGCAGGTGGCCGCGGAGCGAGCGTGAAGCGCTGGGCGGAGGGGACAACGGGCGCCGCCCCGCCGTGCTCCCCCCTGATGGGCAGCCTCCATGGCC
>NW_008241983.1:0-253 GCF_000691975.1 Corvus brachyrhynchos
CTAACTCTGCAATTTGAGGAGATCCCTCAACTACTTCAATGTCTTTTTCCCACTCGGATGTTTGGGGATTTCTCCAAGTCAGAACAGATCTGTGAGAAGCCCCTGACCCATCTTTGAAAACTGTCAGGGCTCAAAGCGGTTTGTTGCTTCGAAACAATTTTGGGACCAATTTGAAATTCACATTAAAAAATTGGTGTGGCAAATGGTGGCTAGAGAGTTTCCCTGAGTAACTATCTAGGGCAAACTGCAGGCA
>NW_008241984.1:0-253 GCF_000691975.1 Corvus brachyrhynchos
ATAAAAAGGATGAGCAGCCAGCAGGCTGCTTCCTCCGTCCTCATCCATCAAAGGACTGGAGCCTGTGCTGCTCATGGCCCTCTTCATCACAACTCTCGTTGTCAGGCAACGCACCCCACTCCACTCTTGGGAACCAGTGGGTCATAGACCGATGGTGTCACGGAGTCATGGAATGGCCTGGGCTGGAAGGGACCTGAAAGATCCTCTCTTTCCAATCCCTTGCCATAGGCAGGAACACCTTCCACTAGACCAG
>NW_008241985.1:0-253 GCF_000691975.1 Corvus brachyrhynchos
ATAAAATCATTAACTTTTGAAAAAAACCTTTAGGATAATCAAGTCCAGCCATTAACTCAGCATTGCCAAGGCCACCACTGAAGCATTCCCAAGGGGTCACATCCACAGGTCTTTTAAATTCCTTCAGGATGGTGACACAGCCACATCCCTGGGAAGCCTGGCCAATGCCTGACGCTCTTTCCGTGAAGAAATGTTTCCTAGTGTCTTATCTAAGCCTCCCCTGGTGCAACTTGAGACCATTTGCTCTTGTCCT
>NW_008241986.1:0-253 GCF_000691975.1 Corvus brachyrhynchos
GCTGGGTAACCATGAAGTAAGTTTGGTCCAGATCTCTTCAAATCCACAGGAGGTATTGCATTGAGCTCTGCATTGTAGTAACTTCTCTAGATTTATTTCCTCTGCATGGAAAAGCTTCCAGCCACCCAGAGAAAGTATCTGTCAATACCAATAGGTATTTGTACCCCCCTTTTCTTGGGAGCTCAGAAAAGTCCGTTTGCCCCTGTTGGCCTGGTATATTTCCTTTCCCAGTTGTCCCAATTTGTATTCTATT
>NW_008241987.1:0-253 GCF_000691975.1 Corvus brachyrhynchos
ACCATACACAACTTGGATCACTTGCTTTTGAAAACACAGCGTTGGTGAAACAGCAGCTTTTCCAAATATCAGTCTTGCTTGGTCAACCTTCTCTGAAGCTCTTCTTGTTTACATCTCTGCTCTTGTCTTGATAGGCAGTGGAAAAAGTTCTGTCCATAATCAAGAAGCTGCCAAACCTGGCATTTTGATATGGTGGAATGGGACCTTCTAGTTTTCTTCTCTCTTTTTACTAAAAAGTTCTATCTTTTTTTTT
>NW_008241988.1:0-253 GCF_000691975.1 Corvus brachyrhynchos
AGCACTAATTAACATTAGCTAAAGTAAGTTAATATTAACAAGACTTAACTTAATACTGACGACCAGCTAATTAACATTAACTACACACCAATTAACACAAACCAAACTCATCAATGTTCGCTAACTACTCATTACTGCTAAGCACGAGTTAGCGGCTGTTAATTAGCATTAATTAGTGTTAATTAGTGCCCACCTTGGCGCTGAGGGTGCGGAAAATGCCCTCGAAGGTGCAGCCGCTGCGCACCCGGACCTC
>NW_008241989.1:0-253 GCF_000691975.1 Corvus brachyrhynchos
GGGGAGAAGGGGTTTGTTCTGGGTCAGTGTAGTGTGGTGGAAGGAGCAGTTGGGTGGTGTTTCTGTGTGAATCATTCACCTCTTTCTTGTACCCGCTGTCATTAGTGATGTTGTTGTACTGTTTGTTTCCTTATCTCATTGCTCTTTCCAGTACATTGCTCTTATCTCAACCCATGATCCTTGCCTTCTGAGCCTCCAACTCTTCTCTCCAGCCTGAAGCAGGGCAGAGGCAGGGGGAGCCTGGGAGCAAGCA
>NW_008241990.1:0-253 GCF_000691975.1 Corvus brachyrhynchos
CATATACCTCTGTGGAATGAAGAATACTTTAATATAGTAGGGAGAATAAATACAATTTGAGTTATATGGAAGTAATGTAATGTAATGATAAGTGCAAGCTAAGTTGCAAATCTCAATTTTATTCTAAATCTTGGTATTTATAAATTCATGTTTTAGTATTGTACTATTTTTAGCTCTAAAATATGTATGTTCAAATATTGATATGGGAACCAGATGATGAAAAATGTTTTAAACATCTTTATTTTTATCTTAC
>NW_008241991.1:0-253 GCF_000691975.1 Corvus brachyrhynchos
GCAGAGAGATGGGAATGGGGGTTTTGGTCTGTTTATCACAGGTTGTTTCTGCCACTGCTTCAGGAGAGGAGTCCTTCCCCTGCTCCAGTGTGGTGTCCCTCTCACGGGAGATGGGTCTCCATGAACTTCTCTCATGTGAGATCATCCCATGGGCAACACTTCTCTCCAGACCGCTCCAGAGTGGGTCACTCTTCCATGGGGTCAATCCCTCAAGGATGGACTGCTCCAGCGTGGGTCCCCCACAGGGTCACAA
>NW_008241992.1:0-253 GCF_000691975.1 Corvus brachyrhynchos
CCCTATCAATCCCATCCCATCCCATAAATCCTATGAATCCCATAGATCCCATCAATCCCCTCCAATCCCATCCCGTAAATCCCATTGATCCCATCCCATCAATCCCATCCCATCCCCCCTATCCCATCGCATAAATCCCATAATTCCCATCCCATTCCCATCCATCCCATCAATCCCATAAATCCCATCCCATCCCTCCCAATCCCATCCCATTCCATAAATCCCATCAATCCCATCCCATCCCATCAATCCC
>NW_008241993.1:0-253 GCF_000691975.1 Corvus brachyrhynchos
CAGAAGTGATTCTTTCCAGGTCATTCCTGGCAGGTCCTTGTCTGACTCATCCTTAAGGCCCTACAAACAAGGGAAATTCCCCAATTTCCTCATAAATGTCCAAAACATCACCATATCTGTTATTTAAACTTTACCTCTTTGAATCAACCCTTTGCTGCAGTTCATCGAATGGGTGGGTTGGAAGGGACACCTTAAAAGTCATCTCATTCCACCCCCTGCTACGGGCAGAGACACCTTCCACTGTCCCAGGTTG
>NW_008241994.1:0-253 GCF_000691975.1 Corvus brachyrhynchos
AGCGCCGGGGCCGGCCCTGTGCCGGGGCCCCTCGTATCCCCAAAAAACAGTGCCAAGGTAAAAAATACCTGCAAAATTGCCACAAATGGCCCCAAAAAGCGAAGCAGCTCCCGGGAAGCTGCTCGTGGGGGTCTCACCAGCCGGGCTGCAGCCAGAGGAGCGGCAGAGCACACATCGCAGCGCTGTCAGTGTCGGGCATCAGTCACTGCTTGGAGTTTGCAGACCCGACAGATAAAGTGAATCCAAACTGTCG
>NW_008241995.1:0-253 GCF_000691975.1 Corvus brachyrhynchos
GTTTAATATGCATAATATATGATTGCCATATAATAGAAATACAAAAATTCTATTTTTAGAATTTATATTATGTGATATATTAATATATTATGTCTCTAAAATATATATACTATAATACATATAATACCTACAATATTATTATAATACGTACAATAAGATGTAATATATAGAAATATACAGTTATATATAATGTATTACTATTTATCGAAAATTCAGGAGTGAAATTAAATAATTAAATAAATAATTAAATAAA
>NW_008241996.1:0-253 GCF_000691975.1 Corvus brachyrhynchos
GAAACCCCAAATCCAGGAATCCCCAAAATCCAGGAAATCCCAAATCCAGGAAATCTCAAATCCAGGAAAATCTCAAATCCTGGAAACCCCTAAACCAGGACACCCCAAATGCAGGAACCCCCTGAACCAGGAAACCCCAAACCCAGGAAACCCCAAACCCAGGAAATCCCAAATCCCGGAAATCCCAAAATCCAGGAGAATCCCAAATCCAGGACACGGGAAAAGTGGGAATAGGATGGGGGAACACCGGGAG
>NW_008241997.1:0-253 GCF_000691975.1 Corvus brachyrhynchos
GGGGATCCAGAGCTTCACTCTTCATTGAGTCCCTTCTGATGGAGAAGGAGAAAAAGGAAGTGTGAGCGTGGGGCTGTTGTGGGGCAGCCATGAGGCACCTGTGGGGAGAGAAAGTCCCACCTTGGCTCCAATGTCGCGGCTCTTGGCCCGCAGCTTGTTGACCTGGGACTCGGCGATGTCAGCACGCTCCTCTGCCTCGTCCAGCTCGTGCTGCACCTTGCGGAACTTGGCCAGGTTGGTGTTGGCCTGTTCC
>NW_008241998.1:0-253 GCF_000691975.1 Corvus brachyrhynchos
AGGTTTCATGTCTGATCTGGGAAGGAAATAAATAACTTGCCTCTGTTGCAATATCTGAGCATTCACCTCCTCTCTTCCCTTTGGACTGTGTCACATGACAATCAACAAAATCCACCCTTAGGAATGTGAGAGCTTCATAGATGCAGCCATTTGAACATATTTTACTGACACATTGATGGGATTGCCACAGTAGAGATTATATTCATCACTAAAATCCTCACTAATCTGAGAAAAATTAAACAAAAACTCAACT
>NW_008241999.1:0-253 GCF_000691975.1 Corvus brachyrhynchos
CAGATATATTCACATGGAAAGGCCATCCATGAGCTACCTGGTGTCTACTCTGCTTTTGTGGAAGATGTAGAATATAGACAGCTCTGAAACAGTTCCCCTTATGTCAGACCTGGCTGAAAACAAAACCCAGGTTCAAATATTATCAGAAAAATGGAAGCTGACAAACTCGACTCAACAGCCAAATTCTCTGTTGGAGGCACATGATCCCCAGTGCTGACTGAGTTTGGCTGCTTCTTTCCAGAGGATATGTCAG
>NW_008242000.1:0-254 GCF_000691975.1 Corvus brachyrhynchos
GGGGTCCCGGGGCTGGGGCCCCACGCAACACGTACCGTACTTAGCTGCCTTTGCTGCTGCTGCCGCCGACGGCACCCCTGGGGACAAGGGAGACAGGGACCCTCAGCCACCACGGCCCCGCAGAGCCGGGCCATGGGGACAGGGCTCCTGGAACAGTCACCTGCCACCCCGGGGACACCTGCGACGCCGGGCACCACCCCGGGGACGCCTCCAACACCGGGTACCAAGCCAGGGACTCCTCCGACTCCGGGCAC
>NW_008242001.1:0-254 GCF_000691975.1 Corvus brachyrhynchos
TGATCAAATGCTTTATTGCTCTGTTTGGCAGCAGCAGTGAGGGCAGTAATGGCTTTGTTATTTTAGGCCAAAGGAGCTCATCGAGCTGTCACCCCCACGCACAGCAGCCACCCAAGGCCTGCCGTGTTTATGGCAGCAATAATCAGCTGAACCACTGCTCTATTTCTTAAAAGCATCCCTAACTTTCCCTAAATTCCCAAAAGCAGAGGCTTGGGAGTTTTCCTGGGAGATATGGTTGGTGTAGCCCACAAGAA
>NW_008242002.1:0-254 GCF_000691975.1 Corvus brachyrhynchos
CAGTCCCTCCCAGTCGCTCCCAGTCCCCTCCCACTCTCTCCCAGTGCCATTTTTAACCCTAAGAGTCCCATTTCCTCCCCCAAAAGTGCCACGTTTTTAACTCCCAGTCCCTCCCACTCCCTCCCAGTGCTCCCAGTACCCCCAGTCCCTCTCCCGCAGGGGTTCTGGACCCGTTTTTTCCCGGCCTGGCGGCGGCTGCGAGCCCTGGTGGCCGAGGGGGCTCTGGGGTCCCCCCTGGTGCTGCGGGGTGGGGT
>NW_008242003.1:0-253 GCF_000691975.1 Corvus brachyrhynchos
GAAGAGAAGGAGGGAGAGCAGAAAAGTCTTCAAGCTTACCTTGTTCCCAATGAGATGGAGACAAGAGGACTGGATGTGAGAGTGAGGAGAAGGGCTGGCTTTTATACTTCTCCTGCACCACCCCAGGTCCACAGTCACTGCACAAGTAAATTTCCAACACACTCATCTCCAAAGCAAAATATCCTCCCTAAAACCACAAGCTGTGCTTTTGTTTCTGTCAGCGCTGCCGTTTCATTTCCTCATTGCTGACATT
>NW_008242004.1:0-254 GCF_000691975.1 Corvus brachyrhynchos
CCGTCACAGTCCAGGATTTCCGCAGCGAGACCCGAGCTGGTCATTCGGGAATCCGGGCGATGCCGGCGGCCGTGCTCATCCCATTGCTGGGGGTCATCCCTTGTGCTTGGGGGTCCAGTGCGTCGGCAATGGACACCGGGAGCTTCTGGTGCCGGTGCTTTGTGCTGCACCAGGCTCTGCATCCTGCAGCTGCTGCTGCCTTTTCCATCTTCCCCACTTGTTTTTGCCCCGGTTCTCCTCCCTCCCCGTGCCCG
>NW_008242005.1:0-253 GCF_000691975.1 Corvus brachyrhynchos
GGCTTTGAGATTCCCTGTTGGCCATAAAGCACCTCTCACTCGCCATCCACGTAAAACAGCTCTTGGTGTAAACAGTTTAACTTAGAGATGCATAATGGTAACTGTGACTTGCATGCCTGTGGTCATATTCCACAGCATATGGAATGCCATCATTCCACACGTTCCCCGGGGTGGCACCAAGGTGCCCAAACTGGCAGAAAATAGTGAATCAGCAGTGCAGAGCTGTGTGTTAGGGTGGGGAAAGGGTTCAGCA
>NW_008242006.1:0-254 GCF_000691975.1 Corvus brachyrhynchos
TGTATTTCATTCATCAATTTATCATTTTCTTTTCTCATTTGTTCTCTCCATTCCCAAGCAGAGTCTAAGCATAAAGCAAGGGCATGACAGATTTTTCCCTTTCCTTTTGAATCTTTCAATGATCCCCACTTTCCATTTATTTTCTGTTTATACTTTCCCCACTGATACCAATTATCTGTCGGCCAGGGATCATCAATTTCAACATGACCACTGTGCTTCTGTAAATAGTCTGCCAAGTCTTTAGTCTGATTTTT
>NW_008242007.1:0-254 GCF_000691975.1 Corvus brachyrhynchos
GGGGAAATGGGGAAAAATGGGGGGAAATGGGGAGAAAAAGGGAAAAATGGGGAAAAGGGGGGAAACGGGGGAAAACGGGGGAAAATGGGGGGAAAGGGGAGAAAAATGGGAAGAAAAAGGGGGACACAGGAAGGGGGAAAAAGGGGGGGAATGGAGGGATTCCCAATCTGTCACAAAATCCATCCCCACCACCCTTCAGCAGCCCAGACCCTCTCTGACACCCATCCCAAATCCCCTCCAGAATCCATCCCAAA
>NW_008242008.1:0-253 GCF_000691975.1 Corvus brachyrhynchos
ATTACTCACTGGAGAGTGAGTGCAGGCCTGAGGCATCTTCCTTCTGCCCATTCACCTCTCCTTCCCTCCTTGCTGCCATTCTTACCTTCTCCACAGGTCATAGACACAGCCCACAACTTGTTCACAGTTCTAAATTTTCAAGTACATTATTTATAAATAGTGGAAAAAGGCTGGGAATGTTATGGTACATAGTAAAAATTCTTTCTGCTCAAAAGACTAATACCTTCGACACCACTTAAGAACAATGAAGTAC
>NW_008242009.1:0-254 GCF_000691975.1 Corvus brachyrhynchos
GACTGAAGTGACCCCCAGGACCCGAGTGACCCCAGGCCGATGGCTCTGTCCGGCCACTGCCCATCCCGGGAGCTCCAGGACATTGTGGGGCCTCCGTGGGGCCTTTCCTGGGCCCGTCCCTGTCCCAGTGTCCGGGTCCTGTGTCCGTGTCCGTGTCCCGTGTCCGTGTCCCGTGTCCGTTATCCCACATCCCGACTCCATCCCATGTCCATCCCCATCCCGTGTCCACCCCGTGTCCACCCCGTGTCCATCCC
>NW_008242010.1:0-254 GCF_000691975.1 Corvus brachyrhynchos
TGTCCCAAGGACTGCACTGAGCACAGACTTGGCCCTGGTGCAGCGCCACAAGAACCAGGACAAGCCAGGGAGGCGCTTCCCAGAGCTGGGGGAGCTTTGGGATTGTGGCCAGTCCAATCCACTTCCACTCTCAGTGAAACACAGAGTTTTAAGAGAAACTTTAAAGATTTAGTTAGAAAGTTAGCTTTGCTGAATTTAGGTAAAATAGAAGTTAGTTTAGGCTTGGCTAGAATTAATTAAAGGTTAATAGTTAA
>NW_008242011.1:0-253 GCF_000691975.1 Corvus brachyrhynchos
GGGGTGTTCCTCTAGGAAGGTGATGCAGCCTTTACACCAAAGCACGCAGCATGGGCCACAAACAGGAGTTGGAAGCCACCACGCTCCTGGACAGTTATGATCCTTGGTGGGACAAACTGTGTGACTGGAGTGTGACTACTGATGGCTATGAGCTGTTCAGAAGAGACAGGAGAGGAGGGAGAGGTGGAGGGGTTGCCTTCTACATCAAGAGGTGCACTGAGTGTCAAGAGCTGTCTCTGAAGAACAGCCATGA
>NW_008242012.1:0-253 GCF_000691975.1 Corvus brachyrhynchos
CTCCTTGGTTCCGTGAGGAGCACAATAGCTTTGCATAAACACTGAGCAACCCCTGCCTGATACACCTGGGCACATCTGTCTGCATCCCAAGGAGGGGTTAAAGATGAGAATGGCACCAGCAGCTTCCACCTGCAGCAGAGATCAAGGCAAAGGACGGGAACAGAGAATTCTGCTGCAAGACTCAGAGAATTCTGCTCACAGAGATCACGTCTGGTCACGCTGTCCCTTGTAGAAAGGTGACATCATTCCAGGC
>NW_008242013.1:0-254 GCF_000691975.1 Corvus brachyrhynchos
AACGGATGCTGCACCCCAAAAAACCCCCAGAACCACCCCCTGAAATCCCAAATACACCCCAGAAACGGACTCTGCACCCTAAAAACACCCCCGATACCCCAAAGACACCCCAAAAACGGATGCTGCACCCCAAAAAACCCCAAAACCACCCCATGAAACCTCAAAACCACCCCCTGATACCCCAAAACCAACCCAAAACCACCCTCTGCACCCCAAAACCGCCCCAAAACCACCCCAAAACCGCCCTCTGCACC
>NW_008242014.1:0-254 GCF_000691975.1 Corvus brachyrhynchos
CTGCCAGGTGGGGTTTGGGGGGAATTCTGGGGTTTGGGGACAGGGTGGGGTTTTGGGGAAAATTCAGGGGTTTTGGGGCTGCCAGGTGGGATTGGGGTGAATTTGGGGGTTTTTGGGGCTGCCAGGTGGGATTGGGGTGAATTCCGGGGATTTTGGGGCTCCTGGGTGGATTTGGGGTGAATTTGGGGTAAATTTGGGGGATTTTGGCGCTCCTGGGTGGGTTTGGGGTGAATTTGGGGGATTTTGGGGTGAAT
>NW_008242015.1:0-254 GCF_000691975.1 Corvus brachyrhynchos
TCTTGGGTCCTGGGAGCCGTGTCTGGGATCCTCAGGGCCAGATCATCGGGACCACCCATGCAGGAGCTCCTGGGGTGCTGGCAGAGCACGCTCGGGGGACCATGGCTGTGCCATGCTGTGCCCCATGGAAAGCTTTGGTGTCTCAGGGGCCAACCGAGCAGCGACTCTGCTGCCTGTGGGTGCTGCAAGCAGGGCCGGTGACGTGAGGCTGTACTTGGCGCCCAGTGGCTCCTTGCAGGGAGCTGCAGCGCGTG
>NW_008242016.1:0-254 GCF_000691975.1 Corvus brachyrhynchos
TATTGGAAACGGGAACCGGGAATTCGGGAATCCGGGAATTCAGGAATTCAGGGGGTTATCGGGAATCCGGGAATTTGGGAACTGGAAATTCGGGAACCGGGAATGGGGAATCCGGGAATCTGGGAATTTGGGAATCGGGAACCGGGAATCCGGGCTTTATTGGGAATCCAGGAATCCGGGAATTCGGGAATTCAGGGGGTTATTGGGAATTGGGGAATCCGGGGGGGTTACCAGGAATTCGGGAAACGGGAATT
>NW_008242017.1:0-254 GCF_000691975.1 Corvus brachyrhynchos
GGGATTACGGGGAGGGAAGCAAATCCCTGCCCCGATGGATCCACGGGGAAATGCCGAGCACGTTCCTGCCCGCTCCTGTGCCCGGTGGCAAATCCGTGGCCTCCCGTTCACCTCCTGACCTGCACTTATTCCCTCGGCCTGCCTCGGGCACCATGTGACGGGAGGATTTGGCTTAACGTGTGCGGCTCCAGAAGGGCGGGGAGGGAGCTCAGAGAGGGCCCGGAGGTAATCGCTGGCTCCGTGACCGCCTCAGG
>NW_008242018.1:0-254 GCF_000691975.1 Corvus brachyrhynchos
GAGATCGACTACAAGGCCCACAAGAGCGCCTGCCACAGCAAGAGCCGGGCCGAGGCACGCCAGAACCGCCACATCGACCTGCAGTTCACCTACACCCCCCGGCACCCGCGCAGGACCGAAGGTGGGCTGGGCTGGGGGCACCGATGGGCACCCCAGGGTTAGGGAGGGACTCCCTGGGGGGTGGAGGAGGCTGCTCCATCCCTGGAAGTGCCCAAAGTTGAACAGGGCTTGGAGCAGCCTGGTCTAGTGGAAGG
>NW_008242019.1:0-254 GCF_000691975.1 Corvus brachyrhynchos
CACCCCTTCTTCCCCTCCTCCTTCCTTTGTGTGAAAGTCTAAATTCCATTCTGTTTACTGGAGTAGGTAAAAATGACAGCAAGTAAAATATAATTTGAGGAGATTACTGCTGTTGTTTCTGGGAGAGACAAATAGCAGGGCAGATAGATTTCTTTTCAGCATCGAATTCTGTATTAAGCTTGTTTTTTAATTTTTTTTTTTTAGACTTGCAACCAGTTACGTACTCGGAGCCTGCGTTTTGGTGTTCAATAGCA
>NW_008242020.1:0-254 GCF_000691975.1 Corvus brachyrhynchos
TGTTTCCTCTCTGCTGTGTTGTACTTCCAGCAGACACCTGGTAAGTTGAAGTCCCCCACAAGAAAAAGGGCCAACAATTATGAGACTTCTCCCATCTGCCTATAGAATAATTTGTCTGCCTCTTCACCCTGGTTGGGTGGTCTGTAACAGACTCCCACCTTGTTGGCCTTTCCCCCAGTTCCTACCCGTAACCACTCAACCCTATCGTCGTCATCGTTAAACTCTAGACAGTCAAAACACTCCCTAACACACAG
>NW_008242021.1:0-254 GCF_000691975.1 Corvus brachyrhynchos
CGCTCCCATTCCTGGTTTTCCATCCCAGAAATTCCCCCCATCCCAGATTTGGGACGATCCCGGAATTTCCCGCTGGAAGATCCCGATGATTCCTTTGCGGGATGGATTTCCTTGGGAATTCCCGGCAGGAATCCGATCGTTTCTCCCGGAAATCCCAAGGAATTCCCCAAAACCCCTCCATCCCCACAACTCATCCCGTCCTTTTTCCCATGGAAACCTCTCCAAGCTTTTCCCGGAATTACGGCGAACCGGAT
>NW_008242022.1:0-254 GCF_000691975.1 Corvus brachyrhynchos
AGGCCTGCTGCTCAGGCCTCAGCACATCAGTTGATCATCGGACTTAGAAGTTGTCCGACTGCCCCAACAATTGTTGCGTATATGGTTAGTCCATCTTGAGGCATAACTCAGTTAATCACACAATACAAGGAATTAAACAAGGAATAAACAAAAAGGTAGCGGCTGCACAAAGGGAAAGGAGAAGGGCCCGTCTGAGCCACAGACTCCCTGGCAGCCACAAAAATATATCTGGTTCCCAACATTCCCATGTCTGG
>NW_008242023.1:0-254 GCF_000691975.1 Corvus brachyrhynchos
TGTGTTTTAGAGGCTGTGGCAGATTTCTCTCCCAGGAACCCTCTTAGCTGCCTGTCCTGCCTGCCTTATTCCAAATGCTGCTGATGTTAAATCATTCCACTGAGTGTCTGGCAATGCAAATGGAAGCATCCCTGCTATCCCAAAGCCTGTGCTGCCTCTGAAAGGAGACAAAGCCCCTTGCTTGGCTGCCAGCAACACAGGGAGCTTTTCAGAAGTTTTCTCCTAAAGGAATGATCTTACTGACTGCTGAAAAT
>NW_008242024.1:0-254 GCF_000691975.1 Corvus brachyrhynchos
CCTCTTCTTACCCTGGGTCATCTCCTTTTCTATATCAGATATATTCAAATAGCTGCTGCAAAGAGGATTATCATATTTTTCTTTTGTGTGTGGAGATTTCTAAGCATTATAATTATTTTTGCATGCTCCCTCTGAATGATCCAGAAAAGAACAATAAATTTGCAGAAAGATAAGGACAGAGAAAAGGAAAGTTCTTTTACCAGAGTGCTTCACTTGCCAATTTTTCACCAGCCTCCTGAAAAGATGTGGAATTT
>NW_008242025.1:0-255 GCF_000691975.1 Corvus brachyrhynchos
CTAGCAAGGAACAAATAAATTTTTGGTATTTGTGACTTCAAAGGTACACAATGCTCTGCTTTCTTGCAGTAGATGCTGGAGCTCACTGTGTCATTGTGGAATTCTTATGCTATTCATAGGTGGAAATAGATGCATACCTGATTCTAATAAGTGACATTTGTTGCTAAGGTAGGAGGTTTTTACAGGATTATATGCAAAAATAAAACATAAAATAGGAGCCTTAGCTCCTTGACATAATCCTTTCCTGACGGGGTT
>NW_008242026.1:0-254 GCF_000691975.1 Corvus brachyrhynchos
GATTGCACCCATAAGTGAGCTTGCATACTGGTAAGAGCTAGAGAAACATTCTTCTGGGTGATGCCAAGTGTGTCTACAACTAGTTGGTGATCCTTCTCATTCATTCTTTCCCATTTAGGCAATATATCAGCTAAGAGCCATTGACTAGTTCCTAGTGCCAGCAAAGATCTTAACAGATGTTCCAATTTATATGAATCACTTGTTTCCAAGCTTAATTTGTTTGCCAAAACTTCAGCATCTATGCTGTTTAATAC
>NW_008242027.1:0-254 GCF_000691975.1 Corvus brachyrhynchos
GATCCCTGAGCGCTCCCATCCCATGGATCCCTGGGATTTCCCATCCCCAGGATCCCCTTCCCAGAGCTCCCCTCGGAGTTTGTGTCACTCAGGGATGATCCCGGCATAATCCATGAGGAATTCTGGGAATTTCAGATCCTCGAATTTACTTCCGTCGGAATCAGACGGAGACTCGGGGGCTGCTGAAACCCCTGAGGAGAATTCCCGAGTGGAATGCGCCATTCCCGGTATTCCAACGTGGAACGGGACATTCC
>NW_008242028.1:0-254 GCF_000691975.1 Corvus brachyrhynchos
CCTTTCATTTTGACCAATGTTAGTAAGACTTCTGTTTCCATGAGAAAACGGGTAGAATTTTCTTCTCCTGGCACTGAAGCAGCACTTTTCCATATGTACCTTATGCGTAAGTAAAAGGCCTCTCAGTCAGTCTCAGCAGTAGGTGATGAGGCTCACAGCTATTCCACCCAAAGACAATCCAGATCCCTGTAAGCCATTAACATGGTCTCAACCATCAGTACACTCACTGTTGGCATCTCCCTCACCAGCTCCTG
>NW_008242029.1:0-255 GCF_000691975.1 Corvus brachyrhynchos
CCATTCCCAGCTCCATTCCCAATCCCGGCTCCATTCCCATTCCCAATTCCAGCTCCAATCCCAATCCCAGCTGGAATTCCCATTCCGAGCTCCATTCCCAATCCCAATCCCAGCTCCAATCCCAATTCCAGCTCCATTCCCAATCCTAATCCCAGCTCCATTCCCAATCCCAGCGGGAATTCCCATGCCTGGCTCCATTCCCAATCCCAATCTTGGCTGGAATTCCCAATCCAGGCTCCATTCCCAATCCCAGCT
>NW_008242030.1:0-255 GCF_000691975.1 Corvus brachyrhynchos
GGGTGGCTGAGCTGAGCCAGCGGTGTGGCTGGAGCCTGGAGGAGCAGCTGAATCACACGGTTCCCGAGTGGGATGGCCACGGGGCCAGCTTTGACAGCCGCTGCAGGAGGTACGAGGTGGACTGGAACGCAACAGGCATCAGCTGCACTGACCCCCTCGGCAGCCTGGTGGGCAGTGGGAGCACCGTCCCCCTCGGTCCCTGCCGGGATGGCTGGGTCTACAACTCCCCGGGGAGCTCTCTCGTCACCGAGGTAA
>NW_008242031.1:0-255 GCF_000691975.1 Corvus brachyrhynchos
CACTCCCACTCCCACTCCCATTCCCATCCCCATCCCCATTCCCGTCCCTGTCCCCATCCCCATTCCCATTCCAATCCAATCCAATTCCCATCCCCATCCCCATTCCCATGCCCATCCCTGTTCCTGTTCCCGTCCCCAATCCCGTTCCTGTTCCCATCTCCGTTCTCATCCCCATTCCCACTCCCATCCCCATCCCTGTTCCCGTTCCCATCCCTGTTCCCCTTCCCATCCCCATCCCCGTTCCCATCCCCATCC
>NW_008242032.1:0-255 GCF_000691975.1 Corvus brachyrhynchos
GAGTCACGGGCAGCCCCGCAGGAAGCTGAGGAGCACCGTGACTCCTGTGCTGCCCCTGGCGCGCAGGCGGCAGCAGCAGAGAGCCGGGCAGCGGCCCCGCACAGCCCCAGGGGCTGCGGGCAGGCTCTGCTGCACTCGCTGCGGCGCGGCTCCCGGGCCATGCTGAGCAGGGTGGCGGCTGTGATCCGGCGACGCGGCCAGCAGCCGGGGACACAGCGGCACCTGGACCAGGGCACGGGCTCAGGGACGGCGGCA
>NW_008242033.1:0-255 GCF_000691975.1 Corvus brachyrhynchos
ATTCCCACCATTCCCAATCCCACCATTCCCACCCCCATTCCCGTTGCTGACGGATTCCTTGGAATTCCCATTCCAGAACCGGCGGCCCTCGGTGTATTTGCCCACCAGAGAATTCCCCTCGGAACAGAGTGAGTTTTCCTGGGAAAATCCCGATTTTTCCATGACTTTCTCCGGGTTCGCAGAGGAAATCCCCAAATCCCAACTTCCCCCTTCTTTGGTCCCCAATTTCCCCCTTTTAATTCCCAGTTTTCCCTT
>NW_008242034.1:0-255 GCF_000691975.1 Corvus brachyrhynchos
CATTAACCTTCCCAGCCCCTCCCCCAGTTCCCTCAGTCCCATCCCAGTTCCTCCCCAGTGCCTCCAGTCCATCCCAGGAGAAAGGGGGGTTTAGGGGAGAAGGAGTTTAAATACAGGAAAACCCCTTCTTTCCGTAGTTTCCGTTTAAGCGGAGGGGTCATCCCCGTTCTCCGGCGATTCTCAGAGCTCCGATCACGCCTTTCCCATTACTTTGCCTGCTGCAATTAACGGCAAATCACCGTTTTCCTTCATTTT
>NW_008242035.1:0-255 GCF_000691975.1 Corvus brachyrhynchos
CCCAGCTTGGAGATTGTCTCTCCCTCACACATAATCTCTGCTGGTTGGTTTTGCTGGATTTCTCCCTCAGCAGCTATTTAGTTGTGAGTAGGTGCCAATGTGTAGATGATTTTTCAATATATTGTCACCTTTTCATATAATCAATAAAAATTTAAATGGGAAGACCTTGGCTAATTCTTTAAAATCTATTATACTAAGAAACCTATTCTGTAAAATTCAGCATTTCAGGACAGAACTGCAGCATAGTATCAAGAT
>NW_008242036.1:0-255 GCF_000691975.1 Corvus brachyrhynchos
CAATTACCTTCAGGTAATGCCTGCTTCAGGGGTTTTATTGCTCTGTGCCTTTGAAACAAACTAGATTTACTAGCCAAGTTAGATCTATTTTGCCTGAAGTTCCAAAAGCATTTTAGCATAATTTTAGCAATATTAAAATTCTATCCAATTCTAGTACTAGGCTTTAAAAACAAAGCCACTGACATCTGTGTTTCAAAGCAAACAAATATTTATGAATCTTGCAAGTATTTTTGTCTATAACTGAATTCATTACTA
>NW_008242037.1:0-255 GCF_000691975.1 Corvus brachyrhynchos
CAGTGCTCCCAGTGCTCTCCCAGTGCTCCCAGTTCCCTCCCAGTACCCCCAGTAGAGCCCCTAACACCTTTCCCAGTCCGTCTCAGTATCCCCAGTACAGCTCCTCCCATTGTTCCCAGTAACTCCAGTTCCCTCCCAGTATCCCCAGTACAGCTTCTAACATCACTCCCAGTAACTCCAGTTCCCCCCCAGTATCCCCAGTACAGCTCCTCCTATCGCTCTCAGTAACCCCAGTTCCCTCCCAGTACTCCCAGT
>NW_008242038.1:0-255 GCF_000691975.1 Corvus brachyrhynchos
CGCAGGGAAATGAACATCTCAGGCAGTTCATACAGCTCTGTTTAATCCCTTATGGATTAGGATGATTTTCTGGGAGCACGCTGCCCATCCTGACCTGATTCCTTCCCTCTCCCTGTCAGGCTGTACCTGCGGAAAGGCCGAGGTGAGACCAGGATCTGTAAAATCTATGACTCTCCGTGTCTTCCCGAGGCTGAAGCCATGTTTGCTATCAATGCTGACGGAGTGGGAGATGCTAAAGACTGAAAGCTCCTTTTC
>NW_008242039.1:0-255 GCF_000691975.1 Corvus brachyrhynchos
GTGACCCAGGAGGTGGCCCAGGAGGTGGCCCAGCAGGTGGCCCAGGTGACCCAGCAGGTGGCCCAGCAGGTGGCCCAGCAGGTGGCACTCACGGAGTTGCAGGCGTTGGCGCGCTCCACCTTGGACAGGTTCCTGACGTCGGTGTTGAAGACGTTCATCTTCTCCACCAGGCAGGTCAGCGCCGTCTCGGTGGCCTCGCCCACCTTCTCGTAGACCCCCTTGGACTGCGGGGACACCGCGGGGACACCGCAGGGG
>NW_008242040.1:0-255 GCF_000691975.1 Corvus brachyrhynchos
GCATGAACAATCTCCTGTTTAATTTGTTAAAAAACTTGTTGTTGTTCAGGACCCCACCTAAAATCGTTCTTCTTCCATGTCACATGATAGAGAAGGTTTACCATCTGACTGTAATCTGGAATATGTATCCTCCAAAACCCAACAGCACCTAAGGAAAGCCTGTGTTGCCTTTTTGCTGTTTGCTGAGGACAGAGCTGCTGTTTTGTTGACCATGTCCACTGAAATCTGACAACATCCATCTTGCCATTTTACTCC
>NW_008242041.1:0-255 GCF_000691975.1 Corvus brachyrhynchos
TTTAACAGTAAATGAGAGAGAGAGAGAGAGAGACAGCGGGGGAGGAATAGAAAGTGAGGTGGAGGAGGAAAAGTGAGTGACAAGAGGCAGATTAAGTAAAAAATCTCACCACTCCATAGATCCCAAGGGCATCCCGTTGCTCCTTTCCATCTGGTCATCTGGGTGGTGAGGGTGCCCCCATGAGTTCAGTGGATTAATATACGTTTTGGCCATGTGGGAATGCCCAGGTACCTCCCGGGGGAGTGAGGGCGGGGG
>NW_008242042.1:0-255 GCF_000691975.1 Corvus brachyrhynchos
GGAGTGCTCCAAGTGGTCACTTCCTCCAGCCGCGTCTGGCCTTGGCTGTCCAGCCAAACCACGGAGGGCGCCGGGAACCATCCCTGGGATCTGCAGGAGAGGCTGATGCCGTTCCCAGCGTGTCCATCCAGGAAAACCGAGGGCTCGGCACCCTGAGCTGCACAACGGGAAAAATCCAGCTCCAACAAAGGGCACACAAGGAATTCCCTGAGCAAACGGGATATTGGGAAGAAATTCTTTACTGGGAGGGCGGAG
>NW_008242043.1:0-255 GCF_000691975.1 Corvus brachyrhynchos
TGCTAAGTTGTGTTTATCCTAAGTCAAGGACTTGTTTTCCCTTGTCTCCTGCTCTGCCACTGAGGAGGTTCACAAAGGAGACTGGGAGGGAGCACAGCTGAGACAGGTGACCCAAACTGCCCAAAGGGATGTTCCACCCCGTGGAAGATCCTGTCCAGTCTATAAACTGGGGGAGTTGTCTGGAAGGGCCAGTCTGGGTTCAGGAAGGGTGGACTGGCATCAGTCAGCAGGTGGTGAGCAATGGTATTGTGCATC
>NW_008242044.1:0-255 GCF_000691975.1 Corvus brachyrhynchos
CCCCTGTCCCGGGGACCCTCCACCTTCCGAGAGGAGACAGGAGAAAATCAGCCCTGAGCCCTGCGGGGAGGCTGGCAGAGCCACCCCACACCCTCACACCCTGACCCCCAGTCCCGGCACCCCGACCTCCCTGGGGTCAGCCCCATGGCCCGAGTGCTGCCCCTCCTGCCTGCAGTGATGCTCCTTCTCCCCGGGAGGGATCCGCTGCTCTTCCCAGCCAATCTAATTTGCCCGGCCTAATGCACCGCACAATGA
>NW_008242045.1:0-255 GCF_000691975.1 Corvus brachyrhynchos
TGCTGTGATTATAGTTCATTTTCTTATCTCATTGCTGCTTCCAGTAAAGTGTACCTATCTCAGCCTGTGATCTTTGCTTTTTGTGCCTCCAATTCTCCTCTCCTGCCCTCCACAGTGGAGAAGGAAGGGAAGGGAACAGAGCAGCACGTGGTTGGATTTGGAGCACTAAAGTGGAGAATACCACTGTTAAACCAGGACAAAGATCTTTCTCTACTTGCCAGCCTAATCAGCAAGAAAGGGGATCTAATGATTGGA
>NW_008242046.1:0-255 GCF_000691975.1 Corvus brachyrhynchos
TCCAAGAGTTTTACCAAGGGCAAGAAGAAGTGACGACCCAGGAAGTTTCTCCATGGGGAGTTGTGACACACCAAGAGTTGCATCAGAGGGAGGTAGGTGTGAAAGTCCAGTGGGGGCATGGCACACAGCAAGAGCTGTACAACTGGGAAGAAAGCCTGACAGTCCAGGAGCTGTACCCATGGCAGGAAGAGGATGAGATATGCCAAGAATTGTCCCAGTGGGAAGAAGACCTGACATGCCAAGAGCTGTCCCAGT
>NW_008242047.1:0-255 GCF_000691975.1 Corvus brachyrhynchos
ACACCCCAAAAGCATGCCTCGAATCAGTCCAAATGTTGATAGGTTTACCCTTGGCTAATATGGAAGCTCGGGTCAGGGCTATTTATTTCAGCTTTTTGAGCAGATGTCCCCACAGGTAACGGGTTGGCTTCGATGACGGCATCTGTGGTTGTAATTGCATACCCAGCGACCCCCTTACCATGCTTGACGTAACTGCTCCCATCAGCGAACCAGTTTTATGCGTTTTCTAGCGGAGAGTCCTTTAGGTCTGGGTGG
>NW_008242048.1:0-256 GCF_000691975.1 Corvus brachyrhynchos
GAAAAGTCTGGCTTGTGGGATTCATAAAGGAATTTCAAGTTTGCTTTGCAACTCAGTCACTAACTCATACCAACCCCCCCCAAAAAATAGATCTGCGCATAATAACTAACTCCATGAAATTATTTTGCCTCTCCCAGGAAATTATCTACAACAAATTTATGGACTTTTTATGCATATGTTGGCAATAGCAGCATCCACTGAGTGACCGCTGCACGTCACTGTTATTGCAGAGCCAGGAAGGTGTCTGAGAATTCCC
>NW_008242049.1:0-256 GCF_000691975.1 Corvus brachyrhynchos
CTTTTCTGAGATGCAATTCCTAGATGTGGCCGAGCCCGCCGGTAAAAGAACGAACGATATCGGCGTCATGCCGAGAAGCACAAACATTCAAGATCCTATAGATGACATCTGACACTCGGGATAAGGCCCTCAAGGGAAAAAGCAGAGATATCTGAGCCATGGGATCCCATAAACACGCTAGACAACACACAACAGACTAGAACTGCTCTGCCCTGCACACCGAACGGTTGCAATCAAAAGTAGAGCCACTCCCTTT
>NW_008242050.1:0-255 GCF_000691975.1 Corvus brachyrhynchos
AGGTTTTTGTCTTTCCCTTGGATTCTTTTAACTATTGTTTCAGTTTGTCATTTTGGTATTGTAGAGACAATTCTACATGTTTTCTTTCCTTTATTTCATTTTTCAGCTTGTAAGTTTCTTTTATCATCTGTTCCCTCCATCTCCAAGCTGATTTTAAGCATCGTTCCAGTGCATGACAAATAATAACTTCTCCTTTCTTATCCTTCAGCGACCCCCATTTTTCATCTGTTTTCTCTTGTATTTTTTCCCCACTCA
>NW_008242051.1:0-255 GCF_000691975.1 Corvus brachyrhynchos
CATTATTTTTGTCTGTATGAAGGGAAACCATGATATGACAACCGAAATAAAATTTTAAAGGACCTATTCTTAACATAGCCAGAAAGCTTCTCAGGAGTAACACTCAGCTTAGAAACATCATTGTAAAGTCTCATGACAGCTAAGGCAGAAAACTCAGTATTTTATTCGTTTATGTTCCCAAATAATTAAAAGCTCATAAAATCCTCAGATACATACTACTTTTTATGGAACAGCTCTCAAACTATCAGCAATAGA
>NW_008242052.1:0-255 GCF_000691975.1 Corvus brachyrhynchos
TCTTCTGGCCGGGAGCAGAGGAGCTGTGGATGCGGCGCTGGGCACGGGGACCTGTCCCCTGCTGGCTCCTCCGGGGCTGCTCCCGCTCTGTGAGTTTGGGCACAGGTCGGGGACAGCTGTGACTCCCCTGGAGGCCAGTCTGTGATGTTCCAGCTGCCTCCTGCGCGTTGGAGCCTGTGGGGCAACTGGCAGGAGTCCTCTGCCGGGAGCTGGTGCAGCTGGAGCTGCTGGAGATGGCACTGTTGTTCTCTCTGG
>NW_008242053.1:0-256 GCF_000691975.1 Corvus brachyrhynchos
CTCATGCAAATGAGACGAGCGCGCGCTGCGATGCAAATGAGCGCTGATTTGACGCCGCGCAAATGAGCAGGGATGCGTGCTGGGAAAGGGGCGGGGCTATGCAAATGAGGGGTTGAACCATGCTAATGAGGAGGGCGTGTCCTGTGGGCTGCGGGTGAATCCAGGGCGGCGTGGTGGGCGCGTGTTGTGGTTTGGCCAAATTTAGGGATACGTGCTCTGAGAAAAGGCACAACCACCGCTCCCCCACCAGGTTCGG
>NW_008242054.1:0-256 GCF_000691975.1 Corvus brachyrhynchos
TCTGGTTGTTTATTCAGCCCTCCCTGACACACACGGAACAATCAAAAGCTCCCAGAGACCAACTCTCACTTTAAAGCTGCCTCCAAGGACACATGGACATGTTTCAAGAGTAGGACATGACACTGCCAAATTGTGGGAACGAAAACGCTCCCAAACTGAGGACTTACGAGACTCAGCCAACCAAGAGCTGCTGCCTAAAAAATGCCCCAAGAGCAGGGGACAAGGCTGTCCCATCTCTCTAGGACCAGCATAAAAA
>NW_008242055.1:0-256 GCF_000691975.1 Corvus brachyrhynchos
GCTGATGAACCCCACAGCAGCTGTCAGTCAGGGGAGGTAGGAGAGGGTGTCTTGCTGCCAAGCCAGCAACTCCGGCGAAATCGCTCTCCTTGGGTGAACTTGGTTCATTACAGCCTAATTATAATACAACACACACCTCCATCCCAAAGTTACCTGTCCCCAAGATACGACCACCCCTGACTGAGGAAGTGTCTATATTTTATTGACTGTACCTTTAAGAGTGAAGCAAGAGAATTTTGCAACAATCAGTAACAAA
>NW_008242056.1:0-256 GCF_000691975.1 Corvus brachyrhynchos
TAAGTGACACTTCTGCCTGCCATTATCAGCAGGAGGAGGCCTGTGCCAAGTGCCAGGCTTGGAAAGGGAGTAGCTGTGGAGCACAGATGTAACTGACAAGGCATTTAAAATATTGGTAGGCAGAGGTAGGTTATCTCAAAACTGATGATTCAGTCATCGATTACTTTTAAAACATATTTTCATTAGCACTGGATGATGCCTCTTCCTGGTCTTAAAATCAAGCGTCAAACATGGTTAGAAGGGAAAAAGGGATTTT
>NW_008242057.1:0-256 GCF_000691975.1 Corvus brachyrhynchos
TTTTGGAGGTATAAATGAGGAGGCCACAGTTTGTAATTTTGCCCTATTACTATCTGATATTAATAGCAGTGGGGATCTCTTAGCTCTGCCTTCTCGTATTCAGTCCCTTTCATAGCAGCGGATGAGAGACAATTTCTGATATAGAAATAGATTGTCCCAGGAGCTTGGTCTGATTTGTAAGTCACTGATATTTTGGCTTTCCCTCAGTAGAGGTGATGATTTGTTCCTAAACCCACCGTGGCTCTGTGTTTACTTA
>NW_008242058.1:0-256 GCF_000691975.1 Corvus brachyrhynchos
ATGTCTTTCAGAAAAGGAATGTCAAAAAGAGCAGCCCCTCATGCCCCCCAAAATGAGCAACACTGGTAACAAAAGATGAGGAGAAGGCTGAGGTACTCAACAACATTTTGCTCAGGCCACCTCTTTTCCCAGGGTGGAAGGGGGTGGATGTGGGGTAGGAGGTCCCAGCCTTGGGGTACCAGAACTCTCAACATCAAGAAGACAGCTGGTGTAGGGCTTGACTGCATCTTGCTTTTCATGAATACAGAGAGTAAAA
>NW_008242059.1:0-256 GCF_000691975.1 Corvus brachyrhynchos
AAAAATATAAAGGTTAAAACCTAAGGCATCATTAGAGAACACTGTGACCCCATTGGTATGGGCAACTGAAATGCCTGGATGATCAAAAGTGGCCAAAATGGTGAAGATTACTCTCAAACCTGAAGGTAAACCAGTAAGGCAAAAACAATATCCTATTGAGTGTGAGGCAAAGAAGGGGCTGGAGAGGCTTATAGAAAAATGTTTAGAATATGGGTTATTGAAGGACTGTGAATCAGAATATAACACACCAATATTA
>NW_008242060.1:0-256 GCF_000691975.1 Corvus brachyrhynchos
CGAGAACACTAAGGGGACAACAGGGCCGCCTGGAGTCCCTCGTGGACCACCGGGAGCACCCTGGGATCCCCCCCTGGACTACCAGAAACACTAATGGACCACCAGGAAGCCAACACTAATGGACCGCTGGGAACACTTAACAGAGCTTCGGGAACACCCAGAGACCCCCGGGAGCCCCCTGGGATCCCCCTGGAGCCCCCTGGGATCCCCCCTGGAATCCCAGAAACACTAATGGACCACCGGGAACACCGATGCA
>NW_008242061.1:0-256 GCF_000691975.1 Corvus brachyrhynchos
TGCCAGGGACTGGGAAAGGGACCGAAGCAGGTCCCAGAGGCAGAACCATGATGGTCACAGCAGGAGTCAGCAGGCCCAGAGTTATGACCACTCAAGAAGCAGGAGATGGCAGCACAGCAGTGCTCAGGAAACAGATCCTGAAACTTCTCGTGGTTGGGACCAAGCTTCAAGGCATGAACAGGATGTCCCAGTCCACTCGGGGAGGAGTGAGCACCGTCATCGGGCACAATGGGTCCCCTCCAGGGAATCGTGGGCA
>NW_008242062.1:0-256 GCF_000691975.1 Corvus brachyrhynchos
TAACACTTGACAGGTCAGGCTCAGGGTGCTCTGTGCTCTGGTTTAGTACAGCTTGGCTTGGCCTGTCTCTGAAGGGCTGCCACCCCTGACTGCCACCCGTGACTTTTAATTCAGTCTTTACTGCAGGTCAGGAGATGAGGAGTGTGCACGTGAGCCTGCACATATATATAACACAAAGCAGCAGGGATTGGGGCTTTCCTCAGGAAATACTGATTTTCCCTGTTACTCTTATCAAAAAATCACTTTACTTGGACTG
>NW_008242063.1:0-256 GCF_000691975.1 Corvus brachyrhynchos
GCTTTCCTAACCTGATCCCTGGCTGCTTGGACAATTTCTCTGTATTCTTCCCATGCTACCTGTCCTTGCTTTCATCTTCTGTAGGCTTTGTTTCTGTGTTTGAGTTTGTCCAGGAGTTTCTTATCCATCCACACAGGCCTCCTGGCATTTTTGCCTGTCTTCCTCTTTGTTGGGAAGCATGGCTTCTGAGCTTGGAAGAGGTGATCTTTGGATATTACCCAGCTTCCTGGGTCTCCTCTTCCCTTCAGGGTTGGTA
>NW_008242064.1:0-256 GCF_000691975.1 Corvus brachyrhynchos
GGGGGCACTCCTGGCCATTCCCAGCTGCTCCATCCCTCAGGAACTCACCCGAGCTGGGTCCGGTGAGCCGCGGCCGGGACGGCTCCGGAGAGGGCGGCATCGGGCTCATCTGGAAAACAAGGAGAACACCGAGCTCAGCAGAGCCCCCACGGGGCTTTTCCGAGGAATCCCATTCCCAAAGCTTTTCCCGGCACCGCCGGGCTCGGGCTGCCCGCCCGGATTAGGGCCGGATTTCCGAGGCCGGCTCAGGGAGGGT
>NW_008242065.1:0-256 GCF_000691975.1 Corvus brachyrhynchos
GCTGCCTGGAGAGGGTTTTCTCTGAC
The DNA here is from genome assembly GCF_000691975.1 of Corvus brachyrhynchos. Lineage (NCBI taxonomy): Eukaryota > Metazoa > Chordata > Aves > Passeriformes > Corvidae > Corvus > Corvus brachyrhynchos. Next base: position 27 of record NW_008242065.1, read on the forward strand.
AAAGAGTTTTTCTACAGTTCCTAGCCATAAATCTTCACCCTGGGAAAAGAGGCTGGATCTCACTACATCTGGCAGATGGTTTGCCATGGCTTTTTCACAGCTGCTCTGATTTTGAGCTGTCCTGCCTCAAACTGGAGCTTTTGAAGTCTCACTGGGGGGCTGTGCTTTTGCTGCCATGACGCACCAGGTTGGTTCATGCCACTTGTCCCCCAGTCTGTCACAAGTCAGGG
>NW_008242066.1:0-257 GCF_000691975.1 Corvus brachyrhynchos
TGGGGATTTGGGAAGCAGGGACAGGCATTTGGGAAGGGCAGCATGATCCAAGCGAACCCAGAGAATTCCTGAGCACCGGAGCTGCTCCAAAGGGGACCCCAGGGAATTCGGGTGCTCCAGAAGGAGGCGCCGACATTCCCAGCTGGAGCGAGGTGCTGCCATTCCCAGGTGGAGTCGGTGCGGCTGGAGCAGCAGGTGAAGTGGGAATTCGAGAAGCTGCACAAGTTCCTGTGGGATGAGGAGCAGGCGGTGCTGGC
>NW_008242067.1:0-256 GCF_000691975.1 Corvus brachyrhynchos
TTTCAAGGACCCAAAAGGACATCACTGGGCTTTGGGAGAGCTGCTGTGGAATTAGACAGAAGAAATTAAGACAGCTGAATCCCTTGCTTGGTCTTTCAGAGGACCCTTCTGCTGTGGGACTTCTGAGGGTTGAAGAACAGCAGGTACCAATGGCCAGCACAAGTGTCCCATTGGCAACATGGCACCAACTGGGACTTCAGGACCCCATCCATGAGATGATCCATGAACTGGAGGGCTGGGCGTGCTCAGCAGGACT
>NW_008242068.1:0-256 GCF_000691975.1 Corvus brachyrhynchos
GGATCAGGGTCTGGATCAGGGTCAGGGTTTGGGTCAGGATCAGGGTTTGGGATGAGGCTTTAGGGTCAGGGTCAGTGTTTGGGGTCAGAGTTTAGGGTCAGGGTTAGGATCAGGGTTTGGGGTCAGGGTTTAGGGTCCAGGTCAGGGTTTAGGGTTAGGATCAGGGTCAGGTCAGAGTTTAGGGTTAGGGTTAGGATCAGGGTTTGGGATCAATACCCGGGATCTTTGGGACCCCCTGATCCCTTCTCCTGCCATT
>NW_008242069.1:0-256 GCF_000691975.1 Corvus brachyrhynchos
CAGCCCGGCCAGCTGGGCCTTGGTGCTGAGCTTACCCACGCTCCGCTCCCAGCTCTCCATCCTCCGCTTCTTGCTCTGAGGCTGTGGGATCTCCTGCAGGATATCCGTGGGTTTTGTTTGGGCTACGGGATTCGGGCGGGATTTTGCCAGCTCCTCGTCTGAGTTGGAATCCACCAGGAGCCGACGGTTCTGGGCCTGTTCCAGCATGGCCTTCATCTCCTGCTCGTCCTCCTCCTGCTCCTTGCGCCTCTGCTCC
>NW_008242070.1:0-257 GCF_000691975.1 Corvus brachyrhynchos
CCGTGGTCATGGGCCAGAGGGCCTTGTCACCAAGGGACGGCTGAGCAGACTGGAAAAGGCCAGGAGAAGAGAGTGCCTGGGAACAGCTGCCTCCTAAAGTACCCATGTCCCCTCGCAGGGTGGTGGGGAAAGACCAGACCTATGTGAGTCAGTCATGGGAGAGGTTTGCCCACCCATCTCAGGGCTGATGGTGCCTCTTTCCCCCTGCCAGAGAGATGCGCCGGGTCTCCATCCCCATGTGTTCTGGGATTGCACTC
>NW_008242071.1:0-257 GCF_000691975.1 Corvus brachyrhynchos
AGAAGGACATCAGGCAAATCATGTTCTCTTGTACCTCTTTCCAGTGAACATCCAGGAAAAAAAAACCACAAAATTTTCTAGGAAACTGCTCACGTGTAACATAAAACAATGAGGTCAGCATTTGAAACAAATCTCTTTCCCATTAAAGATACTCTTCTGGATTTCTATAATTTAATGATAAAAATAATCATCAGTGAGTAATTCAAAGAAAGACAGCAGTCCCCATTTATTTTCTAAAGCACAGGCTTTTCCAAGCA
>NW_008242072.1:0-257 GCF_000691975.1 Corvus brachyrhynchos
AATTCCCGTTTTTCCCTCCCCAATTCCCGTTTTTCCCGTTCCTGACCCAGTTTTTTCCCTCCTGGGGATCCGGGGCTGCTCCGGGGGCTCCGGGAAGGGGCCCCGGGCAGGGATTGGGTGGGAAAAGCCGGAATTCCGTTCCCCAGGGCTGCGGGAAAGGAAAATCCGTTGGGAATCCTCTCCTGGAACGGCTCCAGGAAAATCCAGGATTCAGCCCAATTTCTCCCAAAAAAATCCCCAAAAAATCCCCCCCAAAA
>NW_008242073.1:0-256 GCF_000691975.1 Corvus brachyrhynchos
TGCAAGAAATGTTCCACCAAAGAGTATTCACTTCAGAGAAATGATAACGATCTCAAAAAAGCTGGGCAGTGAGAAATGTGCTCTAAAATCCCACAGCACTGAGCTGCTGCAGTTTCATTTACACTTGCGGCCCATCAATAGTGAATGCACTTTGGTTAATCACCTATCCCTTGTGATGAGGGCTGTTGCCATTTCATAATTGCTATGAAAACTAAAAGGCAAAGTTATTAAATGGATTTGGGAGGTGTGTGTGTGT
>NW_008242074.1:0-257 GCF_000691975.1 Corvus brachyrhynchos
CCCATTTTGCCCCATTTCCACTCGTTTTACCCCATCTATGCCCATTTCTACCCCATTTTACCCCATTTTTGCTCCTATCAATTTATGCCCCGTTTCTGCTCATTTTTGCCTCATTTCCACCCTTTCCACTCCCATTTCTGCACGATTTTGCCCCATTTTTACCCATTCCTGCCCTTTCTCCACCCACATCTTTCCCTTTTCTACCCTTTTCCCACCCATTTTTCCCAATTTCCCCCCATTTCTCTCCCATTTTTCCC
>NW_008242075.1:0-257 GCF_000691975.1 Corvus brachyrhynchos
TCCTGCAAGGGAACGGACTGGGATGGACTGGGAACCACTGGGAGGGTGGCTGCGGGCTCTGGTCTGTACTGGGAGAGGATTCAGGGGCACTGGGAAGGGGTTTGGGGTAACTGGTCTGTACTGGGATGGGGTTTGGGGGGCACTGGGAAGGCGTTTGGGCGAACTGGGAGGGGGTTATGGGGCAATGGGAAGCACTGGTCTGTACTGGGAAAGGGTTTGTGGTCACTGGTCTGTACTGGGATGGGCTTTGTGGTCAC
>NW_008242076.1:0-257 GCF_000691975.1 Corvus brachyrhynchos
TTTTTGTTTAGGGTTACAAACAAGAACTCACCACGTAAGCCTGCCACCTGGAGTAAAACCACAATTATTTAACAAGCAATTAATACAGCTTTGTGCAAGACTCCACAAGGAGACAGTACATCTTTGTGTTGAACTACTTTCTTTCATGAGAAGTATGTGAGGAGATAGACTTTTCTCAGCGTCCTCAACTGATTCAGCAAAGCTGGGCTTTCTTTACTGAATACTTCTGGACAGATGAGACATCCCAGTGGTCTTTA
>NW_008242077.1:0-257 GCF_000691975.1 Corvus brachyrhynchos
TTCTTCCTCCGGGTTTCCAACCACATCAGTCATCACCTGTGACAAAAATAAACCCATTTTTCACCATAGCTCTTCTACCACACAGAGAAACTTTCAGAGTTACCCAGAGTGAAAATCTATCTACATTACACATAAAAATGGTCAGAACTGTTCTCAAAGCCCAAAGCAAATGGACAATGTGTGCTTTCTGCCAAAGCAGGATCACAGAATGATCAAATGGTTTGTGTTGGAAGGGACCTTTAAGCTCATCTCGTTCC
>NW_008242078.1:0-257 GCF_000691975.1 Corvus brachyrhynchos
TGATGTGGATGAGGGGATCGAGGGCACCCTGGGGAAGCTGCAGACCCCAAGCTGCTGGGCTGTGGATCTGCTGCAGGGATCTGCACAGCCGGGATCCGTGGGCTCAGCAAGGCCAAGGGCCCGCTCCTGTCCTTGGGGCACAACAACCCCGTGCAACACTCCAGGCTGGGGCAAGAGCAGCTGGAAAAGGCCCTGGGAGTGCTGGGGACAGGGCTGAACACGAGCCCAGGTGGGCGAGAGGCCGATGGCCGCTGGGC
>NW_008242079.1:0-257 GCF_000691975.1 Corvus brachyrhynchos
ATGTAACTGCACATCTTTAAATGCAACTGTACATCTATAAATACAACTACATATATAAAAAACCTATATACATCTACAACTACAAATGTATATTTAACTACTCAGATCTGTAACTACAGCTATCTAGACATTTAAATACAACTACATAAATCTATAAATACAACTACATATCTACAAATGCAACTAGAGACAGAGGGATTGCATCTGCCGGATGGTCACAAGCTCTCCCTCTGTCTCTTTCTCCCATGCAGGACAGC
>NW_008242080.1:0-257 GCF_000691975.1 Corvus brachyrhynchos
CAGCAGATGGGGTTCATGGGGTGCTGGAGAGTCTGTGGAACACCATGGATGAGGTTGTGGTCCAGGGAATGCGGTCACGGGGTGCTGGAAAGGCTGTGGAGCAGCGTGAATGAGGTACAGGATGTACTCCATCCTTGGAGAAGCCACGGAGAAGCTTTCATGGAGCCACAGGAACGGGTGCAGGGCATGCTGGAGAGGCTGTGGAGCAGCGTGGATGGGGTTCATGGGGTGCAGCGGATGGGGTTCGTGGGGTGCTA
>NW_008242081.1:0-257 GCF_000691975.1 Corvus brachyrhynchos
AAAAATGGTAAAAAATGAAAAGAAAAATGGGGAAAAATGAGAGAAATAAAAATGAGAAAAAATGAAGAGAAAAAAGGAGGAAAGAAGGGAAAAAGGAAAAAATGGTAAAAAATGAAAAAATAGAGAAAAATAGGAAAAAATGTTTAAAAAATAGAAAAATGAGGAAAAATGGAAAAAATGGTAACAAATTTTAAATGGAAAAAATAAGAAAAAGTGAAAAAGGGTAAAAAATGAAAAGTTGAAAAATGGTAAAAAGA
>NW_008242082.1:0-257 GCF_000691975.1 Corvus brachyrhynchos
ATCTGACCCTATCTCAGAAAACCCAAACCAAATGCTTTCTCTGGATGTGTGACCTACAAAAATACTTCAGCTATCTTTAGTGTATCTGCCTTCTTACGTGAAGACTGTATTAATTGTGTAGATCAATTCTAAAGTAATAGTAGCACAAAATGCAATGCTCCTGTGGCAGAGATAGCTATTCGTAATGGACAGCTCTTCCACCCACAGCTTCCCAAGCACTAACTCCTGACGTGCCTGTGGGCTCACAGCAGTCATGA
>NW_008242083.1:0-257 GCF_000691975.1 Corvus brachyrhynchos
ATTCAGGAGCTTTTGGGCTCAGATACTGCAAGTCTGGGAGCTTTAGGGCTCAAAATCAGTGATTCGGGGAACTCTGAGGCTCAGAAACATCCATTTAGTGAGCTTTTGGGGTCCCAAACACTGATTTAGGGAGATTTTTGGGCTCAGAAACAGCACTTTGGGGATCTTTGGGGTTGAGAAACACCCATTTGGGGAGCATTTGGCCCAAATCCACTCATTTAGGGAGCTTTGGAGCTCCAAACCAGAGATTTAGGATC
>NW_008242084.1:0-257 GCF_000691975.1 Corvus brachyrhynchos
GGTGCTGGGGAGGGGGTGGATGGAGCTGTGGGGTGCTGGGGGTCCTTAGGGGGTGTAGGGGAAGCTGAGCAGGAGCCCCTTGAAGGCTGCCAGGGTCACCTCGTCCAAGGCCACCTCCTGGTCCCTGGGCTCCGAGGGGTCGGTGCTGAGGCGCACGGTGGCTTTGGGGGGCAGGACGGGCTCTGCGGGGTCCCTCTTGACGGCGAAAGGTTTCACGGGCGTCCCGTGAGGGTTCAGGAGCAGCAGGAAGCGGTGGC